>NC_079907.1:5444422-6044422 GCF_024868665.1 Triplophysa rosa | reverse complement strand
TCTAACCATAAGCCAAGTTTCTGCTGTGATTGACTGGCGTGGAATTCAGGCCATGTCTAGATTAGCTGTGTTTTCTGTTCAATGCTCACATTTGGCTGGATTTAATTTTTTTGAGTCACAAAACAGGTTGGCAGATGAAAGATGAATACAATAGAAAACAGGCCAAGACTATTATTGCTCTGTTTGCATCTGTATTTGTGAGCCACTTTTTGAGTCTGGAGGGACAACCGGACTGGATAGAACTACAACAAAAACCCACCAGACTGTAAACATACCTATTTGGGAGAGGTATGTTTGTTCTCAAGCTCTTTGAGGATTGAATCAGAATGAGACAAAAGCACATTAGAAAGGGAAACAATTGCTTCTGTGTTCTCTTTTGCTGTTCTTCTGGTTTTTAATCCGATTGTTCGGTTTCTTTACGTGCAAATCTTGCCTGTATTAAAGCATTATCTAATATTTATTTTATTTCTGTATTATATCTGCCACCCTGTAGTCCACATTTCTGTATTGGTGTTGGCCATTAATATACCTGATGTGCAGTCACTAAATTACAACAAGGGGCAAAATTCTGTACAGCCACAAGGTGGAGCTCTTGAGCGAGCAGAAATCGATACGTGTGCCCTGGGAGGAGACAAGATGAGGGAGAGATAAAGAGAGAGAGAGCATGAGGAATAGAGGAGGGGGTTGTTTCAACACACAGCAGAGTTTGTGAGGAGAGCAGAATAGTCTAGATACCGTAGCTATTTGTAGGTTGGACTCCTGTCCTGTACTCAAACTGACAAACATTCCCATCATCCTAATGGCGTCTTGGAAAACTGATTGTCTCATCTTTCCATAGCATCATTATACCATTCTACAGATGGAGTGTAAGAGATAACCAAAAGGTCTTAAGAGTTTTGCTGGTAGTTATGTGCTACAGTAGGGCATTAACATTTCTTTATCCGGATAAATGGATCAAAAGCACTTGAAAATTGTGGAGGCATAGAACGTGCTGTCCTGCTATTCGCCGGTAGTGGATTATTTACACAGGTAATGTAGATGCATTAATTGCATTAATATGACATTTTAGTATTTATTTGGTATTTATAATTCAGCCTTTTGTTTTAAATATGCAAGTGTTTGGTTGTATGTACATATTATAAATTGTATGCACAGTGACAGTTGCTATTACAGGCCTGTGGGAGACCCCCCCCCCCGACTAGTTTGTTTAGTCATTCTAGAGAGTTAGTGTGACATCAGAAAACTCGTGCCAGTTGAAGCACATTTTGTCTATTTAGTTGAAGGCTTCGTGCGTGTTTCTGGAATGACTCGATTACACTGTTATTCTGATCTGTAGCTACTGTTCTGCCGCTGTTTTCTTATCAGTCTGTTGCAGAGACAATGTGGCGAAAGGAACCAGTGGGGAGTGTTTGCGTATCAACCGATAATTCGGTTAAACTAAGATCTTCTATGTTTTTGTTTGTTTATTTGTTTGTATACACATCATATCGTGTTTTGGCTACATTTTCAAAAATACTAGCTGTCTTGCTCCTGGATCCTTACTCGACTGGAACGAGTAACAACTTTGCCAAATATTGCTTTTTGTGACTCGGCATTGATTTTTGAGTGTTGCTAATCAGAAAATGCGATTTTCTAGGTAGCACAAAATGCACAGCATTCGAAAAATGTCTTAATTTTGTTATTCTTTTTCTCTGCATACTTATTAGTCCTAAATAAAGTATTCGGATTAAAGTATAATTTTCTCTCGCAGCTTGGATCAATTTCTTTAGCTAAATTTGCAGCTATGCATTCTGGGATTGGTCGCTCTACTAAAGATGCGTCTGATTAGTGCAGATGAATATGAAATGTGCGTTCAGAGTTTATTTGTAACGTCAGCATTCTAAATGAATGCTTTCTTCTGCCCATACGGATGATCAAATGCTCATGTCGTACAGACAGCGCACAGGCGGTGGCGTGATTAATGACAGCACATTCCACTGCCCCCGCCGTATGTCTTTGCAGGAGTGACGTGTCTGGTATTTAGTGAGTGTACTGAATTGACCTGGTCAGCTGGGAGAGTATGCTAGGCATGGCATTCTGTCTTTAAGCTGTGTCGATGTCGTGCATTTTAAAGAGTATAACAAAGTTTGCGTTAGCTTCCTGAAACAGTTTTTACTTGATCTTGAAGAATTTAAGAGCTCGTAATTAATTTTGGTACCATTTGGTGCTCGTATTAAACTTGTATTGCGCTATACAGGGATGAATATCTTGAATTATAGAAGGTATACTCATGCTTTTTAAATTTTTATTTGGTCTTATTTAATACTGTCTTAATAAGTTGTAAAACTAAGGTCCAAATGCATTGACGGGGTCATATCACAGCTGTCCTTCTGAAACCTTGCTTCTCCATTTTTTTTGTGCCATAAATCATTATTATTAGTCACCCTTTATGTTTGTCACTGGGTTTTGCAGGACAGCTACGATATATATATGAGATTTTTTTCCCCTCTGTGCACCAAAATAAGAGTACTATATAATAAGAGTTAGCGTTTCTTGATCTCCTTTAGTTTGGATAAATCAAACAGTGTTTTGCTTTTATCCCTGCCATGTAAACAACACTATTGGTAAAAAAATATGCAAAGAAACAACCTGCTATATCATTAGCAACATGCTGACAGGACAGGGATCTTATTCAAAATAAATCTCGGCCATTAAATTGTATTACCATACACATTATAACACACCAATCAGGATACAAAAGCCATAAATAGATAAGGTATAATTTCATAGGATTATAGATTGTAAAGTTGTGTAGTGTTTGATAACTGAAGCCAGACATGTAAGCTGCTGTGTTTCACAGAACCACAAAGAAGATGCGTTTAATTTATTTTCAGATAGTTAGTTGTGAAACCAAAATATGGTGTGAATTTGTATCCCCTGTATACCAACCTTCTGCTAGCCTTGATCTCTTTGTTTAAAATTATTTTTGTAATTATAGTTTGTTTCCTCTTTACACATGAGTAGTTAAGATTTTGTCCTCTAATGATTCATTAGGAATGTGTTAATGAGATGTTAATGTAGTTTTAGCAAAAGCTGTGTGTGTTAGAAACGCACGAAGGGGGATTTGGCTAATAACTGTCTGAACATGCAGATGCAACAGACCTCACGGTTGTACAGTTTGTATCGTCGTGTATGCATGAATGAGCATTTAGATATATTCAAAGTCAGGCCTTCTACGAGGTCAGCGCTGGCCTGCAGACCTCAATCTCAACTATTTCTGTTAAAGTGGTGGATGCTGTTACAAATTTGAGTTAGCATTGGTCAAGTGGCAACAGAAAACGATACGCATTGTTTAATATACAAACATTAACATGGGGCTGTGATGCTATATATCGCGATTTACACCAATTATACCTGTCTAGATCGATTCTGTGTTTTATGCACAGCTCTTCCGTGAACTACGGCTCTTTGATCAGTAGGAAGTAGTGCTCGTTCTCGTTTATAACGTGCATTTGAAAAAGCAACACTCGTCAAACATCATCATTATAAATATACTTTATTATCATGAAAATACCTGAAAAGGTTTGAAGAACAGCGATAGAAAATGACCCTTGGCATTTCCTGGAAAAAGAGCTGTCCCAAATGACATACTATACACTATGCACTCAACCATCTAGTGTATGAATTTCAGAAGAGTAGTATCGTCCCAAATGGAATACTAAACTGTTTTATGCTAACCGGAAGTATATCGGTTTCCCAGACGAGCGCAAATTTGTACATTTAATGTAGTTTTCATCTGTTTTGCCTAGCAATACTTAAGTCATCATCAGATTGAAGCGTTGTCACTGCACAGGAGAGTTTTTCTTGAGCATTGTCCGATATCCACAACTCCCTTCAGCTATTTAAGCGAAACTGCGACCGTCGAGTGTGTGAAGCGTCCATAGTTTCACACTTCATATTTTCGGTTGAAAAAGTGCATCATCAGCATACTTAAAGTACACTTTTTTTTGAGAATTTTCAATGTGAGCGAACCTCTCACACTATATACACTCACCTAAAGGATTATTAGGAACACCTGTTCAATTTCTCATTAATGCAATTATCTAATCAACCAATCACATGGCAGTTGCTTCAATGCATTTAGGGGTGTGGTCCTGGTCAAGACAATCTCCTGAACTTCAAACTGAATGTCAGAATGGGAAAGAAAGGTGATTTAAGCAATTTTGAGCGTGGCATGGTTGTTGGTGCCAGACGGGCCGGTCTGAGTATTTCACAATCTGCTCAGTTACTGGGATTTTCACGCACAACCATTTCTAGGGTTTACAAAGAATGGTGTGAAAAGGGAAAAACATCCAGTATGCGGCAGTCCTGTGGGCGAAAATGCCTTGTTGATGCTAGAGGTCAGAGGAGAATGGGCCGACTGATTCAAGCTGATAGAAGAGCAACTTTGACTGAAATAACCACTCGTTACAACCGAGGTATGCAGCAAAGCATTTGTGAAGCCACAACACGCACAACCTTGAGGCAGATGGGCTACAACAGCAGAAGACCCCACCGGGTACCACTCATCTCCACTACAAATAGGAAAAAGAGGCTACAATTTGCACGAGCTCACCAAAATTGGACAGTTGAAGACTGGAAAAATGTTGCCTGGTCTGATGAGTCTCGATTTCTGTTGAGACATTCAAATGGTAGAGTCAGAATTTGGCGTAAACAGAATGAGAACATGGATCCATCATGCCTTGTTACCACTGTGCAGGCTGGTGGTGGTGGTGTAATGGTGTGGGGGATGTTTTCTTGGCACACTTTAGGCCCCTTAGTGCCAATTGGGCATCGTTTAAATGCCACGGCCTACCTGAGCATTGTTTCTGACCATGTCCATCCCTTTATGACCACCATGTACCCATCCTCTAATGGCTACTTCCAGCAGGATAATGCACCATGTCACAAAGCTCGAATCATTTCAAATTGGTTTCTTGAACATGACAATGAGTTCACTGTACTAGAATGGCCCCCACAGTCACCAGATCTCAACCCGATAGAACATCTTTGGGATGTGGTGGAACGGGAGCTTCGTGCCCTGGATGTGCATCCCACAAATCTCCATCAACTGCAAGATGCTATCCTATCAATATGGGCCAACATTTCTAAAGAATGCTTCAGCACCTTGTTGAATCAATGCCACGTAGAATTAAGGCAGTTCTGAAGGCGAAAGGGGGTCAAACACCGTATTAGTATGGTGTTCCTAATAATCCTTTAGGTGAGTGTATACTACAAAATGCCGTAGACTAGTGCATAAGTGCACGATTTGGGATGCACCTTATGTGTGTGTGTGTGTGTGTGTGTGTGTAAATCGTTCTTCTTCTGTGTCCCATATTCAGAGTTTCTGCGCGAGAGCGCCCTCTGGCTTTCGGATGTGGCAGCATTTAACCGGAATTCATTGAGAAACTGAGCATAAACATTACACGATATATCGTCCCAGCCCTACATTAACACAAATACGTAACAATAATTATTTTATATACATTTATAATTTACTGTTAACAAACCAAAGAACTTGCAATATTCATTTCTAAACAATGGTTTCACACTTTTGGCAGCCAATAATTTGTCACATGAAACACATTTGGCTCATTTTTGTCTGAATGGCAACCATGTTAATCAAAGCAAGAAAGTTAACACAGTCTGAGTTTTAGTTTTGTTACCATGTTTCTGGGGGTACATTTGTCCAATTTGTTGTCTACCACATGACATATGAAACGAATCACTAATTTTAGTCAGTGGCCCCCGACTACTTTGAGTCTCTATGGTTAACATTGTCAATAAACATGCTTTTGTCCCTGCTTCATGGATGGCTCTTTAGTCTCTGGAACAGCCAAACAGGACAGTTATTGAGACCCTCATGACTGTTTAACCTTTCATTTGCTTCAGGGTTTGTCCCTGCTGCTAAAACGCTGGCTGTGACTTCTAACTTTATCTAGAAAACAAAGCATTTTAAGATTTTACCAAGACGGTCTGTGACGCTGTTGCTTTAAGCAGTATTGCTGCTGGTCGGTCATAAACTTTAGTGTTGACTGTCCTCTGCTCAAATGATGTGTGTTCGGTTCGTCATACCAGAAGTCATTCAAGAAATTCTGAAATTCTGGCTAGAGAGACGCATAATTCTCGAGTCAACAGTGGACCTTCTGTATGACTGACCAGAATACTTGGAGTAGTCAAATAACACACTAGTTAAACTTGAATATTTGTCTGGTGCCCCTTTAAATGATATACTTTAGAAAAAACTAGTGGTGAAACGGACGGATCCGTACGGATCGTGCTCTACGGTTCGGAACACATGTGACCCGCGGATGAACTGTAAGTTTATTCATCATAGAGTAAAAGATGCGCTCTCACTCTGTCTCCAGTTTTAGCGCTCTCTCTCTCTCCAGTATCTGGATGAGTACAATATTAAAGCGCATTCTCACATACATCTTAATTTAAACTGCTGCACAAGCAGCAAAGTTGTGTTGAGTCAAAGCGCAAATGACGCGATCCACGCGTCCAACCAAGCACCACTTCACAATTTTGATGCGCCACCCACTCACGATTGAGTAATGCATTTAAGAAGACCAGAGAAAGTCGGTCGAGATACTTCATGGTCGCCACCTCATAACACCTGTCACATTTACAATCTGATCTCTAGAGATCCAGTTGTCAGCTGTTTACTCGAAATGCACGTTTATATCATATTTCGTTGCTATACATGCGGTCATTTTTTAAATCATGATGTTAATTAATCTGTTATCTTCCGGGTAGGCCTACTTTCACACCTTTATTTTATTTATTTATTTTTTAAAATACAATTCTTAAACCTCTTATATAAGGTTATATATTTTTGAGCATTTTATTGATTGCAAAAACAAGTTATTGTAATTTATTATTATAATATATAATGATAAAACTATGATGAGCATTTACATTAGCTGATCCGAAAAATGATCCGAACCGTGAGTTTTGTGATCCGTTGCACCACTAGAAAAAACATCTCCGTAGATGTATATTTATATTCTTTTTAAGGATGACCAAATACATTATAGATTAAATTGCTCTTCTTAAATGTAAATTATTACTATGTTGCTGTTATATGCTGCATGCTACTGTTGCAGTCTACGTGATAGATTTTTGAAAGTTTATGATTGTATCATCTCATATCGCTCTCTTTGAAATTACCCTGCGTATTAGAGCTCCATTTATCCCACGCTCACTCCTCCCCACCTGATCGACCTTTTGCTCTCGTGTGACATGTTCTCTGTGAACACGTGTACTGTGTGTAGATTCCTGCGTTACATGAGGTGAGACTAATAGATTTCTGCTGGAGAATACTGTACCAGTTTCATGTAAAATGGGGGAAGCGTTGGCTTTTTGGATGGGATTTTTGCTCACAGCTTGTCTGTCAAACGTCCCAGCTGGAGAATTTCTCCTGAAGTACATGCAGTGCGTTTCCATGGTGACGAGTACTTGATTCGAAACGTGGTTATGCTTTTGATGTGATGATGAATTTAGCTGGACAGCACAAAACCTACTGTATATCACAGTAGGCCCAGATATACAAGATTGTGTGGGTAAATCTACAAAATTCAGCCAACCAATGAGCTTGCAGATGGTGACTAAACAAAAACGTTACTAAATGAGCATGCAAGTGGATTAGAGGGAGGACGTGTTTTGATCAAAGTGGTGATGTTTTCATCAGCTAATGGTGCCTTGATGTCCGGAGCTTTGATGGTTTGTGATCCGTTGCTATGGTTACAGCAGGAGATGCCCGTGGCGACCTCACCTTTCTGTGTGAATGGAACCAGGATTCAATTAGTTTTTCAGATCATCACAGGTCACTAGTTGGGGGGTCTGTGGGGGTGTGTGCAAGGTCAGGCTGTAACGCCGGCCACCGGGAAAGAATTTGAGGTCACATGAGAGGTGAGGGTCATCATATCATATGGCTTAGTGTCTCTGTTTTTATTCTGAGATGAGAACTGATCATATGACTAACAAAGACAGCAGGATGGACTTTAAGTGCCTTATTTATTAGTGAAGATTAATACATTTAAATATATTTAAAGTAATTAATTTATTACTGAAAATGAATATTTTGTCATTCTTCACTAATAACCTGTGGCTTTTCTGTGTAACGCACAAAATGAATGCCTTCTAAAACACATAATAGATTGATTATATGCTTTATATCTTATTTATAAATAATACTATACCCATATTTATAATCCAGTGCACAAAGATTGAAAGCAAACTCTTTTACTGCCAGCCGAGCAAGAAATATACTGGGGTTATTGGAACTGAGCCCGGTATTGAACAGACCTCAGCGTTCTTGAACAAAACACTAAAGCTGAATTGGAGTCTTTGGGTTTATGGATGCAAGGTCCTTATAAATTATTTGTGATCAGCAAACTCCTGCGTCAGATTTTTACAGAGCACTTCAGAACTGTTGAGGTGGACGGGTGCTTCTGTGAAACTTGTTTTGCTGATGGTTGGGAATAATCTGAGACTTGTTAATTAATTCATGTCATGAAAATAACATGTTGTAAAGTAAAATTATTTTCTAACTGAGAGTGAGACCTTCCAAAAAAAGAGTAATTTGCTTATTTAATTGAGATATTTGTTGCATATCGTCGCTGTCGGGCGGAAACCTCCTATGTCCATATTTGGTCAATTTCATATTTTTTCACAAATCGATGTTATTGGTCAGTCCCCATGTGGGTCTGTTATTTTTACAAATTATTAACCAATCTAAAGTGTTGAAAATAGCTTGAGAGCAAATCTCTTAACTCCATTGGACACTTCAACTGTCTGAGAAGTCTCGTAACTCCACCTCTTCTTCACTCCGCTGGAGCCTCTCGGCATTATGTCTCCTGATTTAAAGTTTTTTTAGACAATAACGAGTGAAAATAGTTAGGTTAGATACATTTGAGTAGGCCTGTTTTGTTAAAAATCGATAGCTGTAATGCTTCGGTGCAGAAGGAAGCCCGTGAGCCACGAAGTAAGTTTGCGAGCAGATTCGGCTAATTTCCGCATATTAGACAGCCTAGTCAGCTCATCGTTTTTTGTATTACATCACTTATAGTTCTTAAACCTTTAAAATAGAGTTTAGGAAGATGTATGTAACCACAGTCGTTATCTTTCATTAGCTCTTAAAGCCTCGTCTCTTGTCAAAAGGCTCAACGCGACCGCAGACTTTGATGAACACTGCTGGCAGCAGCGACGTCTGTGTCCATACCGTTCTTATCAATGACAGCGTAATCTCGTATCTCTCTGCTCCCAAGTTATAAACCTTGTATCTCCGATTAAACATGGTTTTGGGGAAATGTTGTGTTGATGTTGGTACACAACAGTATATGATAGCAATATATGGTATAATACCAACTTTAACGATACAATGTTTAATAACTCAAAAATATGCAGTTTTTTTAACTTCCTGAAAAATAATGGTTTTGGAGATACGAGGATTCCGCCCGACAGCGACGATATGTACATTTAGTTGACACCACAACTAGACACCACCATGCGATAGTTTGGGTGACGTCATCCTATCGCCTGGCACTTTAAATTCTTGGAAATGGCTGAGAGAGACAAACTAAGATGAAGCATTTTATGAAATAAACAACTTTACTCTTTGAACTTAAAGGGGTCATATGACACGGCTTAAATGAATATGATCATTTGTTTTAGATGTAATGCATCTGTGTATACACGATTTAAGGTTAAAAAAACGCTGTATTTTCCACATACCGTGCATGTTTGTATCTCCTCTTTGCCCCGCCTCTCTGAAGCGCGCAGATTTTTTACAACGCTCATCGCTCATCGTGCTATGATTGGCCAGTTAACCAGCGCGTAGTGATTGGTCGAATACTGCAAGCGTGTGACAGAAATGTAACGCCTCTTACCATATTTGGAACATCAGCTTCCAAAGCAATTGTACTGACAGGTACGCCCACCTTACTTGCGTTTACATTTGGGCGGTCTTAGTTAAATCATACCACGAACTGACGTAGATTTGTGGGGGTGTGGTTACACGAGGCGTTTCAGGCAGGTCTGGGTGAGCATTCGCTTTTAGATAGAATGCATTTTTTTTCCCGACACTTTAATTTTTGCAATTTTACGTGTCTAATACATGGATGGGCAACTTATAACACACCAAAGACACAGAAAAACATGTATTCGCGTCATATGACCCCTTTAAACGCCTCCCGAATCTCTCGATCAGAGGGCCGCATAAACAACTCTGATGTGTTTTTCTGACTATTGATTGCCGAGTCAGTTTGGCTCTCAAAGGCAGTTCATTGCCTTGGACAATTTACTTCCAGTCTTACCGTCTCCTCTACCTTTTGATTGCTGTCTAATGTTTGTTCCATTCCTTGCTTTCAACTTCAGTTTTTTCTGATGTTGTTTCTTTTAAAAAGGATTTGTTCCCTCATGTACCCGCTTAGAAATGTTTTTGCTAAACAAAAGTGTTTGGTCAAGACACTACAACTTGACTGTTTGCATATTTTTTATTTGTTTACATTCACGTTTGTTTACGTATATATACTCATTGTTTGCTTTTGTTTGTTTCCAAACAAAGTCCCGGACGACCTGACGCCAGAGGAGAAGCAAGAGCTGGAGAACATCAGGAGACGCAAACAGGAGCTTCTGGAAGACATACAGGTAACACTTCAGATGACATTGCATGTGTACACAATAATTAAACACAAATCCACAATCAATAAGACTAGACTTCTGTGTCATTTTTTTGTCACTTTTTTTGTGTAGTGTGATGGTTTATATAAAACTATATGTGACCCTGTGAAAACTGCTGTTTGTGTTGCGTTGTCATTTTTGTAACCCAATGCTTTGGGCGTTGCTCATGTTTGGGTGGATCTGGTAGACTGGCTCTTTATTGTCTTCCAGATGTCTTATTAAACTAATTAATTTCACCAAATCAATATGATGCTTATCTATGCACGGCAGCTGTGATGAACAGAATCTGTTGGGAATGGGACTGGACAGGGTTTGGTGGTTTCTTTGCGACCGGTTGTGTGACCTTGGCTGTATAGTTTTTGCGTAAAGGATTGATTGTGTACAGGATTGATGGGCTGTCCCAACCCTGGACGGACACCGTAACCACTGGTTCATGAGGGATGTGCGATCTTTTGAAACAGGTCCAGCAAATTCACTTATGCTAATTATATTACGCAATTGGAATGTCAACCATTAAAGACGGGGTAACCGATTTCCGAATTACGCTTTAGACAACTGAGTACCAAAACAACCTTGTAGCCATTCAGCAGTAAGGTGCACAGTGCACAGGACGGACATTAGCCGAGCGCTGACGAAAGCGAAAGATGGGGGTAGGTGTGTGTTTGTTTTGGTGATTTGAAAATCAACAACGGCTAAGAGAAATTGGACACCCCGCCTTTAAAGCCCCTTTTTGCCAAACACAGTGCCCTCCATCGCTCAAATGACTAATCTAGTAAATCTAGATCTACCGAATCTAGTAAAACTCCAAATGAAGTTTATTGGCATTACTCTGTGGCACTAACTGCCAGTCCTGTCTCAATCTATTGCCATTTTCTGTCCTTGAACAGCATGTGAAATTTTGCTGGCATAAAGCCATTAAGCCATTTATTTGTGTTTTAAAAAGTTTAAAAAGTCATTTGTGATGCGTTCATGAGGTTATTTATGGCTCTTAACGGTTTTAAATTGACAACATAATGTTTAAATGTGCACAATGTGGTTTGGTTGTTTAAGTTTTGCTGGCTAAATTTAATTGCAGTCTGAATCTGAATTTTTGGCTATGCCATTGTCAAAATACCATGCAGGTGTATTTGTCACCCTTGATTCATTTATTCTGTAATTGACAGCACTTATAGGATGCATACCAACGCACATTTAGTATTATTTAGCTGGCCATGTGATCATGGCAGCCATCCTAATGTAGAACAACCTTTCTAGGCCAAATATACCCCAGGAGTATTCCTCTTATTTCCCTGTAGTCTGCACATAATTTTAAACTGGGATTCATCTCAAAATGATTTGAATGCATTCAGTTCCTTTTATCATATTTCACTTTACAGGAGGTTTAATTAATTTTTATTAATCTTTATTTTTCTGTGCTCAGCATCCGCACTCTAAAAAATGCTGGGTTATTATCAACCCATGGTTGGGTCAAAAAAAGATTCAAACGCAACCGTTGGGTTAAAATTAACCCAAAAATTCATTATATTTGACCCAACCATGGGTTAAAAATAACACGGAAGCATTATAAGACCTCTGCCCCTCCTACACATGGATGTAGGTTGTGATGGGTGGTGGGGTCATGATCAGAGGATCAGATTAGCTTCTTTAAGGAGACCACCATGTCTCTGAAAGACCCTCGCACAATGTGATGCTGCCTATTAAGGGCAGGAAGAAAACATAACACTACATTATGTAATGTCTTTATACACCTCTGAAGACATAGTTGTGTATATTATATTGCATTTCTGTTAGTAGATCCTCCGAAAAATGACACATTGGACTTGTAGCTGGCAATGAATAATACTTCCACAGCGTTTATTAATGTTGGGTCATGTTAATTTGTGCATTTGCCAATACATTTAAAAAAAGTTGTACCTTTGTGTAAAAATGTAAATTCATGTTTAGTTCTTGCTTCCCGAACTTTTAAACTTGACTACAAAAAAAACGCCCCAGTTGCTCATCCCACTTTTCCTCACACCCCCACATGCTAATCGCAGTCTTAGCCGAACCAGGTCAGCTATGCGCTAATGTTATTCCTTTCAAGTGAAAGAGACTAGACAGAACTTTAGTCCTCGTGTATAAGTAATCATCTGCCACTTCCCAACATGCTTCAAATTCTGCTACAAAAACTGGTTAGTTTGAAAATCGACACTTGGCTGTCTGAACTAAATGGCTTTTGTTTGCGCTCTCTGAACCAGCAGCGTCCGGGCGTTTGGATCAGTTTTCTATGTCTGTCGTGTTCACCCCTACGTGCAGCGGGCCCTGAAGGCTTCTCTTGTTATCGAAGGCACCGCTGTCATTCCAATTGGGATTCGGTGTAGTTGATGGATGCTGAGTGTATGATAGCACCATCCCGTCCATCCATATGAGGTCACTCATCTGATAACATGAAAAGATCTGGGCAAATGTTCACTATTTGCAGCCATGGAGTTCTGAGAAATACAAGATGCGTCCCAATGATTTCATAAAACCTACAGTTGATATTAGATTGATTTATTAAGCACATGGATGCATGTCCCTTTCTTAATACTGATGGCGCGATTGGTCAGTTGGGCATGTAATGTTTGTCTAATGGAAACAAAGTGCTATTTATAGTTATAGTTATTAGAATGATTGACAACCTCCGTAAACTTTTCTTTCCAGCTTGGAAATTCTATGTGTTGCCAGGAGACGGACGTTATAATGCGTTGCATAAGGACAGAACAAATGGAAAGGTGTGGGCTGACAACTTGTGCTTGTTTACATGTTACCTTTATATGGCGGGTATCACCTAGCAACGCTCTATTTGAACGTCATCATTATCATGACTGCTTTGTTCCATCTTTGTTGTAGCAGATGTTTGTCACTCGCAGCCTTTCGGAGAAAGTTTCTATCTGGTTTTTTGCTCTGAGGTTGCTCTTTCATAGCCCAGGAGATTTAACGGAGTGATGGACTTCTCATTTGTGTTTCCTTGACGTATCAACTTAAAGGGCATAGTTCACCCAAAAATACAATTCCTGTCATAATTTACTCGCCCTCGTGTCATTTCAAACCTGTATGACTTACAGAAAATAATTTTTCGGGAGAATATCTGAGACGCAGAAGACATTTCTATTTGCTCTCCATTTAATCTTATTGATGTCTAGGAGAAATTATTGAAATATCAAAGAGATCTAGTCCGTGTCTCTTTATTTATGGTGCCCTTGTTTCTTTTTCGCTTCAGTTTGTATCTGGTTTCAGAAAGAAAGACCTTTGACCATCACCTAGGAGTCTGGTAAGCGTTGTACCTTATTTATTGGCAAGACCTGCCCATTTTGGCTTTCTGACTGACATGTAAAAACAAACCACAGTTTAATGTCACCACGATGGGCCAAAATGCTTGTGAAAAGCTTTCAAGCACTTGCACATGTTCTGCTTTTATAAGATTGACGATATAAAGCACTTTGTTGTGGTGTACTTTTTAAAATATCACGGGTTTCTCCATCTCCAGATTCTCAGACCTCTGGGATTAGCCTCACTATAGCTCATTGATCTTTTTAACCCACTGCTTTCTGGAGCTCCGAGAGCACTTGTCCGGGTCAAGCCTTTATGACTATTCTGCGATCCTAGGGTGAATCTGTGCGGTCATTGACACACAGGGAAAATGTATAGCGGAGGAAGGTCAGGTGTTAAAGGGGAACTTGTTTGACCTTTTCAGGTGACATAATAAGAGGGACGTATTGATAATGCAGCATGCATTGTGTTCGTGCGCGTGCTTTGGAGGATTGGCAATATGAGTCGTATTGATCTGTGCCCGAGCTGCTTCAGAAAGATGGATTGCAGGCAGTGTTGTTATGACACACAATGACTATACATGCTTCCAGTATGGCTGTATAGCCTCACAGAGAGGTCACAACTTAAGATTTCCCTAAATGGAACAAACAACCTTTTTATATATGCACAAAGTCATTATAGTTTTGATAATAGTTTTTTTTGTAGTTAAAATTTTGAGTTAGATTTCACATGTGTATTTTTTGTTCTTAATTTTGGTCTCACTTTGTTATTGCCTTTCAAAAAAATTTTTGTATTGCTATAAAAATTACATTTAAAAAGAAAGAAAATTAACATTTTTTGAGTTTGAGTTTTTATTTATTTTCGGTCATTAATTTTACTGCCTCAAACTTATGTAAGCCATTTCTCATTTCCATTTATTTACGTTCGTTTTATTCTTAGGCTGGGATTTGATTTGATTTGAATTAACAGTAATGTTTTAATATTTTAGTCAACTATAATAACCTTGTTCATGCATTGTGCAAATGCATTATGCATAATAAACCTCACACAAAAATGCACACACTGCTACAGTATAAAGATAACTATATTAGACCAACATATTAACATCCTGAAAAGTTTAGACTAATGTATTTTCTGTTGTGCCACAGCTTCTGTGTGATTTACAATTCAGTTGTTTCTTTTCCAGATTTATTTTTCCTTGTTGTAGTTCATTTAATGCCACCCATCTTTACTGAGATTTCTCCACAAGTGCCTTTAAAATCACAGTGAATTTTAATTTCGTCACGACACGCGCATAATGCCCGTCTCTCCCTCTCTTTCACTCTCTCAGCTTCTCTCTTCTTTTTTCTTCCTCATCTTTCATATCCGCTCCTCTTCCCTCCCCCTCCTCCCCTTCCCAAATTCCACTTCATCTTGATATTTGATGCAGGTGCCACGCTGGGCCGTGATTGAATGTTTCATCCTCTTGATAATCATATTAGATATTTATGATGCTCTGTGTGTTGATTGTGTTAGATTCAGGGCTTTCCATCACTGACTTCAAGGTGCTCTGCAGAGGGCAGCTCCACCTTCAGCTCTCCTTGTGATGAACTCTTTTGTTTTTGTCCTTTTTATGTTTTTCAGCGGCTCAAGGATGAGATAGCGAAGGTCACAAATGAAATCGATAGTCTTGGCTCCACTCAAGAAAGGTATGATGATTATTATTATAACAACATTGCTATGGTTGTACTGTGAATGATTTATCACTGTATATTATTCCAAATTTATAAAGCGTGCCTTCGAAATTCTGGAAACAAAATATATTTTCCTCTGATGTCACCTAGACCACACAAACTACTGCTATTCAGACGAACTCGCATCCCAGTCTGCCTCCCTCAAGCCCGTCTTTCACATTGCACTCGATTCCAGTGTATGAAATCTAGTTTTGTACGGAATATTCTTTTAAATGTATTATACTCACCAAAGTTAGATTAGTGAATACAGTTTCGTGTTAAAAGTATGATGTCCAACTTCATCTGTTGTATTGGTTTGCTGCTGTGCTCGCACACGATACACAAAAGCATGTTCTCCATTACTTCTAAGCACAGACAGAGGAATTACACACACACACAGTACTCAGTCTTTCCCATCCCGTTTAAATATTAATGACAGTGCCCCCTGCGGGATGGGAGACTGGTGAATTATGTACAGCTGTTTTGGTAAAAGGGGGTGTAATTTGGGTAAATTGAGACGTGTGAAGAATTTTGGGGAATGTCTTAACCGTCCATGTGGGTCAGGTCTCGTCTTGAACTGTTACTTGCATAAAGTGATTCAAAACCATTATGAATAAATGAAACGCTGTCTTTTAATTCAGTCTGATACTGACTGCAGTGACCCGTATTCTCAGACCAAACAGAATTACTTTCAGCATATACATCAAACTGAATCAACCTATGAGGTTCATCCATTTTACATGAGTCCACTGGGCCCGCAGAACACTTCACAGGATGGCCGCTCTGAGGGCCATTTGAATCTAAAAAAGCCATTTTCGTTCTATGTCATTACTTCCCTTTTATGAAATTCTTTTGTCATCACTGTTCCTCCCCCCATCTATTCCTCCACATTGGGTAATGATGTCATACAGCTTCTGTGGAACGCACACCGGTGGGTGACTCTTTACTGGCTGTGGCCTTTAACATGACATGTCACATCACCGTCCTCGAGCACATTTAGCTGATGACATGCGTAATGATGTCATCACAGAAGCTCTGACAGGAATTTAAGTTGTGCAAACCGTATGTGATGTCAGCCTCCTTTTCTTGCTTCAGTTGTATTCTGAGATCGCAGAAATGCTTGTCATCTTCTGCGTATGATGCTTGCAACACTGACGGGTTCAACATACTGCCCACAAATGTGGAATGTGTGATTTATTCGAAGCGACTATCAAACGAATAAAGAAATGAAATGAATCCCTCATCTTGTTCACAGAGTAAATATGCAGCGGAGTAAGCAGATGGCCATGGGCCGCAAGAAATTTAATATGGATCCCAAAAAGGTAAGCGAGCTTTTATTTTGTAGGGTCCATAAAACCATTTCTGACATTTTCTCTCTTTGAGCTATTTTCCGCTGTGGTTGTATTGAAGTGACTCCTATTACAGAAAATGGGTTCTCATTTTGCATTTTTACACCTTTGATCTTGTGTGGGTGCACACAGTATTATAAGCATTCAAGTATTGTTAAGCATCACGCAACCACGACAAATTAAAATTACAGATCCAGACACACGGGTTAAAGTTCAGATAGCGGGAAGAGAGTAGAGCAGAGAATCTAGGCTTTTAAGGACTCTACTTGAACAAAATGCATGTGAAAATATAGGCAGAAATACGGTGAAAGCAGGATCTGGTAATGCTGTACATAAAGTTTTTTTTATTTGCTGTATCTTTACTTTTTTCTCTCGCAGGGGATTCGGTTCCTCATAGAAAACGAATTGCTGAAGAACACTTGTGAAGATATTGCCCAATTTCTTTACAAGGGTGAGGGCCTCAACAAGACAGCCATCGGAGATTATCTGGGTGAAAGGTAAATGACAGGAATAGGGATGCTTTGATTTTATGTGACCCAAAACCAGCGCCCGTGAATCTATTATTAACCGCTAACCAGTAAGATTAGATGGTAGTTGAAGTGGAAGTTAAACATATTTGGGATTTTGCTATATCTAGAATCAGAGCTCAAGGGAGGATGACATCATCGATGATAAGCTTGTGTTCGCCGAAAGCCATTACTGTATGAGGATGACTTGTGTCCGTATGAAAGCTTTGGGTTTAGCATTAAGGGTCGGCTTACACATTTATTGATGGACTGAAATTCAATGTCCGTGCCAGGCCATCGGGGACCTATCGAGGCAACGGAAGGTATATGTATGCAGTATGGTGGATATATTTTCCTCCCTGCACCATTGCAGCAATATTAAAGGAATAGTTCACCCAAAAGTAAAAGTTGTGTCATGATTTACTTGCATACTTTGTTTTTCTAAACTGTATCCTTTTTTCCTGTAAAAAATGAAAAGTGATTTTATTTTTTTCTTCATACACTTCTTTTCCATATAGCAGTTTTCATAGTGACTGCATCTGTTAAGCTCCAGAAAGGACAAAACAACATAAAAGAAGTCAGTAATACTTGTGGGTTATATTTTTCTGAAGTCTTGAAGCCTTGCATACATTTGAATGCATTGTTGTGGATGGAAACATGCATGACAGTTCTTTAAAAAAAAAGTCTCATTTTGAGTTTCACAGATACAAATATTTGGGCTTAAAAGAATTTTGGGCGTGCTGTGTTTTGTTTCATTTCAATCAGACATATACGTTTCATATCAGTTTTTCTTAAAATAACCAAATTTTAAGACTTTAAGACTCTCTTGTATGTTTTCATGTGTAATTCCTTACACCAGTCAATACCGCTACACTCCAAATGCACACCCACATAAATGCAAGCACATTATCCTCCGTGTCACCTGAGGAAAATCAATAGGGAATCCTGAGCTCACACACACACACACTGAAGTGTTGCTCCGGCACAGCCAGACTGGATGAAAGAGCGTAGGAGTGCAGAGCTTAATGGACGGACCCCCAAAGTGGGTTAATGCATTCACAGATCATTGATGATATTGACATGCCCCATTTTCTCACTGAAGAAAAGGCCAGTTACACACGATCCGTAAACCCGGTGCTAATCCCCCCATGAGATTTAATGCCCATCTGAGACGTCTGGGATGAGGATCACAGCCGTAATTCCCAGTTCACGCCGTGAACTGTACAAGTTTTCGCAATGGTAGACGTGTTATTCAGTGACACGTACAGTACTGTCGGTGTTATTGCTTGCTATGGTGTATTTGCAGTACCGTATCGATTTCACTCGATTGTTTTCTTGTTTTGCACAATTTTCTGGTATTGACAGCAGCCAAATCTGCACAAATTTCATTTAAATCTTTTATACATGCTATTCTTAGACCACAGAACAAGAGCAGCAGTATTACCTTGCAGTGGTTAAATTTACATTAGAAAACGGTCAGTTCTGGTCCTTGATTCTGATTGGTCGAGCGGAGTTATAAGCCGTTACAAGTGCATTTTATAACAGCTACTTCACGTCGTGCCACAACACCCGTAGTTGTTATCAAATGCACTTTAACCCACTGCTTGTTGGGACTTATTGCTTTATTTTAATGCACATTATACCACATTTTTTGAGCTGACACAAATGAATTCAATGTTGTCTTTATTCCAGGGACGACTTCAATATTCAGGTTCTTCATGCCTTTGTGGAGCTTCACGAATTTACAGACCTCAACCTGGTGCAGGCCCTCAGGTGAATAGATGTGGTTTCATAGATTTCATCAGAATTTAATGTGATACAACACCAGACTGATCTAATACTGTTTAATTGTCCGTATGCAACATCCAGACAGTTTCTTTGGAGTTTTCGGTTACCGGGCGAAGCTCAGAAGATCGATCGTATGATGGAAGCCTTCGCCCAGCGTTACTGTCAATGCAATCCTGGCGTCTTTCAGTCCACAGGTATGTATGTTGAATAACTTGTATTGCAGTGAACTTTTATGATTCTTGGTACAGTCCAAAATGTAATTGTGAGAGTTGGTGTACAAGAAGTGGTATTCATGCACTTTTATGCACATTCTTTGAACATTTGTTGCTGTTGGTTCATCGCTCTCATTTCTGGACAGATACGTGTTACGTACTTTCCTTCGCAATCATCATGTTGAACACAAGCCTGCACAACCCAAACGTGAAGGACAAGCCATCAGCGGAGAGATTCATAGGCATGAACAGGGGCATCAATGATGGGGGAGATCTGCCGGAAGACCTGCTCAGGGTCAGTATCTAAAACGGATCAAAAACAGATACACTGGGACACTTGAATGTATCAAAACACATGTTGCATTAGATGATGAAATGTTCATTTACCCCGCAGAATTTGTATGAAAGCATTAAAAATGAGCCCTTCAAGATACCCGAAGACGACGGAAATGACCTCACGCACACGTTCTTCAACCCGGACCGCGAGGGTTGGCTGCTTAAACTGGGTGAGTGAGTTCACGTATCTGATTGGTGGATATTGAAAAGGCATTGAGCCCTAAATGTGGCTCTGATATTATTATAATAAGTGTTGAATTTAAAGGTTTTATTAATGAGTATAAACCACTGTAAAGAAACTTAAGAGCACACTGGAAAAAAAATCGTACTATGCTCTGGGATAGTTTCACGTCATCTGCTTTCTTCTATTATGGAAAACATGCCATTACCATTTTTTGCTGACATAACTAGCATTTTTTTTTGCATGCCCTATAAATACTTATTGTAGGGCTGTCAAGCGATTAATCGCGATTAATCACATCCAGAATAAAAGTTTGTGTTTACATAATATACTGTATGTCTATATATAGGCTATATGTTATATTAATTGTGTACAGTATTTATAAACACATACACGTATACATATTTAGGAAATATTTACATGTATTTATTTATATTGACCAATAATTAAAAATATATATAAATGTTTATTCATTTTTACATTTTTCTTCAATCTATGTATGCATGTGTATGTTTGTAAATGCAAATGAATATGCACAGTACACAGACATATATTATGTAAACGCAAACGTTTATTTTGAATGCGATTAATCGTTTGACAGTCCTGATATATTGTAAGTGCATTACTGTACAGACTTTCATTTTTAAGACGTAAAGTCATCATTTTGTGGTAATTACAAGCATTTCATAGATGTTGTCAATAGAGCCTAACTGTATATGGGTAGTTGACAGACTAATATGCAAATTTGTTCTATGGTGTGACGGCAAAATGTAGAAAAAAACAATGAAAATAAATCTCTCTTAAGCTGTTTTATATGATAAATATAAATATGAATTATATACAACAATGTAATATTACAAATAAACTGTTTTTTTTATTTTATTTTGCTGTCACACCATAGGACACATGTACGATTTATTCGCCAACTACCCATTTATCGCTGCTGTCATGCAGTGTGAAACCCAATAGTCTCATATCCCAAAGCTAATGTAAAATGGCTGACACAAACCTTCTTATGTATCCACATGCTGCTCACATCACAGATCTTTAAAGCTTTAGACCAGCCTCATGCACTCACACAGACACACAAGTATTTTACCACAGCCTTTGTTTTGATATTTAATTTCCTTTTGTTTTCTTTCTTCCACGTTTGTTTGTTTGGTTTGACGTTTGTGTTTCTTCAGGAGGTATGTACACTGGTTTTCTTTAGCTAGTCTATTAAGCTGCTGTATGCTTCCAGTTGCTTTGTGCTTTCTTCATTTGCACCTTTTCTTTGTTTCATTTAACAGATATTTCATTTCATAAAAATGAAAATGGTTTTACGTCTGAGTCATTGTTTGTTCATTTGAACTGGTTTGACATTTGCTGCGTTGTTGTGCTGCGCTCACAATGGGCTTGTGATGTTTGTGAGACACTTACGGTCCGCTTTCTGCGTTGCCATGGAGTCGACGGTGTTAGTTAAACTTGGGATGTTTCATTGGTCTCTGCTGCACCCGTGTGATCAGTTGAAGTAATGCAGCTCTCCAGTCTTCACATGCTATGGACGCAAATGTGCTCGCTTATTGATTTGTACATTTTGATAGAACTTAATAAAACAAATAAGCAAGAAAACTGGAAGAGTGGAAACCTTAATGTAAGCAAAATTGTTTGTGAGATGAGTTTTTTTTTTTAAAGCTATTTGATAACTTGCATTTTGTTTTCTAGGCAATAAAAGATTGACATAGATATTTATTTATCGGTGAAGAACACTAATTTTTTACAAAATGTTTTTGTTCTCTTGTTACTTTTGCTCTTACCACGAAGACGACGAAAAAGAATCATTTGGAAACTTACGAAACGACTTAAAGGGATAGTTCACCCTAAAATGAAATTCGGTCATAATTTATTCACCCTCATTTCAAACCTTCTGCAGAACACAAAAGAAGATATTTTGAAGAATGTTGGTAGCTGAACAATATCGCTCCCCATTCTCCTCTATTGTATGAACACAAAACCAATGCAAGTCAATGGGTGTCAGTTAACAACATTCTTCAAAATATCATCTTTTGTGCTCACAAGTTTGACATTTTCATTTCTGGGTGAACGATCACTTTAAAGCACATCAAAGCCATACAGTTTATCATTATGTGCCTTCTCTATGACATTGTCGTTGCTAGTGCCATTCTCTACCAGCTGAGCTACAGAAACACTTTATTTTCTTACTAATGTACTCACTAACATCTGATTCAGTGGGTTTCTTAACATGTATGCTAATGGGGTGTGTTTAGGTGAGACGAATTTTGTGCCATCCATCTGCTAATGTGAGCGTACATGTGTCTGTCTGCTGCTCTGCATCAGTCTTCATCTTGCAAACGTGTCTCTGCTCTCCAAATTCATCAGAGTTACCAATACGCTTTCTAAACAATGACATCATCAGTATGCTTGTATCTGACCCACAGGGGGACGTGTGAAAACGTGGAAGAGGAGATGGTTCATTTTGACGGACAACTGTCTCTATTACTTTGAGTACACCACGGTATGTTAACCTGTTTTGGTGATGTTAAATGGATGAATGGATTTCATGCCGGCACTATGTCAAATATAAGCCATCTTTTGTGTTTACCACCGTAACGTGTTTGATTTGCTCTGTTAAAAGGATAAAGAGCCAAGAGGGATCATTCCTCTGGAAAATCTCAGTATTAGGGAAGTGGAGGACTCCAAGAAGCCAGTAAGATCTCTTTCCTCTCATCTTCATCTTATGCTCTCATGAATTTCTTACAAGGCCAGTGATCCAGTGATGAAGTAGTGAGATTGACATGAATGACTGCGTTTTATTATTTGTAGTGGTGGTGCTTTTCTGGAAATGTACCTGATAGTTTCCATGAAAAAATCCCTTCTGGGAGTTTATAGTTGCGATGACATTCCTGCTGTTTTTTCAAAAATGTCTTTAACCATGAAAGCTTGACGTCATAACAGTACTTGGAGTGATTTGACTCCGTATAAACCTCTTCATTTTCTCTTTGCCCAGAATTGCTTTGAACTCTTCATCCCTGACAACAAGGATCAGGTCATAAAAGCGTGTAAAACCGAAGCAGACGGACGGGTTGTGGAGGGAAATCACACCTTCTACCGCATCTCAGCCCCGACCACAGAGGAGAAGGAGGAGTGGATGAACAGCATCAAGTAGGTTCTTACACAGCCAGACATTTCTAAAGATTCCAAAAATCTGAGGATTTGTTTAATGTTGTACTTTCTAGATGCTTTTCACGTTATTTTGTGACCTCAACACTTTGTGACCTAATACTCTTTGCAACGAATGTATAGAACATATTTCGCATTGTTTGAAGAAGATCTGATTAATCGTTTCATCATCAGACACGCAATAATTACATTCAGTAATTAACAGATATATTGATTATCATAATAATTGGAGCCCTAGATTCAGCTAAATGTTTTTTAATGATCTAAACATGCTGCATTTTTTGAGCTATAACACGTGTACTTTTTCTGTGTTTTTCAGGGCTGCCATAAGCAGAGATCCTTTCTATGAAATGCTTGCTGCCCGGAAAAAGAAAGCCTCATCTTTGAAGAGACAGTAGGACCTCTTATACTGTATTTGAACATGGATATTCAAGGCCATGAACAGGATCTTTGTACATGGACCTGAAGAAGGAAAAGGGCAAATGAAACGCGAAAGCCATAACGTTGGATCGGACCGTTTTTCTCAGGAATGACCTTGAGTTTTGAAGTTTATCAGAGCAAGTATTCTGCGAAGTTGCGTTACAATTATACGTTTAATGCTTTCAAGAACTGCACATGGAAAGAATACTCGTGCACATCATCACAAATCAGCAGGTCTGAGTGAATGTGGCATCTCATTAACCTTTTATAAGCTTGCTGCAGACACGACTGTTTCTCTTTGTGCTTTGATACATATACAAATGCTTCATGTGCACCTATTTTTACACTGCTATGTAAATTTCTGGGAAGGCTTGGTCCCTGGTTTGTTAGAGACTGTCTGACGGCATCGTGTTTGTACATTTATTTTTTTGTTTTTAAATTTGCCAAAGTTTGTCATTTTGTCCCACTCCCGTGTGATAATTAACACCGCTGTAATGAGTGTTTTTCTGATCCATGAATTGAAAATTATAGTTTAATTTTGGTGCTGTTTATTTGGCTTAAACAGTTATTTAAGAGTAGTGCTGTACCGCTCTTCACTTATCTCATAGGTGGCCTTGAAAGACTGTGAAAATTGAAAAAATATCTTTAGTATGCTTCATATTTATGAAACAATGTAAACGCTGTTACAGAATCGAACTACTGATTTAAACGTTTATTTTTCTTAGGTTTTGTATTTTGCCACCTTTAAATGTATTTCTTAAATTAATGTATATGTAAGCCCCCCCCAAACAAAACAAAACACACACACTTTTTTCTTATATGCACTGATAATTTAAGTCTCTCAATTACTAATGTATCAATGCTGTACATATTTAAACATATAGTTTGTTTTTATTTTTTAATGTCAAAATATACTTTGTGCAAAAGTATGGAGTAAAGAAAAGGTTTTTGCCTGTTAAGTTTATTTCTCCATTGCTGTGTAATCTTGTGCTTAAAATAAAGTTGATATCTTAAGCTTATTGAGCTGCTAAATATTAAATGTTGTGATATTTCCTACTCATAACAGGCAAACTAAATTCTGTTTTTCATTTTATCCCTCAATGTTTCGTTAATTTGTGGTTTCTTGTGTAATATTGCCTGGGATGTTGAATCTGGGTGTGGTTTCCAAGTATATTTCTTGGGAGTTTGCTGCAGAATCAGAAGCTCATCCGTGCAGTTTTAAATGCCATGTGACATGAGTCACTAATTGGAGTTTTATGTTCATTTTCTAGTTCATGGGATGCTTTTTAAAAGTCCTCTTAAAAAAGTCACTGCTTAAACGTATATTTATGCTTTTAAAAGACATTCAACAAAGCAATTAACAGTGCATTCTTCTTCTATATCACATCACTCCCTGAATATCAAATGCATGGCTTTGTTGTTTGGCTACCAATGTTCTTCAAAATATCTTCTGTTGTGTTCTGAAAAGAAAGTCATACAGGTTTGGAATGACATGACAATTTAACACATTTTGTGTTGGTTTTAATTTAACACATTTTGTGTTGGTTTTAATTTAACACATTTTGTGTTGATTGTAATAAAACATTGTGTAGATTATATTTTAACACATTTTGTGTTGATTATATTTTAACACATTTTGTGTTGATTTTAATAAAAAAACATTGTGTTGATTATGATTATATTTTAACACATTATGGCCCGGTTTCACAGACACGGCTTAGCTTAAGCCAGGACTATGCCTTAGTTGAATTAAGCTATTTATGTCACTTTTATGAAAATGCCTTGGAAGAATACGTTACTGGTGTGCATCTTGAGACAAAACAATGGCACTGATATAGTTTAAGATATTCCTGGGCAAGTTATATTCAGTTAAGACAGGTCACACATTCATTTTAGTCTGGGACTAGTCTTAAGCCTTGTCTGTGAAACCGGGCCATAATGTGTTAAAATATAATCAACACAAAATGTGTTAAAATATAATCAATCAACACAAAATCAACACACAGGCCCGGTTCATAGACAAGACTTAGCCGAAGTCGCTTTTATGAAAATGCCTTAGAAACAACATAACCGATTTGCATCTTGAGACAAAACAATGGCACTTACATATTTTAAGATATGTCAGGGCAAGATATTTTCAGTTAAGACAGCTCAAAATTCCTTTTAGTCTGGGACTAGCCTTAAGCCTTGTCTGTGAAACCGGGGCTATGTGTTGATTATATTTTAACACATTTTGTGTTGATTTTAATAAAAAAACATTGTGTAGATTGATTATATTTTAACACATGATGTGTTGATTATATTTTAACACATTATGTGTTGATTTTAATAAAAAAACATTGTGTAGATTGATTATATTTTAACACATTATGTGTTGATTATATTTTAACATGTTATGTGTTGATTGTGTTGATTATATTTTAACATGTTATGTGTTGATTAGATTTTAACACGCTATGTGTTGATTTTAATTTAACACATAAGTGCAACTTTGTCATGTCAGATATGGTTTGTTCTAACTTGACCAAAAACAAGTGAATTCGTTTAAACAACATACAGTACATCCACACATTCCCATGTGACATAAATTTACTCAGCCACATGTTAGACTTTTTATTCTTAAAAACATTTGTACATTACATTGGCAAAATAAACCTTAAAGTACAGAGTATTTTTTCAGTTTGGTAGGAGACTTGTGCGTAATAACACATACACTCTTAAAATGGATGCATTCATTTTAACACATTGTTTGTACCACATGAAAGTGTTGTCATTAACTGATCACAAAATGTGTTGTTTTTAACACATCTGTTTTATACCTTTAAGGCTTTCTTTCTTATCATTTGTCATTCTTATTTAAAACCAACACAGCACCTCAACTTTTTCAAACAAGCTCTGGAAGTGATGTTGAAATAAGACATATTCCAGCTAAGGGCAACGTAACACAGTCATGAAAATGCTACAACTGAATTCAGAGGTTCTCTAGTACATTGCAGGCATTTTGTTTTAAGGGAAAAGTCTGGTCAGGATCTGAATCTTTTAAAATCCAAGTTCCAGTAATAATTCATGAAATCTGATTGCTCATTTTAATATAAAACAAAATCCTCCAGGGGAGCAAATGTGCAGTTATAAAGACAAGCTTTATAAGGAATGGAGAGTCAAGGCAGATGGTCTGTCCATAACCAGGGAAAAAATGAAATCTCAGAAAATATTAATATTTTAAATAAGAATGAGGTAACTAAAGGTGAACTTGCTGAAATGTGTGTTCATGTGCACTTCAGAGCCCCCTGAGATGAACTTTATTCTCACTTACTGTGTCTTTCATATGAAGTAACGTCTGATATTCCCAACAAAAGATAACAAGGTTAAAAAAAACTATTACGGGTTGGGGTTTTGTAGAACAGATTAAAGATTAGTCCAGTGACAAGACACCAAACAAAATGTTAAATTAAGTAAAACAGGTACAATAAATGTTATGATCACTTACATTAGATGCACTGCACATCAAACCAAGGGTTCATATCTGCCATACTGTTTGTAAATACATGTCAGTCACATGACCCTGCAGTAAATATTCTACTGAGCAGCTCATGTATGTTGCTTGACATGAGTGACAAAGAAGTTGAAAAGTCAAATGGTCGCTAATAGACTCAATGAGCTGATAGCTGCAAGGCCAGGCATGCTTTTCAATCCATCCTCGTAGACTGCCAGTAAACTGTGAATATTTACAAACGGCTGTGTATACTGTAAAATACACAAGCGTGGGCTCGCCTTCATCTGGACCATTAATCTGCGAACACACAAAAAAGATGAATGGATGCCTTTCAGCATACAGATAATAGGCGGTAAATCCTAATTTGTATTAAATTTATATTTAGTCAGATTTTAAACATACATCATCAAAATCAAAAACCTTTCTACAGTATACTTTATATATTTATATTTGATGAAAAATACTTTTTTCCACATTGTCTGTAGAGGATATAAGTGGAGCTTGCAAATATGGTACAATTCATTTTTCTCTGCCAAACATTGAGGCAAAATATAATAAGAATTCAATGGTTCCCATTGTAGTGTACTTGAATAATCACAAGGGGGCAGACCGAGCACTTACAGAAGAAAGTAAAATTATCTTTCATTGAAAGTTGAACTGTTTGTTTACAATGTTGGATTGCCATAATTTGCTGTTGTGGTAGAAAGCATTTCTTTTAGTTAGCAACTCGTGTTATGTAGGTTTCTTTTTACATTGATAATTTTCCCAAATCCTAATTACCTCGATTGAAACGATCGGAAATGGGGATTTCTCAGATTCCAAAAAGATAATATAGGAAGAAACTAAAATCACACGATGAGTGATGCAAACACAACAAAAACGTTACTTTTTTCTTGCCAGGTGACATTTATGGCAAATGCCTTTTATATAAGTTTTACTTATTTGTTTGTTTGTTTTGCATATTTACACAATTGCCCAGTTTGATCTAAAAGCGTAAAGGGAAAAATAAAAAAATGATGAGTTTATTTCCAAAAACAAATAAATCCGTTTTTTTTAAATCATGATTTTATTAAGTTATGTTTTTGTTGTGTTTTATTGTGTCAGTTAGCTTTATTTAACTCAAGTTTAATTGATATTCATTGGAATGCACAATAAAAACATGATTTTTTCTGTTTTTGCAAATAACCTCTTCAAACAATAATACTGTATAAATAAATAAATAAGAAATATACAAATCCAGACATTTAGCATGAGAGATACAGAGCATGTTAGCAATCACATGAAGTAAAGTGGACGAATCGTAGAAGCAAAGAGAAAAACGTGCGTTACAGACTCCAGATGTTAGTTCTGAAGGGTTTGTGGAGGTCACAGGCAGTGCGGCTGTAATCTGCTGAGCAGTCTGTGCCGAACATCTCAGTGGTTAGGATTATGCTGTGGTCTGGCCATGCTAACTCCACATTGGGTTGTGTGATGAGGATTTGGGATGCAGGAACCACTGGAGTGACAATGTGAATTCTTAAGAACCCGCTGTCTGATGGACTGAGGTTTGCATAGCCATCTTCGGGGAAAGTCTGACTATACTAAGCGCAAGAGCGCCAAGTCATCCGTTCAGAATTGGAATAAAATGCTGAATGCTGATTTTTTTGTTTCAGGCTTCGACCCTGAAAGCGCTTCATGTAAAAAGCTCATTTATGCTTCACAGAACTAAAACGGACATAATAGCATCAACCCCATTACCAAGGAAATAATAACCCAAATATAAAAAGTCTAATCATTTTCTCACCCACATTTCATTCAATTTCGTTTATTATGAAGTTCAAAGGAATTTTTAGTTGAATTTGAGGATCATTTTTTATGATGCTTTGTTGACTCTGGTCACCATCGACTTTCAACAAAATAAGAAATGGCATGTTTAGAACAACATGAGGGCTAGAAAACAAAAAATGTCATCCGTGTAAGCTTTCACTTAACCTTAACTGTAGAATGTCTGGTTTTCTACAGCAAAGGATTACAAGTAGTTTTAGAGGTATTGCAGCAACCAACCTTCCTCAGATAGTGAGAGATGTGTCAACCCCGTCCTCCAGTCTCTCAGAAGAAGTTTTTGATAAGTGGAGTAACCAGTTTAACCCATAACTTAACATATCGGTCAGGCTGATTAAACGTTGACCTTGAAACTTCTGTAGATCTTTGATACAACATCTCCTGTTCCTAAAGAAAACAGAAAACAAGATTTCACGTGTGCAGAGTTTTGAAACATGTTAAAATACATATCTGTCTATGTGATGTACTGTAGATGTATGTTACGTCACCTCACATTCTGTTAGTTCTGTAAAGGTTTCTGTAGTTCTAATATTACCTGATCTGATCTTTCACCACCTGATAAGGGTGGATTATCGGAATCTCGCAGTATAAAACTATAAAAATGAATCACATTCTCAGTTATTCAGACTTTATTGTGACCTATATAAAAGTTCCCAGAACAAGCGGTAAAGATAAATGGCTTCAATTTAATCTTTACATGTAATTCAATTGAAGGTATGAAAAGGACAAAGAGTCCCTTTTGAATATCACATATTATTACACGCCTATTAGTGAAATACTTGACTTTGTTTGGTCCGTTGTGACATCATGCGGAAAATATGTTCGTACCATGACTGCTAAATAGTATAATTAACTAGTTTTCTAGACGCCTAATTTTCTACACCAATTCACGCGTCCCAAATGACTGCAGTCTTTTTCTTCTCACCTAATTAAATAAATCAATATTTCATGTGCATTTATTAAATTGTTAAGTATTCATGTACAGTAATAATGTACAGTCTGCATTCATTATTTAAAGATGAACCCCGACAGGGTGATCAGGACCCCAATATAGAGCAGATGGGGTTTTATCATCCAATGAAATATTTTATTTTAACCACTGAATGCTCCAACTGACCAGGAATCAAGAGACCGAATCAAAATACAAAAACCAAATTATTTCGAAATCATAATTCGTCATTAACTGGAACCACAGATGATGTCAAACCTGTTGCAGCTGGACCTGAAGTTCCTCATTCTCCGTTACTATGGCAATCTGAGCCTCCAGATCTCTGTGCACAGAGCGATACCCGAAATTTGGGGAGCCAATAAGAGTGAGACACGGGCGGTCTCTTCTTCCGACATAATACCACAACCCTAGGAAATAAGAAATGAGAACATTTTAAATATTTGATCAGGATGATTATCACAGAAACACTACATAATACTGGAAACTGGCTTCAAATGACTTCTAGTATTCAAAATAATACTATATGCCAGCAAAGAAAAGGACATCATTTCAAGGAAAACCTTTATTTTCTTATCACTCATTTTTGTATCCTGTGATGTCATGATGTAACCAAAGGCGTCAGCAAACTGCTGCGTTCCAATTCCGCTGTTTCAGCTCAGGTGACATTGTTATACGAGTTTAAAAAGGTGTAGCGTCTGTTAAAAGTGTCACTTACAAGCAACACCCTAAATAGTTTTAAAGCAGTTCCGCATCACTGGTTCACCATACTCATAAAACAACAACTTATTTTTTACAATAACCTAACTCATGTTCTATTAATAAACATGCAACCACTTTTAATAACTGACAAGAGAAGCCACCCAGGCCTGAGGTAGTGATCTTGTTGACTGAAGTTTTGAATCAGGTAACACAACTGCCAGGAATACTCCAAAACATAATTCCTGGGGACTTCCTCGTGCACGCAAAACCATCATTAACTTATAGGTGTACAGTTGTGCTCAAAAGTTTACACACCCCTTGCAGAATCTGGAAAAAGCTGAAACTTTTGGAAAAATAAGAGGATTTTTGAAATTTTTTATTTAGTCCTGCCCTGAGCAAGTTATTTCACTAAAGAAATGTTAACATAAAGTTCACACTAAAGAATAATAACAGAGTTTCTAAAAATAGCCCAGGGCAAAAGTTTACGCCCCTGATTCTTAATACTGTATGATGTTACCTAAACAATCAATGACAGTTTTTATGTTTAGTCATAGTTGTTTAAGGGTTTCTTGTTTGTCATGAGTCATTAGACTGTCCACCGATCTTCAAAACAATCACCAATTAGAAGCGTAAAAGTCATGGGTTTGATTCGCACACATGGGCAATTCCAGCATTATGGATGGGACATTTTCGGTCAAAACTTGAAACACAAATTCTCAGAGAATGTATTTATATTGAATCATATGTTCAATATATTGAATCATCTGTTTATATTTTACTGAACCCCTAATGATTTTACTGAACCCCTGATGATTTTACTGAACCCCTGACTCCAGACAATAGAAAAAAATATCAGTCTAAGCACAGGTTTTCTATTTTGAAAGAGAGAAAAATTCATGTGATATGGATGTGACAAAAAGACTACATTGTACTATTTCTGAAAATTAAAATATACAAACCAGAAGCAATAATATCCAACAAATGGAGAAGGGATGNTATCAGTTTTTCTTAAAATAACCAAATTTTAAGACTTTAAGACTCTCTTGTATGTTTTCATGTGTAATTCCTTACACCAGTCAATACCGCTACACTCCAAATGCACACCCACATAAATGCAAGCACATTATCCTCCGTGTCACCTGAGGAAAATCAATAGGGAATCCTGAGCTCACACACACACACACTGAAGTGTTGCTACGGCACAGCCAGACTGGATGAAAGAGCGTAGGAGTGCAGAGCTTAATGGACGGACCCCCAAAGTGGGTTAATGCATTCACAGATCATTGATGATATTGACATGCCCCATTTTCTCACTGAAGAAAAGGCCAGTTACACACGATCCGTAATCCCGGTGCTAATCCCCCCATGAGATTTAATGCCCATCTGAGACGTCTGGGATGAGGATCACAGCCGTAATTCCCAGTTCACGCCGTGAACTGTACAAGTTTTCGCAATGGTAGACGTGTTATTCAGTGACACGTACAGTACTGTCGGTGTTATTGCTTGCTATGGTGTATTTGCAGTACCGTATCGATTTCACTCGATTGTTTTCTTGTTTTGCACAATTTTCTGGTATTGACAGCAGCCAAATCTGCACAAATTTCATTTAAATCTTTTATACATGCTATTCTTAGACCACAGAACAAGAGCAGCAGTATTACCTTGCAGTGGTTAAATTTACATTAGAAAACGGTCAGTTCTGGTCCTTGATTCTAGATTGGCAAATCGAGCGGCAGTTATAAGCCGTTAACAAAGTGCATTTCGATAACCAGCTACTTTCACGTCGGCCACAACGACCCGTAGTTTGTACAAATGCACGTACTTACACTACCCATCTACTTGTTGGTGACTTATGTCGCTCTATCTTTAATGCACCAAAACTATACCACATTTTTTGAGCCTGACACCAAATGAAATTCACATGTGCTTTATCCAGGACAGACTTCAATACTTCAGGTCATTCATCCCTTTGTAGGAGCTTCACGAATTTACAGAACCTCAATCCTCTGGTGCATCCTTCTCAGTGAAATAGAGGGTATATAGATTTCATCAGAATTAATTGATACAACACCAGATCGATGAAGTCAATACCTGATCTAACTGTCCTATGCAACATCCAGACAGTTTCTTGGAGTCTTTCGGTACGCGGCGAAGCTCAGAAAGATTCACCGATATGATGGAAGCCCTTCGCCCAGCGTACTGTCAATGCAATATGGGTTTTACCACAGGTATGTAGTCTGATACCACATATGTATTGATGAATTACTGATTCGTATGCAGTTTTTTGGACAGTCCAAAATGTAAGTGATGAGAGTCTGGATGTCAAAACAAGAATGGTTTCATGCACTTTTTGCACATTCTTGAACATTTGCTTGTGTTTGCTGTTCATCGCTCTTCATGTCTGGACAGAACGTGTTAGTACCCTTCCAATACATCACTGTTGAACACAAAGCCGGCACAACCCAAACCGGTGAAGGACAAGCACACAGCGAATCATAGGCATGACAGGCAAGATGATGGAGATTGCCGAAACCCGCAGAGTCAAAGGTCAAAACAGTATAACTGGAGCATCAAATGGATAGAGAACACATAGAGTACGGTACGCACAAACATCATCATGAATTGCACAAACCAACGTTCCACGACACGAGAATATCACGGACTGAGCGACTAAGCAACAACGTCTCAAGGATTAATATACGCCCCAATATTACACGATGTACACGCCTGATCGTATACAAACAATACCCATTAAGATGGATGAAGAACCCGCCAAGATGTACAAAAAAAAAATGAGCCCTTCAAGATACCGAAGACGTACGGAAAACCTCACGACACAACGTCTTCTGTTCAACCCCGGACCCGAAGGGTGGCTGCCTTATAAACTGGCGGAGTAGTTCACGTATCTGATGTCGAAGTGGATATTGAAAAGGCATTGAGCCCTAAATGTGGCTCTGATATTATTATAATAAGTGTTGAATTTAAAGGTTTTATTAATGAGTATAAACCACTGTAAAGAAACTTAAGAGCACACTGGAAAAAAAATCGTACTATGCTCTGGGATAGTTTCACGTCATCTGCTTTCTTCTATTATGGAAAACATGCCATTACCATTTTTTGCTGACATAACTAGCATTTTTTTTTGCATGCCCTATAAATACTTATTGTAGGGCTGTCAAGCGATTAATCGCGATTAATCACATCCAGAATAAAAGTTTGTGTTTACATAATATACTGTATGTCTATATATAGGCTATATGTTATATTAATTGTGTACAGTATTTATAAACACATACACGTATACATATTTAGGAAATATTTACATGTATTTATTTATATTGACCAATAATTAAAAATATATATAAATGTTTATTCATTTTTACATTTTTCTTCAATCTATGTATGCATGTGTATGTTTGTAAATGCAAATGAATATGCACAGTACACAGACATATATTATGTAAACGCAAACGTTTATTTTGAATGCGATTAATCGTTTGACAGTCCTGATATATTGTAAGTGCATTACTGTACAGACTTTCATTTTTAAGACGTAAAGTCATCATTTTGTGGTAATTACAAGCATTTCATAGATGTTGTCAATAGAGCCTAACTGTATATGGGTAGTTGACAGACTAATATGCAAATTTGTTCTATGGTGTGACGGCAAAATGTAGAAAAAAACAATGAAAATAAATCTCTCTTAAGCTGTTTTATATGATAAATATAAATATGAATTATATACAACAATGTAATATTACAAATAAACTGTTTTTTTTATTTTATTTTGCTGTCACACCATAGGACACATGTACGATTTATTCGCCAACTACCCATTTATCGCTGCTGTCATGCAGTGTGAAACCCAATAGTCTCATATCCCAAAGCTAATGTAAAATGGCTGACACAAACCTTCTTATGTATCCACATGCTGCTCACATCACAGATCTTTAAAGCTTTAGACCAGCCTCATGCACTCACACAGACACACAAGTATTTTACCACAGCCTTTGTTTTGATATTTAATTTCCTTTTGTTTTCTTTCTTCCACGTTTGTTTGTTTGGTTTGACGTTTGTGTTTCTTCAGGAGGTATGTACACTGGTTTTCTTTAGCTAGTCTATTAAGCTGCTGTATGCTTCCAGTTGCTTTGTGCTTTCTTCATTTGCACCTTTTCTTTGTTTCATTTAACAGATATTTCATTTCATAAAAATGAAAATGGTTTTACGTCTGAGTCATTGTTTGTTCATTTGAACTGGTTTGACATTTGCTGCGTTGTTGTGCTGCGCTCACAATGGGCTTGTGATGTTTGTGAGACACTTACGGTCCGCTTTCTGCGTTGCCATGGAGTCGACGGTGTTAGTTAAACTTGGGATGTTTCATTGGTCTCTGCTGCACCCGTGTGATCAGTTGAAGTAATGCAGCTCTCCAGTCTTCACATGCTATGGACGCAAATGTGCTCGCTTATTGATTTGTACATTTTGATAGAACTTAATAAAACAAATAAGCAAGAAAACTGGAAGAGTGGAAACCTTAATGTAAGCAAAATTGTTTGTGAGATGAGTTTTTTTTTTTAAAGCTATTTGATAACTTGCATTTTGTTTTCTAGGCAATAAAAGATTGACATAGATATTTATTTATCGGTGAAGAACACTAATTTTTTACAAAATGTTTTTGTTCTCTTGTTACTTTTGCTCTTACCACGAAGACGACGAAAAAGAATCATTTGGAAACTTACGAAACGACTTAAAGGGATAGTTCACCCTAAAATGAAATTCGGTCATAATTTATTTACCCTCATTTCAAACCTTCTGCAGAACACAAAAGAAGATATTTTGAAGAATGTTGGTAGCTGAACAATATCGCTCCCCATTCTCCTCTATTGTATGAACACAAAACCAATGCAAGTCAATGGGTGTCAGTTAACAACATTCTTCAAAATATCATCTTTTGTGCTCACAAGTTTGACATTTTCATTTCTGGGTGAACGATCACTTTAAAGCACATCAAAGCCATACAGTTTATCATTATGTGCCTTCTCTATGACATTGTCGTTGCTAGTGCCATTCTCTACCAGCTGAGCTACAGAAACACTTTATTTTCTTACTAATGTACTCACTAACATCTGATTCAGTGGGTTTCTTAACATGTATGCTAATGGGGTGTGTTTAGGTGAGACGAATTTTGTGCCATCCATCTGCTAATGTGAGCGTACATGTGTCTGTCTGCTGCTCTGCATCAGTCTTCATCTTGCAAACGTGTCTCTGCTCTCCAAATTCATCAGAGTTACCAATACGCTTTCTAAACAATGACATCATCAGTATGCTTGTATCTGACCCACAGGGGGACGTGTGAAAACGTGGAAGAGGAGATGGTTCATTTTGACGGACAACTGTCTCTATTACTTTGAGTACACCACGGTATGTTAACCTGTTTTGGTGATGTTAAATGGATGAATGGATTTCATGCCGGCACTATGTCAAATATAAGCCATCTTTTGTGTTTACCACCGTAACGTGTTTGATTTGCTCTGTTAAAAGGATAAAGAGCCAAGAGGGATCATTCCTCTGGAAAATCTCAGTATTAGGGAAGTGGAGGACTCCAAGAAGCCAGTAAGATCTCTTTCCTCTCATCTTCATCTTATGCTCTCATGAATTTCTTACAAGGCCAGTGATCCAGTGATGAAGTAGTGAGATTGACATGAATGACTGCGTTTTATTATTTGTAGTGGTGGTGCTTTTCTGGAAATGTACCTGATAGTTTCCATGAAAAAATCCCTTCTGGGAGTTTATAGTTGCGATGACATTCCTGCTGTTTTTTCAAAAATGTCTTTAACCATGAAAGCTTGACGTCATAACAGTACTTGGAGTGATTTGACTCCGTATAAACCTCTTCATTTTCTCTTTGCCCAGAATTGCTTTGAACTCTTCATCCCTGACAACAAGGATCAGGTCATAAAAGCGTGTAAAACCGAAGCAGACGGACGGGTTGTGGAGGGAAATCACACCTTCTACCGCATCTCAGCCCCGACCACAGAGGAGAAGGAGGAGTGGATGAACAGCATCAAGTAGGTTCTTACACAGCCAGACATTTCTAAAGATTCCAAAAATCTGAGGATTTGTTTAATGTTGTACTTTCTAGATGCTTTTCACGTTATTTTGTGACCTCAACACTTTGTGACCTAATACTCTTTGCAACGAATGTATAGAACATATTTCGCTTTGTTTGTAGAATATCTGATTAATCGTTTCATCATCAGACACGCAATAATTACATTCAGTAATTAACAGATATATTGATTATCATAATAATTGGAGCCCTAGATTCAGCTAAATGTTTTTTAATGATCTAAACATGCTGCATTTTTTGAGCTATAACACGTGTACTTTTTCTGTGTTTTTCAGGGCTGCCATAAGCAGAGATCCTTTCTATGAAATGCTTGCTGCCCGGAAAAAGAAAGCCTCATCTTTGAAGAGACAGTAGGACCTCTTATACTGTATTTGAACATGGATATTCAAGGCCATGAACAGGATCTTTGTACATGGACCTGAAGAAGGAAAAGGGCAAATGAAACGCGAAAGCCATAACGTTGGATCGGACCGTTTTTCTCAGGAATGACCTTGAGTTTTGAAGTTTATCAGAGCAAGTATTCTGCGAAGTTGCGTTACAATTATACGTTTAATGCTTTCAAGAACTGCACATGGAAAGAATACTCGTGCACATCATCACAAATCAGCAGGTCTGAGTGAATGTGGCATCTCATTAACCTTTTATAAGCTTGCTGCAGACACGACTGTTTCTCTTTGTGCTTTGATACATATACAAATGCTTCATGTGCACCTATTTTTACACTGCTATGTAAATTTCTGGGAAGGCTTGGTCCCTGGTTTGTTAGAGACTGTCTGACGGCATCGTGTTTGTACATTTATTTTTTTGTTTTTAAATTTGCCAAAGTTTGTCATTTTGTCCCACTCCCGTGTGATAATTAACACCGCTGTAATGAGTGTTTTTCTGATCCATGAATTGAAAATTATAGTTTAATTTTGGTTCTGTTTATTTGGCTTAAACAGTTATTTAAGAGTAGTTCTGTACCGCTCTTCACTTATCTCATAGGTGGCCTTGAAAGACTGTGAAAATTGAAAAAATATCTTTAGTATGCTTCATATTTATGAAACAATGTAAACGCTGTTACAGAATCGAACTACTGATTTAAACGTTTATTTTTCTTAGGTTTTGTATTTTGCCACCTTTAAATGTATTTCTTAAATTAATGTATATGTAAGCCCCCCCCAAACAAAACAAAACACACACACTTTTTTCTTATATGCACTGATAATTTAAGTCTCTCAATTACTAATGTATCAATGCTGTACATATTTAAACATATAGTTTGTTTTTATTTTTTAATGTCAAAATATACTTTGTGCAAAAGTATGGAGTAAAGAAAAGGTTTTTGCCTGTTAAGTTTATTTCTCCATTGCTGTGTAATCTTGTGCTTAAAATAAAGTTGATATCTTAAGCTTATTGAGCTGCTAAATATTAAATGTTGTGATATTTCCTACTCATAACAGGCAAACTAAATTCTGTTTTTCATTTTATCCCTCAATGTTTCGTTAATTTGTGGTTTCTTGTGTAATATTGCCTGGGATGTTGAATCTGGGTGTGGTTTCCAAGTATATTTCTTGGGAGTTTGCTGCAGAATCAGAAGCTCATCCGTGCAGTTTTAAATGCCATGTGACATGAGTCACTAATTGGAGTTTTATGTTCATTTTCTAGTTCATGGGATGCTTTTTAAAAGTCCTCTTAAAAATGTTGAGTCACTGCTTAAACGTATATTTATGCTTTTAAAAGACATTCAACAAAGCAATTAACAGTGCATTCTTCTTCTATATCACATCACTCCCTGAATATCAAATGCATGGCTTTGTTGTTTGGCTACCAATGTTCTTCAAAATATCTTCTGTTGTGTTCTGAAAAGAAAGTCATACAGGTTTGGAATGACATGACAATTTAACACATTTTGTGTTGGTTTTAATTTAACACATTTTGTGTTGGTTTTAATTTAACACATTTTGTGTTGATTGTAATAAAACATTGTGTAGATTATATTTTAACACATTTTGTGTTGATTATATTTTAACACATTTTGTGTTGATTTTAATAAAAAAACATTGTGTTGATTATGATTATATTTTAACACATTATGGCCCGGTTTCACAGACACGGCTTAGCTTAAGCCAGGACTATGCCTTAGTTGAATTAAGCTATTTATGTCACTTTTATGAAAATGCCTTGGAAGAATACGTTACTGGTGTGCATCTTGAGACAAAACAATGGCACTGATATAGTTTAAGATATTCCTGGGCAAGTTATATTCAGTTAAGACAGGTCACACATTCATTTTAGTCTGGGACTAGTCTTAAGCCTTGTCTGTGAAACCGGGCCATAATGTGTTAAAATATAATCAACACAAAATGTGTTAAAATATAATCAATCAACACAAAATCAACACACAGGCCCGGTTCATAGACAAGACTTAGCCGAAGTCGCTTTTATGAAAATGCCTTAGAAACAACATAACCGATTTGCATCTTGAGACAAAACAATGGCACTTACATATTTTAAGATATGTCAGGGCAAGATATTTTCAGTTAAGACAGCTCAAAATTCCTTTTAGTCTGGGAGCTAGCCTTAATGTGGATATTACATTTTTTAAAAACTTTAATTGATATATACCTTGTTGTATTAACACTACTGTGGGATTTCTATGTGTTGATTATATTTTAACACATTTTGTGTTGATTTTAATTAAAAAAACATTGTGTAGATTGATTATATTTTATAACACATGATGTGTTGCATTTATATTTTAACACATTATGTGTTGATTTTAATAAAAAAACATTGTGTAGATTGAATTAATATTTTAACACATTATGTGTTGATATGTTGATTGATTATATTTTAACATCGATTTATGTATGTTGTAATTTTAATTTAAAAAAACATATCATTGATGTAGATTGATTATATTTTAAGCAGCATTATGTGTATAGAAATTATATTTTAACTATGTTATGTGTTGATTGTAGTATTGATTATATTTTAACATGTTATGTGTTGATTAGATTTTAACACGCTATGTGTTGATTTTAATTTAACACATAAGTGCAACTTTGTCATGTCAGATATGGTTCGTTCTAACTTGACCAAAAACAAGTGAATTCGTTTAAACAACATACAGTACATCCACACATTCCCATGTGACATAAATTTACTCAGCCACATGTTAGACTTTTTATTCTTAAAAACATTTGTACATTACATTGGCAAAATAAACAAAGTACAGAGTATTTTTTCAGTTTGGTAGGAGACTTGTGCGTAATAACACATACACTCTTAAAATGGATGCATTCATTTTAACACATTGTTTGTACCACATGAAAGTGTTGTCATTAACTGATCACAAAATGTGTTGTTTTTAACACATCTGTTTTATACCTTTAAGGCTTTCTTTCTTATCATTTGTCATTCATTTAAAACCAACACAGCACCTCAACTTTTTCAAACAAGCTCTGGAAGTGATGTTGAAATAAGACATATTCCAGCTAAGGGCAACGTAACACAGTCATGAAAATGCTACAACTGAATTCAGAGGTTCTCTAGTACATTGCAGGCATTTTGTTTTAAGGGAAAAGTCTGGTCAGGATCTGAATCTTTTAAAATCCAAGTTCCAGTAATAATTCATGAAATCTGATTGCTCATTTTAATATAAAACAAAATCCTCCAGGGGAGCAAATGTGCAGTTATAAAGACAAGCTTTATAAGGAATGGAGAGTCAAGGCAGATGGTCTGTCCATAACCAGGGAAAAAATGAAATCTCAGAAAATATTAATATTTTAAATAAGAATGAGGTAACTAAAGGTGAACTTGCTGAAATGTGTGTTCATGTGCACTTCAGAGCCCCCTGAGATGAACTTTATTCTCACTTACTGTGTCTTTCATATGAAGTAACGTCTGATATTCCCAACAAAAGATAACAAGGTTAAAAAAAACTATTACGGGTTGGGGTTTTGTAGAACAGATTAAAGATTAGTCCAGTGACAAGACACCAAAATGTTAAATTAAGTAAAACAGGTACAATAAATGTTATGATCACTTACATTAGATGCACTGCACATCAAACCAAGGGTTCATATCTGCCATACTGTTTGTAAATACATGTCAGTCACATGACCCTGCAGTAAATATTCTACTGAGCAGCTCATGTATGTTGCTTGACATGAGTGACAAAGAAGTTGAAAAGTCAAATGGTCGCTAATAGACTCAATGAGCTGATAGCTGCAAGGCCAGGCATGCTTTTCAATCCATCCTCGTAGACTGCCAGTAAACTGTGAATATTTACAAACGGCTGTGTATACTGTAAAATACACAAGCGTGGGCTCGCCTTCATCTGGACCATTAATCTGCGAACACACAAAAAAGATGAATGGATGCCTTTCAGCATACAGATAATAGGCGGTAAATCCTAATTTGTATTAAATTTATATTTAGTCAGATTTTAAACATACATCATCAAAATCAAAAACCTTTCTACAGTATACTTTATATATTTATATTTGATGAAAAATACTTTTTTCCACATTGTCTGTAGAGGATATAAGTGGAGCTTGCAAATATGGTACAATTCATTTTTCTCTGCCAAACATTGAGGCAAAATATAATAAGAATTCAATGGTTCCCATTGTAGTGTACTTGAATAATCACAAGGGGGCAGACCGAGCACTTACAGAAGAAAGTAAAATGATCTTTCATTGAAAGTTGAACTGTTTGTTTACAATGTTGGATTGCCATAATTTGCTGTTGTGGTAGAAAGCATTTCTTTTAGTTAGCAACTCGTGTTATGTAGGTTTCTTTTTACATTGATAATTTTCCCAAATCCTAATTACCTCGATTGAAACGATCGGAAATGGGGATTTCTCAGATTCCAAAAAGATAATATAGGAAGAAACTAAAATCACACGACGAGTGATGCAAACACAACAAAAACGTTACTTTTTTCTTGCCAGGTGACATTTATGGCAAATACCTTTTATATAAGTTTTACTTATTTGTTTGTTTGTTTTGCATATTTACACATTTTCCCAGTTTGATCTAAAAGCGTAAAGGGAAAAATAAAAAAATGATGAGTTTATTTCCAAAAACAAATAAATCCGTTTTTTTTTTAATCATGATTTTATTAAGTTATGTTTTTGTTGTGTTTTATTGTGTCAGTTAGCTTTATTTAACTCAAGTTTAATTGATATTCATTGGAATGCACAATAAAAACATGATTTTTCTGTTTTTGCAAATAACCTCTTCAAACAATAATACTGTATAAATAAATAAATAAGAAATATACAAATCCAGACATTTAGCATGAGAGATACAGAGCATGTTAGCAATCACATGAAGTAAAGTGGACGAATCGTAGAAGCAAAGAGAAAAACGTGCGTTACAGACTCCAGATGTTAGTTCTGAAGGGTTTGTGGAGGTCACAGGCAGTGCAGCTGTAATCTTCTGAGCAGTCTGTGCCGAACATCTCAGTGGTTAGGATTATGCTGTGGTCTGGCCATGCTAACTCCACATTGGGTTGTGTGATGAGGATTTGGGATGCAGGAACCACTGGAGTGACAATGTGAATTCTTAAGAACCCGCTGTCTGATGGACTGAGGTTTGCATAGCCATCTTCGGGGAAAGTCTGACTATACTAAGCGCAAGAGCGCCAAGTCATCCGTTCAGAATTGGAATAAAATGCTGAATGCTGATTTTTTTGTTTCAGGCTTCGACCCTGAAAGCGCTTCATGTAAAAAGCTCATTTATGCTTCACAGAACTAAAACGGACATAATAGCATCAACCCCATTACCAAGGAAATAATAACCCAAATATAAAAAGTCTAATCATTTTCTCACCCACATTTCATTCAATTTCGTTTATTATGAAGTTCAAAGGAATTTTTAGTTGAATTTGAGGATCATTTTTTATGATGCTTTGTTGACTCTGGTCACCATCGACTTTCAACAAAATAAGAAATGGCATGTTTAGAACAACATGAGGGCTAGAAAACAAAAAATGTCATCCGTGTAAGCTTTCACTTAACCTTAACTGTAGAATGTCTGGTTTTCTACAGCAAAGGATTACAAGTAGTTTTAGAGGTATTGCAGCAACCAACCTTCCTCAGATAGTGAGAGATGTGTCAACCCCGTCCTCCAGTCTCTCAGAAGAAGTTTTTGATAAGTGGAGTAACCAGTTTAACCCATAACTTAACATATCGGTCAGGCTGATTAAACGTTGACCTTGAAACTTCTGTAGATCTTTGATACAACATCTCCTGTTCCTAAAGAAAACAGAAAACAAGATTTCACGTGTGCAGAGTTTTGAAACATGTTAAAATACATATCTGTCTATGTGATGTACTGTAGATGTATGTTACGTCACCTCACATTCTGTTAGTTCTGTAAAGGTTTCTGTAGTTCTAATATTACCTGATCTGATCTTTCACCACCTGATAAGGGTGGATTATCGGAATCTCGCAGTATAAAACTATAAAAATGAATCACATTCTCAGTTATTCAGACTTTATTGTGACCTATATAAAAGTTCCCAGAACAAGCGGTAAAGATAAATGGCTTCAATTTAATCTTTACATGTAATTCAATTGAAGGTATGAAAAGGACAAAGAGTCCCTTTTGAATATCACATATTATTACACGCCTATTAGTGAAATACTTGACTTTGTTTGGTCCGTTGTGACATCATGCGGAAAATATGTTCGTACCATGACTGCTAAATAGTATAATTAACTAGTTTTCTAGACGCCTAATTTTCTACACCAATTCACGCGTCCCAAATGACTGCAGTCTTTTTCTTCTCACCTAATTAAATAAATCAATATTTCATGTGCATTTATTAAATTGTTAAGTATTCATGTACAGTAATAATGTACAGTCTGCATTCATTATTTAAAGATGAACCCCGACAGGGTGATCAGGACCCCAATATAGAGCAGATGGGGTTTTATCATCCAATGAAATATTTTATTTTAACCACTGAATGCTCCAACTGACCAGGAATCAAGAGACCGAATCAAAATACAAAAACCAAATTATTTCGAAATCATAATTCGTCATTAACTGGAACCACAGATGATGTCAAACCTGTTGCAGCTGGACCTGAAGTTCCTCATTCTCCGTTACTATGGCAATCTGAGCCTCCAGATCTCTGTGCACAGAGCGATACCCGAAATTTGGGGAGCCAATAAGAGTGAGACACGGGCGGTCTCTTCTTCCGATATAATACCACAACCCTAGGAAATAAGAAATGAGAACATTTTAAATATTTGATCAGGATGATTATCACAGAAACACTACATAATACTGGAAACTGGCTTCAAATGACTTCTAGTATTCAAAATAATACTATACGCCAGCAAAGAAAAGGACATCATTTCAAGGAAAACCTTTATTTTCTTATCACTCATTTTTGAATCCTGTGATGTCATGATGTAACCAAAGGCGTCAGCAAACTGCTGCGTTCCAATTCCGCTGTTTCAGCTCAGGTGACATTGTTATACGAGTTTAAAAAGGTGTAGCGTCTGTTAAAAGTGTCACTTACAAGCAACACCCTAAATAGTTTTAAAGCAGTTCCGCATCACTGGTTCACCATACTCATAAAACAACAACTTATTTTTTACAATAACCGAACTCATGTTCTATTAATAAACATGCAACCACTTTTAATAACTGACAAGAGAAGCCACCCAGGCCTGAGGTAGTGATCTTGTTGACTGAAGTTTTGAATCAGGTAACACAACTGCCAGGAATACTCCAAAACATAATTCCTGGGGACTTCCTCGTGCACGCAAAACCATCATTAACTTATAGTGTACAGTTGTGCTCAAAAGTTTACACACCCCTTGCAGAATCTGGAAAAAGCTGAAACTTTTGGAAAAATAAGAGGATTTTTGAAATTTTTAATTTAGTCCTGCCCTGAGCAAGTTATTTCACTAAAGAAATGTTAACATAAAGTTCACAATAAAGAATAATAACAGAGTTTCTAAAAATAGCCCAGGGCAAAAGTTTACGCCCCTGATTCTTAATACTGTATGATGTTACCTAAACAATCAATGACAGTTTTTATGTTTAGTCATAGTTGTTTAAGGGTTTCTTGTTTGTCATGAGTCATTAGACTGTCCACCGATCTTCAAAACAATCACCAATTAGAAGCGTAAAAGTCATGGGTTTGATTCGCACACATGGGCAATTCCAGCATTATGGATGGGACATTTTCGGTCAAAACTTGAAACACAAATTCTCAGAGAATGTATTTATATTGAATCATATGTTCAATATATTGAATCATCTGTTTATATTTTACTGAACCCCTAATGATTTTACTGAACCCCTGATGATTTTACTGAACCCCTGACTCCAGACAATAGAAAAAAATATCAGTCTAAGCACAGGTTTTCTATTTTGAAAGAGAGAAAAATTCATGTGATATGGATGTGACAAAAAGACTACATTGTACTATTTCTGAAAATTAAAATATACAAACCAGAAGCAATAATATCCAACAAATGGAGAAGGGATGGCTCTTCATAGACCACAAAAAAGTGATTATTTTAATTTCCATGTGCCAATTTATGAGAAATATGGACCGTTATGGATGTGACCTTTCACATCAAAGCAAAACTATGCTTTAAAAACAAGAGACTTCACATGGGTATTTAAACCACCTAATATTGACATCTGACTTATTATTATGAAGAAAATTCTGGTAAAATCTAGATTTTTTTTCATGTTAATTAAATTTCCACGGAATTGCCCACATGCTGAAAAAATGTATAACTTGAATGCACAGTAACTCACTTTGGATAAAATTGTCAGAAACAGAACTGTCAGAAAAATAGATCCAAAAAATGCACCCAGGATGTCACTGGCGCGGTACCCTTTCAAAACATACACCTTTGCACCTTAAAGCCACGGTCACACTTGACTTTTCGTTCCATTGACTTCCATTCATACGCATACGAATGCGTCAGACTGGAAACGGAAGCCCGTCCGAAGATATTTCGTATTTCAGGTTTGGTGAACTCTGACCTACGAATTCGTGTCAACTGAGTGCGTGAGACCAATAGAAGATCAAAACGTCACAGCGTGACCTCTTGGTACAGAAATGTAAAAGACTGAGGAATCGCTCCAGCCCACTTTCGTAGCACTGTCCGAACGAATTTTGCTCAAAGTCCAGTCTGGCATAAGAGTGCAAATATTAGTACCTCAATACATTTGGGTACCAAACATTTACACCTAGATGGTACATATTTGGACCCTTTTGAAGGGTATCATCCCATTGACAGCTTTTTGACCATTTGTCTGACAGTGTAGAAATGTGGACATCAAATCAGTCTTCAGAAGCAGCACCTCGTCAGTGTAAAAGAGGTTTAACTGAGTGCACTGTTGCGTTCTCTCTCTCTCTCTCTCTCTCTCTCTCTCGCCAAAGGTCCGTAGGCCTCCTGTAGGGCGAATGCCAGTGTCAGAACTCCAGCTAATGGTCATTGATTCTTCTCGTAGCTCAGCTTCGGGGGACCTCTGCACCCTGTCTGCTCCCACTTCTGCTCAGCTGTTACAAGAAATGACGGCATGACAAGCCCTTATCTAATAAACTGAACTTCTCAACACGAGCGTCAAATTGAATTCCATTGACGCAGGTGTGTCAAGCTTCCTGAAGTTCTTTCGCTGCGTTGCCGTTATTTCATTCTGTCCTTCCAGGTTTCATAACAGAAAGCTATACGAGGACACGCTGTTAATGCTGTATGAACAATCAAATCTAATTTACAGTCAATGAATGCATTTTTAATAAGACCGTCGATGAATCAGAATCTATCTCTTGGTTTGTGCAGTTAACCCATTCAGTTCCTAAGGTATGACATTATTTATGCAATAGTGCAGTTTAAAATGCACAGCTGCAGGAAAAAAATAAGAGACCATTCCAAATTTTCATTTAATCAGCATGTTGAGATGTATTGTGGCCATTCCAATTCAGTGTCTGTTAAATTTCTCAGGAGTGACAAAGTCATCCATCAGCAATGTGAAAGACAGAATGACAAGACACATGAAAACTGTGATAAAATCAAGGTTATGAATTAAAAAAAAAAAAATTCTAAACACATATACTGTAAATATTACTGTTGCATTGCTTAAAAGTGAATATGAACTTGTTTTCTTTGCAGTATTTGAGCTCTAAGAAATACAGAGCATATTTCTGTTCATTTTCTGCAAATAAATGCAAACAATATATTTACTTGAAATTTGGTAGAAATATTGTTAGTAGTTGCTAGTTAGAAATGGTCTCTTATTTTTTTCCCCGTTGCTGCATATTTATCAACTCATGCATTTCCTGGATATCGAACCCATGAGGTTGCCATATACAGAATATATCAAATATATATATAAAGTCGACACACAAAAATATTCAATAGAGCCTTATTTCTCTACCAACATCAAAACGGCAGGCCAATGCAAACTCTCGCCTAAGATTGATTTAAATGATCTGTAAAAAATTCCCTATTACATTTACTGATAAATGCATTCTCTGCCAGGAATATCTCTCAACTTGAATATTTATGTTAATGGTTTCAATGAGTACAGCTGAAATAGCCTGACGTTCAACAACAGCCAAAAACATTTGCCAAAGCCCACCTCTGGTTTACAGAGAAAACATCACGCATGTCTGGCAGTCTCTGTGTCCTGACGCTGTCCAGGAAGAACTCAGAAGCTATTCAATCAGAGGTGCTGGGAAACCTGCTTCGTGCATTAAATTATGAGCTTTCCTGTTACACCCAAGTTTTGGGAATGGATTGGGAACCTGCCACTTTACGAAAAAAATAAGAGAATGTAAACAACTACCTTTAGCGTGAAAGGTCCAGTCGGCACGATGGTATTCGTGCAAGCGGACGCGGCTCTGCTGACCAAGCTGACACACCTGAAATGGAGAGACTGCTGAGTGTTGCACCATTAAACCAACAAGACCGCAGGCAAAGGTGGTAGACTGAATGCTTGCAAACCTCAATAAAAAACAAGTTAATATGGAAAAGGCCACTAATATTTGGAACAAAAAATCTATATTGTGCTATATGGTATATATCTTATATTGTGATTTTAATCATTTATCTTATAATTGATTTTTACATATTTTACATATTTATAACCTTGCACTGTAATAATGCTTACTATCCGATACTGTGGAAAACTTAAAGATTCAATTGAAATCTGATTTTATTATTAAATGTTTATTAATAACAAAGGTTCTTTTTTACAAATGAATAATGAATTTGGCATCAGAGCCAAAACAGCTGCTTGACATTATATAACACCAGATCTCCCATAAGACTTGGAACAGTAACTCATTCTAAAGATACTTGAAAGAGCTATTGCAAAACAGCCAATAATGCACACACGCGATAATTTGCACAAACCCGTGACAAAGTTCCCATCAAGCAGATTTTTGAGATGTGTCACATATCTGTACAGATGTATCACGCAATAGAAATACTTAAGCTAAAACAGACCGAGGCTAGTTGTCACACTTGTTTTTTTACTGGATATTTCACAGAGTAGGGTTATTTTTAGTCATCATCTACCTACATAGCCACAGATTTGTGTAATGGTCCTTTTACCCAAAACCTTATAGTTTAAAGTTTTATAGTTAAACAGTATATAACGTTTGTGACAACTTGCCCCGACTCCACTTTACAGTCATATGGCCCAGCCCTCTAAAGAAGTGCCAAATTGCAAAGAAATGCACACCTTATTGTAGAACTGTCTAGCAATGTGAATGTAGGCCTCGGGAATTGCACCTGCCACTCCTCTGGCCCCAAAGAACCCATTAACTTCTGGCGAGGCCATAAGGATCCTGTAGTCTGTGGCAGCACCCAGCACCAGACGCATGTAGGTCTTTGTCAGGTTGAAGTAACCTGACGTCAGGTAGACTGCAGAGTCTCCGCCTGCCTCTGTAAGCAGTCGTTTTGTTACCTGCTCATCCAGGTAAATCCCCAGAGGCTTCATTTGCAAGAGAGGAAAGATCCAGGTGTCATTTGGCACAGTCTCACCACAGTCCGCATTTTCCGAGCATTCTGACTCTAGCATGTTCTGCCGGACACGGGCAGCGTTGACCACTTCCATGATCCGTCTCTGTGCTGATGCTGAGAAATCGGCTCGATTACCTGTTGGACCAAAAGACCATTTGAGAACAATGTGCAACTATTGTTATCAAGCATTGGATATATTTGGGCTCTGTTCCAAAATATAGCGAGTTGCCTACATAGGCAGCATTTTAAGGCATTGCATGTGCACTCCCGAAACTAATTACATTCCTGATGGGATTACGCAGCCTACTAAAATAACTCCCTTCAGCCAAATTCTTAGGCAGCATCATCTATCTTTACAGGAAAAGACAATCCCATAATGCACTGCGACAAGCTCAGCGATTTTAGCACTGGTTTTCACTAGTTAAACAAAGAAAATTTAAATTAGATTATTTGAAGTAATTTATTGAAATTACTATTTATTTTAAATTAACAATTCAAAGTATACAATTTATTTGGTAATAAGGTTGTATTTGATACCTTTAGCAAATGCATTAGTTGACATAAACTAACACTGAACAATATCGTTTTTCAGCATTTATTAATCTTTGTTAATATTAGTCAATGAAAGTTCATGGTGCATCAACTAATGTTAACAGTTTCAACGTTTCATTTTAAAATATACTAGTAAATGCTGAAATTAAAGGTGCAGTTTGTAAAAACGATCAAAACAACAACAATGCCGTAGTTTGATGACGCTGTGAAGGAGCGTGGAATGATGGGATCTGTTGTTTCAACGCCACCGCTGATGGTCATCAATCAGACGGGAACGAGAAATCATGTTAGCGGATGAGGTACAGTTTTATAAATGTTGCGAATAATTGTGGTCCATAAATAAGTGACTGCTTGAAACAAGCTAGTGGCTTGCTAGACGCTAGACACTACTTCTGTATTTGTCCACGACACTGTTGTCATGCGGATTCTACATCAGTGAAGGCGGTAACAAAGGGGAACGCTGATATGACGCCATTGACAGGCGACTGCACAGTCCTGTGTCACTGTTTAGAATGGCGATTTTCTCACGATTTACAAGTAGTTGGAAACACTTGAGATATTGTAAGTACTCAGCTGAACAAAATATATAACACTAGCCTAGTGGTTTTTGGAAATTTTACCACAAAATTGTTACAAACTGCACCTTTAACATTAACTAAGATTAAAGGAACAGTTCACCCAAAAATTCTGTCTTCATTTACTCACCCTCAAGTTGTTCCAAATCTGTATACATTTCTGTGATCTGATGAGAAAGATCGGAAAAAGATATTCGGAAGAATGCTCATAACCAAACAGTTCTTGGCCACCATTGACTACCATAGTAGGAAAGATTTCTTTGTCTTGTTGAACACAAAAGAAGATGTTTTGTAGAATGTAGGAAAGCAAACAGTTCTGGGGCACTTTGTATGACCATTGTCATTTTTCCTACTATGGTAGTCAATGGTGTCCAAGAACTGTTTGGTTACAAGCATTCTTCCAAATTTCTTTCTCTGTGTTCATCAGAACAAAGAAATGTATACAGATTTGGAACAACTTGAGGGTGAGTAAATGATGACAGATGTATTGCTCATTGTTAGTTCATGTTAGCCAATGCATTAATTAATGTTAACAAATACAACCTTATTGTAAAGTGTTATCATTTATCTTGTAATCTATTACTGAATGCATAAACACAATATGCATAAACTTGTCACAAATCTGTGAATTATTAGAGTGAATTGGTTCATTAAAATAGTTTGAAGTGATTCACAATGAATCAATAAATCATCCTTACCAACTCCAGTGCACTTTGTAAGTATTGTAAGTGCACATACAGTAAATTAAAGTGCAACTGAAAAGTTCATAGCACACATTTTTACAATGTCCCTCAATTTTATATTGCCAGTAAAATCACTGCGAACATATCCTGGATATTCATTACAATGCCCTTCCCTTCAAATGCCGTCTATTCAGACAGCAGACAGTAAGGCAGCTCACTAGATTTGGAACAGAGCCTTACAAACATCTGCATCAATCAAAAGCCTAAATATCTGCCAGCAGAGCGATTCTGAGAAACCGTCAGGATCCTAACAGGCCGTGCGCATTCACACTTATGCCAACGATTACACTCCTTGCTGGCGCAAAATGACACGTCATCCGGTCCTCTCCAATCCGATCCATTCTATCAAGTATTCGCTCGTGCGAAATCCTGCAAATGCATGATCAAAACCTCAGAGACACAGGTCAATAACTGCTGACCGTCTGGAAAGGCGCTCTGTCAAACCCTGGCGCCTCTGCTAGACATAATGTGCCACGGTGAGTCATAGCAAGAGAGATAATCTGTAAATAATGAATTAGCTTCAGGGCAAAAAGCTGCATGTTGGTAATGTATGGCAGAAACCTGCTGTTCTATGATCTCGCTGCTTATTTGGTTAACAGCGAGATTGTCGGGATGGATGAGGCCGCTCTGAACATCGTTTATGAAATGCAAAATATAGGAAGAGCAAACGTCGCCACAAATATGTGTGGTCAGCGATGAACAAACAAACTGCTCTTTGAAGCGGGATGCAGGGGCTTTCCCCATGGACGCGGAGCCAGCCACCCCGAGCCTCTGGGCCTCAGAGGTCCAAACGCATCCAGTTAACAGGGCCACAAGGTTCAGCGGCTCTTCCCGACAGACCGTGGGATCCGATTACTGGAGATACAGAGGCAGGACATTACTGCAGACTCAGCGGATGAACTTCTCAATGGTAATTCTTGAGACTGGAAGATGAGGCTTTCTTAAAGTATCTTCAGCATTTCACAAAAGAAAGAAAGTCAAATAGGTTTGAAATGACATACTGTAAGGGTGTACAAGTAAATGTTTGGGTGTGAGTTCACAGACTACGTTCACACTGCCAGCCTTAATGCTCATTTTTTGTTCGGCTGTTCACACAAATTTTTTTGAAGGTGGCCAATATCAGATTCCAGTGTGAACTCGTCATGGTTATAAACGGAATTGCCGGTCTGCACATCGAGAATGGATTAGAACACACCTATAGCTAATGCTTTTAAATCATGTCAACACGCACGCGAGTGGTGGATGCAAAGCGAGAAAAGACAATAGAAACCATAAGAGGTTTGTCATCCAGTGGCAAAATTCCATATTATAATGGGATTCTATAGTCTTTTGTTGCATGGTGCGGCTTGCGTGCGGTGTAGACAGTCCAAGGGCTTATGTTTATAATCTGATGGTTAAAGGTGCGGTTTGTAACAATTTTGCTAATCCAAAATATCCCAAAACCACTAGGCTAGTGTTATATATTTTGTTCTGCTGAGCACTTACAATATCTCAAATGTTTCCAACTACTTGTAAATCGTGAGAAAATCGCCATTCTAAACAGTGACGTTGGACTGTGCAGTCGCCTGTCAATGGCGTCATATCAGCGTTCCCCTTTGTTACCGCCTTTACTGATGTAGAATCCGCATGACAACAGTGTCGTGGACAAATGCAGAAGTAGTGTCTAGCGTCTAGCAAGCCACTAACTTGTTTCAAGCAGTCACTTATTTATGGACCACAATTATTTGCAACATTTATAAAACTGTACCTCATCCGCTAACATGATTTCTTGTTCCTGTCTGATTGATGACCATCAGCGGTGGAGTTGAAACAACAGATCCCATCATTCCACGCTCCTTCACAGCGTCATCAAGCTACGGCATTGTTGTTGTTTTGATCATGCGCCCTCTAGCTGCGGTTTTTACAAACTGTAGCTTTAATGTTTGGCAACCGAACTGACGGTGCACTTCCGTCAACAGAATGGTACGTGAAGCTTTAAATCAGTGCAGAATTGTGACGCATGTCGATCTACAACGATGCAGAAGTCTCATGAATTCCGATAAAACCGTTCAGACTGAGGTCGCATTGCAAAACATCAGACCTGCATCCACTTTAGGACTACATATGCAAGTGGCTCAGATCAGATTTAAAAAGATTGGATTCCATGTGATTTGTCCTGTTCACACTGGTATGAAGTAAACACATCTGGGTCACATATGAGCAAACAAAATCGGATTTTGGTGGCAGTGTGAACGTAGCCTTTAAAACAAGCTGGTTAAAAGGTCCAACGTGTAATTTTTTGGAGGACCTATTGACAGAAATGCAATATAATACACATAACTATGTCATCAGAGATGTCTAAAGACCTTACATAATGAAGCATTACGCTTTTATTACCTTATAATGAGCTATTTCTATCTACATACACCGCTGGACCCCTTGCATGGAATTCGCCATGTTGTTTCTACAGTAGCCCTAAACGGACAAACTGCTCTACTGAGCGCGTTTCGTACAAACATTATCTCCTTCAGCAAAGAAGCGAAAACGTGAAGACATCTTAGTTCTGTGTCAGCAACAGTAGTGCTTGGAAAGGAATGTGGGCGGGGTGGAGTGAGCTGTTGGTTACAATTCGCAACCTCACCGCTAGATGCCCTAAATTACATACACTTGACCTTTAAGCATGAAAAAATGATTATTTAAAAAACAAAAAGAGATGGGGATAATCTTAAATCAGGACTAGGCCTTAGTTTAATCAGGGAATGTAAGTACTTTTACCAAACATGCCTCACTACAAACATTACTTGTTTGCATTTTGAGACAACACAAAAGCAATGATGTATTTTGAGATATGGCAAGTTGTTTTCGGTTTGGACAGCTCTAGCATTTATTTTAGTCTAGGACTAGTCTAATCCCTGTCCGGGAAACTGCCCCTAATTGTCTAGTTGACTAGTCAACCATCATGACCTCTTCACTCCCAACATCTCTAACTACTTATTCATAGACTGCGTAAAGAAATGTCACCTTGACTCGAGTTCCCATGCTTTCGGCCTTAGTTTTTTTCTACGGTCTGAAATGTTCCTCCTTTTACCGTCATAGTTAACTATTCTTGTTTTTGGCCATCAGTCCATCATTTCCCGTTGACCTTATTGTCTTGACAAACTGTAGCAAGGTCCAAATAGCTCCTTCCCGAACTTATCATCCTCCTGCATCTCTGCTTTCCTCCCTCTCTGCGCAGATCACTTACCACCAGCAAGGTGACATCATTGCATTACTGGGATCTGTGACAAACTGTGGCTTCGCTCCACCACGATTACGTCATCGGACAGCGCTCGCTTCACAGCCGTGGCGCTTGGGTTACGGATACGGCCTGAATGAGCGCAATCACTCATTCACTCGCTCCGAGGTCTCCGCTGAGCCTGGGGACCAACTAGACTGTAAGTTACACCGGTCGCAGCCGCAGTTCGGTTTCAAAATAACATGTGAAAATGCTACGTACGTGCAAAACATGTAGATAATGTAATCTAGTTCCTGCAAATTCAGATAATGTATGCACACTCTTTGTGTAAAAATTTTTTACTACTTTAAACTATTCACAATTTAAAACTTCATTTCATTAATTAATTAACAGTTCACCCAAAAATATCTTCATTTACTCACCCTTGAGTTGTTCTAAATCTGTATAAACTTTTTTGTTCTGATGAACAGAGAGAAAGATATTTGGAAGAATGCTTGTAACCAAACAGTTCTTGGCCACCATTGACTACCATTGTAGGAAAAATTGCTTTATACATTTCTTTGTTCTGTTGAACACAAAAGAAGATATTTTTAAGCATGTAGGAAAGCAAACAGTTCTGTGGCACTTCTGACTACCATTGTCATTTTTCCTACTATGGTAGTCAATGGCGGCCAAGAACTGTTTGGTTACAAGCATTCTTCCAAATATCACTGCGTTTATCAGAACAAAGAATTGTATACAGATTTGGAACAACTTGAGGGTGAGTAAATAAAGACAGAATGTTTATTTTTGGGTGAACTGTCACTTTAATATGCCACATTTCAAATAAAATATATAACGTATTTAACACGTATAAAGTTAATCAATTTATAAAGTATTAAGCATGAGATTTTTATGTCGTAAGATGAACTTTAATAACTTGCATTAAAACATCTTTTATACGCATATGAAAATTATATAAGGATTATTATATGCATAATCAAAAAGATATTGTAACCATCGGTATGGGAGATTTTCTACTTGCATTAAATCTATTTAAAGTTTTATGCATTAGGTCTCTAACCTTCAGAAATACGGAATAAAAATATGTCACCACAATGCCAGTATTACAAGGAAATGAGTGTTAAACTTACCATCATAATTCTTCATGTGTTGTAATGTTATGCCATATTGGACCGGGGGCACTGAGCATGCATTAACAGTGCCAGCGGGGCTAGAACAGCCTTAGCCAACGGGTTGGTGCCTATGGTTGCGTTGATTTAATGGTAATGTGTTGTAATGTTATGCCATACGGGACCGGGGGAACTGAGTATGCATCAACGATGTGGGCAGTCGTGGCCTAATGGTTAGAGAGTCGGACTCGTGATATAAATCTTTATTTTGAGAGGACTATACTTCTATACTTTTCCCTTAGTTTGTGTTTTATATAGATTGTATTCCTGTTTTTGTTCTAGTTCTCCTCAGTATGCTTTTCTTTGTGTAACACTGACGTTCATTGAGAAATGTATCCATAAAAATAAATGTCATGAAGTAACTGTTTTTTCCTCCTTTCACACACTTTTTAGTTTGATTTCATTTCTTTTATAGGCGCCTTTCATAACAGTCAAGGTCACCTTACAAATCTTCCTAAAACATCTTTAAACCGTCTTGTTGGTTTGACCTAAATACGTGACTTCAGCTCATTTTCACTTTGTACCACCCAGCACACCTTGTAATTGTATTTAATTTTTTGCCACCTTTAAGTAGAATAGTATTACAATAATAAGTACAATAATAGTATTGCTTTCTTCCCGTTCGACATAAAACACAATTAAATCAACAAGGAGAGTCTATTTCATTTCTAGAAACACCTCAGTACGGCCATTGCAGTAGCAGCCTTAAGAATGATCCTCACCCAAATTTATTACAGCCTTCAGTTATACACATACCATTATAATTAAATGACATCATTTTTTATGAGTTTCACAATTCATCCAGACCTTCCTGACCTACATTCAAACAACAGACCCGCCCATGTAAATAAAAAACTACAACGATCGAAACCCTAATGAATACCATCCAAATGGTGCTTGAATGCATTGTATAAGGGGTTAAAGGGATAGTTCACCCCAAAATTAAAACCCTGTCATCATTTACTCACCCTTTTTTCATTTCAAACCTGTATGACTTTCTATCTCCTGCAAACCACAAAAGAAGATATTTTGAAGAATGTTGTTAACCGAACAACGGCAGTACCCATTCCCTTCTATTGTATGGACACAAAACCAGTCAATGGGTATGCCGTGGTTTGCTTACGAACATTCTTCAAATTATCTTCTTTTGTGTTCTGGAGAAGACTTAAAGTCAAGCAGGTTTAAAATGACAAGGTGAGTAAACGATGGCAGAATTTTCATTTTTGGGGTGAACTATCCCTTTTAAGAATGTAGCTTTCATTCAAGGTTACTATCCTTATAACTCGCCTTTATAGGGATGCACCATCCCCTCCATCGTGTCCACGCTGTTGTCAGGTCGAAGCTGCAGAGAAACGTCACCCACAGCTCCCACAAGCTCAGCAAAGAAATCCGCCACCTCTCCACAGTCCTCCAGAAGCACATAACGGTCTTGACGGTTGGTAAAGTACGAATCGCTCAAATTGGCCCTGTATGAGATGATATCACACTCAAGAGTGGGCCAACACATACATTTCCATGTTTGCATGAGACAATAAAACACGGAAAAGCTTTTGGAAATTTTGCTACGAAACATGCTGATCATTGGAAATGTTTGCATTTACATTGCAAGCATATTTTTGTTAGCTGGTCACAATGCATCACATTTGTGTACGTGTGCTTTATCTGCACCATCATTTTTGTCACGGCATTTTGCACATGAAACTGCCTGAAAGTGAAAGTGCCTACACACCCGCTGATGATGAGACTGTTGTCGAAAAGATAAGCCTTGATGTGCTGCACCCCGATGGTCTCGTTGAAGCGTTCAGGCACCAGAAGGCGCAGAAGACCCCGCAGGTCGGGTGTGTGATAAAGGGACACTCTCATCTGCTCTGGGAACCGCTGGAGTAGCGGCAACAACACTGTGCGGGAATTGTGTTTACCTGCATGTGCAATAAAAAATACGTAAATGACTGAACTGTCGGTGTCTTGCTATTTAAGTGGGCTGTTCTTTGCCAGAATAAGAAGCTTTATGATTGTCATCAAACAATCGACATCACAGGTCTACAGTACAGCTAATAAAAGATCTACTGTAGTAAATTATTTCACTAATAAAAGTTCAGAGTCTCTTTCATAAGAACAAGCAGGAACTGAATTAATCAAATAAAGGACGTCTGTGCTGGAATATGATGCCTGTGTTACCATAAGATATTAGATTATGAACTCTTACGACATTGGGTGAGTCCTATCGCATGGTTAAGTCAGTCAATGGAATGACTAATAATTCCTGTTAAGAAATTATTAATGTAAAAGAAAAAAACAGGGAAGTCTGCATGCTATTCTACAATTACCAAAACTGGTAATTTTACACAAGGCTGTTCGTGTTGTCATATTAAATATTAAAGGGACAGTTCACCAAAAATAAAAATTCTGTCATCATTTATTCATCCTCCAGTTGTTCCAAATCTGTATAAATGTCTTTGTTCTAATGAACAATAAGAAAGATATTCGGAAGAAAGCTTGTAACCAAACAGTTCTTGGCCACCATTGACTACAATACAAATAAGACAAATTGCAATGGTAGTCAAAAGTGCCCCAGAATTATTTGCTTTCCATCATTCTTCAAAATATCTTCTTTTGTGTTCAACAGAAAAAATACATTTACAAAGACAATTTTCCTACTATGGTAGTCAATGGTGGCCAAGAAATGTTTGGTTACAAGCATTCTTCCAAATATCTACCTCTGTGTTCATCAGAACAAAGAAATGTATACCGATTCGGAACAACTTGAGGGTGAGTAAATGAAGAACAGAATTTTTATTTTTGGGTGAACTGTTCCTTTAAAGACTAGACTTAAGCATGTTAGTCACTGTTCAAAGAGGGTAACAGAACTAGCTGGGATTTTCCCAGAGGCATTCCATCCTTCCAATAGTGTCACTAAAATGTCATCAAAATGATGACGTTTTCTAAGCTTTATTAAATGCAGAATAATCAATGTTGCATTCGATCTTAACCTCAGATGAAGTTCAGTGTCAGTTACGGTATTTTGCGTCAGTCACGCAGTGATGCCAGGTAACAAACAGAGAGTGTTAAAAAATAATAAGATCTCCTCATTATTATCAGATTTAAAACCACATATCGACATAGTTTAGATTGGCCTACTTTGTGTGATTTTTTTAAAACAACCCTTTAAAGGGATACTCCACCCAAAAATGAAAATTCTGTCATCATTAACTCACCGTTGAGTTGTTCCAAACCTGTATAAATTTCTTTGTGCTGTTGACCACAAAGATAGATTTTTGGAAAAATGTTAGTAACTGACATTTCTGGGACATCATTGACTACCATAGTAGGTAAAAATTTTATTGTATAATTTTTTTGTTCTGTTGAACACAAAATTAAATATTCTGAAGAATTTAGCAAAGCAAACAATTCTAGGGCACCAAATTTTTCCTACTATGGTAGTCAATGATGTCCCAGAAATGTCATTTGCTAAAATTTTTCCAAATATCTTTGTGTTCAACAGAACAAATAAAATTATACAGGTTTGTACAAACTGGGGGAGGGGTAATTCATGACAGAATTTTCATTTTTGGGTGGATTATCCCTTTAGGGTGGTGGCCATCTAGGTATCCACCTTGTCTGGATTTATCAGTGGACGTAGCCTGATTGAGAGAGAGAGAGAGAGAGAGAGAGAGAGAGAGAGAGAGAGACAGACCTCTTGAACCTCTAGTATAATCCAGCAGAAAATCCACGTTGAGTTCAGGTGCATCTTTTCCTTGCGAACGCTCTAATGCCTCTTCCATGCAATCAACCTACACAGGAAATTAGACGGTTATTGGAAACGGACTAATGTTACACCAACAGGCTATCATCTATACTATGTATGTCAGGTGTAATTTGTAGATATTACAGTACACCTGAGTCCTGACATAAGGTCAAATACCATTATAAGCAGATGCGCAGATAAGACAGACTGACAGGTTTAAATGACGTGTGTGAAAGTGTAAACACATTCTTTTAAATCAGCGTTGCTTCCTTTTTCCTTTTACTTCTCTTTCCTTTTTATTTTTAGACGGCTTGGAAAGCTCATGTCTTGTCCGGCTGGTTTAGCATGTTGACGAGAACAAGGAAATGTCAACTTTCTGTAGACTTGACTACTGAGCTTATGTTACTGTACACAACACACTTAACAAATGTTTTTTTTTACACTTTCAGCAGAAAATGCTTAGAATCGTGCTTATCCATGCCAAAACTAATGAAATGGTGTTGTGGGTGGTTGCTCAGGCACCATTATGTGGTTTCTATGATATTCTGGGTCCCTAGATATGACTCTAGATATGACCTAGATAGACAGTTTTTTAAACCATCTTCAGCAAGCACTACTAACAAATCTGATTTATTCATTCTTCTAGAAACAGGAGCTTCTGGAAGATATGACTTATGACTGGTCTTCATACTTCAGTTCTTAAGCCCCTTTAAAGAAATGATGACCTTTTTGTTCATCTAATGTGTGAAGTTCTCCTTTACATCGAAACAGTTGAGACATGCTAAACATCCAGCCATCCTCCCCGTGTAAAAATCTCACTATGACCACAGTCAGTTTTTCTTCATAGGTTGTTTTTTTGTGTTCTCAGTTACAGTAAAAATGTACAAATGTAGGCAACATACGAGATCTTGTTCTAGAGGCCCTGTGCCAAGGTAGAGGGAAGCCATGACCACACGACTCTTGGCTGTTCTGATCCGAGCCTGGGCAAACAAAGAGAACGACAAACTTAATGAGAGATATTAAGTTACATCTTATTATAAGTGGCATTAAAACAATAAAAACACAAGGCAAACCAATAACAGGCAATTATATATTATTAACATCAGGACTACTTAACATTGGAAGCTTCAGACTCCTTTAGACTCAAAGGAGGCAATGAGTAATTATGCATTATAGTAAAGGTATATGACTTATGGTATTATAATGTACTTGGCACTANAGAGAGAGAGAGAGAGAGAGAGAGAGAGAGAGAGAGAGACAGACCTCTTGAACCTCTAGTATAATCCAGCAGAAAATCCACGTTGAGTTCAGGTGCATCTTTTCCTTGCGAACGCTCTAATGCCTCTTCCATGCAATCAACCTACACAGGAAATTAGACGGTTATTGGAAACGGACTAATGTTACACCAACAGGCTATCATCTATACTATGTATGTCAGGTGTAATTTGTAGATATTACAGTACACCTGAGTCCTGACATAAGGTCAAATACCATTATAAGCAGATGCGCAGATAAGACAGACTGACAGGTTTAAATGACGTGTGTGAAAGTGTAAACACATTCTTTTAAATCAGCGTTGCTTCCTTTTTCCTTTTACTTCTCTTTCCTTTTTATTTTTAGACGGCTTGGAAAGCTCATGTCTTGTCCGGCTGGTTTAGCATGTTGACGAGAACAAGGAAATGTCAACTTTCTGTAGACTTGACTACTGAGCTTATGTTACTGTACACAACACACTTAACAAATGGTTTTTTTTTACACTTTCAGCAGAAAATGCTTAGAATCGTGCTTATCCATGCCAAAACTAATGAAATGGTGTTGTGGGTGGTTGCTCAGGCACCATTATGTGGTTTCTATGATATTCTGGGTCCCTAGATATGACTCTAGATATGACCTAGATAGACAGTTTTTTAAACCATCTTCAGCAAGCACTACTAACAAATCTGATTTATTCATTCTTCTAGAAACAGGAGCTTCTGGAAGATATGACTTATGACTGGTCTTCATACTTCAGTTCTTAAGCCCCTTTAAAGAAATGATGACCTTTTTGTTCATCTAATGTGTGAAGTTCTCCTTTACATCGAAACAGTTGAGACATGCTAAACATCCAGCCATCCTCCCCGTGTAAAAATCTCACTATGACCACAGTCAGTTTTTCTTCATAGGTTGTTTTTTTGTGTTCTCAGTTACAGTAAAAATGTACAAATGTAGGCAACATACGAGATCTTGTTCTAGAGGCCCTGTGCCAAGGTAGAGGGAAGCCATGACCACACGACTCTTGGCTGTTCTGATCCGAGCCTGGGCAAACAAAGAGAACGACAAACTTAATGAGAGATATTAAGTTACATCTTATTATAAGTGGCATTAAAACAATAAAAACACAAGGCAAACCAATAACAGGCAATTATATAGTATTAACATCAGGACTACTTAACATTGGAAGCTTCAGACTCCTTTAGACTCAAAGGAGGCAATGAGTAATTATGCATTATAGTAAAGGTATATGACTTATGGTATTATAATGTACTTGGCACTATATCTCATTACATTGGAACTTTATGGACGTAAACCAAGTTTAATTCTAACATCACAGCAATAACATCTGCATATTATGTAAAACAAAATACTCAACATTGTAATACAATATAAATCTGATTGTGGATTAGGCACGTTTGATGCTTTGTATAAAAAAAATCACATGCTGTGTGAATACTATATAGTCCATACTGTAAATGAATTCTATAACAAGTTGCAATGTTGGTTTTGCAAACATCAACTCACACACACGAGTGTTGCAATGTGCTACCTGCTATGTCAATAAAACATGAATACATGCATGTGTACCTTCATAGTCTGATAAAACTCATCAGGTGAGTGGAGGATGCGGATGTGGCCGCCAGGGACCCTAAACGCGGGTACGTGATCAGCCATCCAGTGGAACCGAGAGTAAAGGCCCTCGACCCCAGTGAAGCCAGGCGGTCTGGAGGAGGCCAGGGGGGCCGGGTCAGCCTCTGCCAGCAGAGGGGCCAAGAGTAGCACAGCAGACCTACAAGATGACAGGAAGAGAGAAAACCCTTTAATATGTATCCAAAACTGAAACTGGCAGAGCTTTTTGTGTTATTTTGTTTCCATGTTTGTGAATTAACATCTGGTGGTTGAACTGTGATAACGATTATTGCTTTTTCCTTTCCGCTTGGCTCAAAAAAGCCAATGCATTCTTTGAGATCTCCTATTATTCTCATCTTTCTCTGCATTAGTTTGTCACCTCATGCAAACAGTAAGTAAAATAACAAGGAATACTAAGAGCTAACAAAGCAGATCTCATTAGTCCCTACATGTCCACCAAGTCAACTGTCTTGGGTTTTACACTAACTGGTGTAATGTCCAGCTCCAAAGGCAACAGTACAAGACACAAAGGCAGTAATATAGTCTGTATGACACAGCATGAAGTCTGAAACCCTGCAACACTTTACTCAGATCTACTGCCAAACCCCAAGGTCATGGCGAGTTCTCTACAACCCAGTCAGTGTTTTTCTTCATCCAATCCAGTCTCACCACACACACACTACAGTAGATCTCACATTAATCCAGATAAAACAGAATAAATAAGGCGCCTCTATGACCGAGTGTAAAACAATGTTGAGGCCAATCGCTATACAAGTAAGTTACTGCCATATCTCAAACAGATCAACAGATGTCAAAACTACACTAACATATGGGCTTTGTATGAAAAGAATGACAAAGCGCCAACCACAATTGCATAAACTGTACAGATGGAAATTATCAAAGTCATGGCCGCGTTGCAAAGTAGTTCAATGCATGTCTTAAAATTACTCTTGACAATTAGATAAAAAGCAAAGTAAATTTCCACAATAAAATGATGAATTAAACATTTTTGACAATAATAGGAGACTTTCTGTATCATTCTGTCACGTGTTGTTTCTCTCCTGCCCTATGTGCACGTACTCTTTAGATCTATAAAACAAAACATTTAAAAGTCATTTGGTGATTGAAATTTCCATTATCACTGACTAAATGGAGAATATAGTGTATTATAGAATATTGCTTAGGTGACACACCTCAGATGTATAACCCAGGTTCTATTAAGAAAGCATGTCCTGACATGGTCTGTCTGATTTTCTTGTTTGTCTCGGTTTATTTGACAGATGTCACTCATAAATAAATAAATAAATGATGAAGGTGTCTATCGAAAACAAGCCTTTGAACATCTAGGGGAAGTGAACTGGCGATCGTTTACCTAACATTTACAGCACGTAAGTATTTGTTAATGGTTTCATAACTGCAATTTCACACATTAATGCAACGTTTCCCCTTCACACAACCACAAGCTAATGCTAGTGAAAGTCTCATGACTTTAACATTACTGAATTTCTATCGGTTGTATTTATGGGACGAAACTGTGCGGAACATCGCCATTACTAACCCTCTCCTCCGATCATGAGTCCTGAAGAAACGGTCTGAAATCCTCGTAAAAACCCAGGAAAATGCAGGAGTGTACACGGACAACACAAGTCTTTTCCATGTGATGGGCGCCGCCATGTTTTCACGGGAATTTTGAATATAGAAACTTTATCTAAACACTCCCTCTCCTTACCCTCAACACTACTGTAGGCGTTTCGGTGTATAGAGATTGCAATACACCATTATTCACGCTTCAATACTTTTGTGTTAGAACTATACTGTAAATGGTAAATTTGTGTACAATTTTAATGGATTCCTCTCATATTTTCTTGTTATTTTATTTTTATAATTTCTTCATCAATACCGCCCTTTTTGCTAATTTTGCCATTTTGAACTCACTGAACTTATCCTCTTTATTTATGCAACGTCACAATGTCATTTGTACAGTAATAGTTAATTACTATTTTAAGTACTTATACTGTATTTAAACATTGCCATTACACTTATGAATGTGTACAATACATTCTCTCACTTTAAAACTATCCAAAGCTGACAGACGATGATTAGTAAAAAAAATACCCCAATGATGTCCACAGGAGTTAATGTTGTTTACTGCCCTTTTCCTATAGATGGCGTGTGGAACAAATCCAGTAAATAGAGTACCAACATGAGTCTATATATTCAATTTTTTATACAGTTTATTATATATAGTAGCCTATATTGTACTGCACTGTACTGTACTGTATTGTACTAGACTGTGTGTTTTATTTGAATGTGTATACCGTTTAACTTGAGTTAAATGAGTGCAAAATGTTCTGCAAAACCCCTTTTCCTGAAAACTGAATGTTCCGTCATGCACCCGTGAGGATGACCGTAAATTACATTATACTCCGGCTCTGCAAAACCAATCAATCAAATGAATAAATCAAATTGAGTGTGAATAAAACAGCATAATATGCAACATGTGTGGTCAGTCATAACACACCGACCGCATTTCTATCCGCAAGGGCAATGCAATTTTTTCACCTTGTGTGAACAGGGAAGGGAGGGGGGAGAAATCCCGTAAAAAAGGGTCACGCTGATTATTTATTGGCAATCCGCCACTTGCGTGTCTGTGTGTGTGTGTGTGGTTGCTTTACTGGAACACCGATGGGAGGAGCCTTAAAGAAATATTAGTCGGTACTCGGTACTTCAACTCCATGCAACAAGGAGTAGGATACCTTCACTACCTCTGATAGACTTTAATACAGCTGATCACCGATCAACTGTTAAACAACTGACATGAAACTGATCTTTATCCCTTTTAAAGAAGGCACATTTTGTATAAACATTTGCATGGGACTCACAAAGGGAGCTATGTTTTAGGAAAACTCCAAGATTGAGTCGGATAACCCTGTGAAGGTAAATACAAAGGTTTTGCTTGTTTTTTTCCTCATCTAAATTTCTAAAAACCTCATTTGTGTGTCTGTGGACCGTTTCACTTGTATATCGACTTAAACATTATAGTCGCGTTAAATGCGGCGCTACATTGTATCCACGTCAAACTAAACTAAACTGCTATTTCGTGTTCTACTCTTCTATTGTTTAAAGTCCGCTTGGGTTTTACACTTACATTTGTGTACCAGTCGAACTAAAACGGCCTCGATGTAACCTGAATAAGTTGATCTATTCCAGTAAGAAAGAGTGAAGGGGTATTTACAGTGTAACAGGAGCCAGAGCCCGTGTGTCATGAATGAGGAATTGGGTTATTCACAACGAACTGGAGGACCTCATTCATAACCCGCTTTCTAATAGACCGAGTGAATATCGGGTTTACTTGAACTAAAAATACGGCTTCGATTGCCATCTAGTTAATTCATCTCAAAACAGGAAAATTGCATCATTGAAACGGTTACATTTATGCATTTGGCAGACGATTTTATCCAAGGCAGTTTACTGTGCATTCAATGTACCTTTATCATGTATTCCCTGTGATTCAAACCCATGACGTAACGCAATGCTTTACCAATAGGGCTTTTAGAATATACTTAGGTTTTATTTTTGTGAAAAGGTGCATGTGATGTTTCGGAGGGGTTGGGCTGATATTCAACACATGTGACCAGTTGTTAATACTATGAATGAGGCCTGATGTAGCGGATGTCGGTAGTCTGCAGGCACCCGAATCTGTTGTTCGATACATGCTGACATTTTCGTTTCTCCTTCTTTTAGCTACCTCGCATACCCACCGAGACATCACTTGTTCTGAATGTGGAAGAGGCGTCAGAACTCTGGGCGTTGTGTTGGTGCTCTCCGGTGTATGAGCACCCCGGCTGGGACGGCCCTTCGGCCCTGGACCCTAAGCACCAGTGCTTGCCGGGCGGTACAGGGGGTGGGCAGAGCGCCATGGTAACGCACAGCAGGTTTGACAGCGTCATGAGCAGCAGCCCCTTTGAAGGCGGCATGTGCCTGCCCCCCCACCGGTACAAGACCTTCAGTTCAGAGGCGCAGTATCAGATGGTGCTCGCGGCCGTGCGCAAACTTCAAGAGAGTGGCTTCTACTGGAGCACGGTGAGCGGGAAGGAGGCCAGCTCGCTTCTGAGCTGAGAGCCCCCGGGTACCTTCCTGGTGCGCGATAGCTCAGACAACCACCACTTCTTCACTCTCAGTGTCAAAACGGCCACCGGCACCAAAAACCTGCGCATCCAGTGCGATTCCCGCTCTTTCTTCCTGCAGACCGACCCGCGGAGCGAGCAGGCGGTGCCGCGTTTCGATTGCGTCCTGAAACTCATCCATCATTACATGCCATCTTCAAAAGGGACGGGGACCTCATCCATGGTCCATGCTAAGGGGAGCAGCGATGCGGACGGTGGCAGGTCAGCGGATGGGAGTGCGTACTTCATTTACTCTGGTGGAGAGAAGATCCCTCTGGAACTATTGCGTCCACTGGCCTCCAGCATGTCCAGTTTGCAGCACCTGTGTCGCAAGACTTTAAACGGCCATATAGACGTGTCCACCAAACGGGACCAGCTGCCTCAGACACTCCAAGAGTTCCTTCAGGAGTACGATGCCCCTATCTAGCTAGAGCTCCAGATGTGTTTTAGATGGAAAGAGCCACACGGGCAGAAGATGTGTGTGCCAATAAATGCTCACAGTTCAGTGGAATTGCGTGATTGGAGATTTTTCGCTCCAGACCTCTGTGTCTGTCAGTATTGCAGGCCAGCTGTGCCTTCGACCTCTGGATTGTGAACTTTGGCAGGTGGCTGCCATTTGAAGGACAGCGTGAGATACGTACTCCTGGTCATTTGGGCTGCTGCCAGGATCTGACATCTCAGCTGCTATTGACAGGATGAGCCTCAATTTTCTAGTGGCCAGTCTCAAAGACAAACTGCTGAAGATAAACACAAGTGATAGTTGATCAGTACAGGAGTTAAGTGTGCTGCTGTGGCTACGATCCAGCTCCTCGCCCATCGATCGGGAGATGCTCTCGCCATCTGTTTTATCCAGCTTGACGTTTTTGACTTTCTCCTGGAAGGAAAGCTCCAGCCCTCCGTGTTTGAGCAAGAGCCGGTTGTTTGCGATGACGCACACATTTCCACTGCTTCTTGCCAAGTGTAATTGCCTCATAAGTGGGCGTGGGGGCGCAAACGGGGTGGCTACTTACCGCTCACAGCTGACACTGCTGCGTCTGCTCTGTGGACTGTGCAGCATCAAGAAGAGGACTAAAGAACAGATAAACCAGACGAGAGGCTTGTTTCTTGGACGCTTTTGGCCTCTGACCTCTCTCAGCCCCCTCTGGAGAAGACGGCCCCTGAGGACGGCTCAGTGGACTGTTGTTACTTTGTTTTTGACGGGAACCAATGCAAACAGTAGTTTCATTTTGTGCTAGGAAAAGTGAACATGGCTAAATTACGATGAAATGTAAACATATACATGAATTGACTTTCACATACTGTGAAACAAATACAAGCACAGTATGACAAACCTTCAGCTGATTTACTGTGGCGTCTGGCATGAAGAACTATGCTTCTCCGATCACACGGAGAGGCATTCGTGCTTTGTGCGCATAAAAAAACAGTCAGGCTTCGCCATTCTTGTTCAATAACAATGACACAGTGTTTGTTTGGCTAGCAGGACTAAAATCTGCTATTCACTGAATGTATTATGAGTCTATGGAAGGGCTTATGGTTCAACTTGTAGATTGTCTTTTTTCATATTTTGTCAAATCAAGATGTTTACATGTGTGGCCACCAACGGGACAGCATGTGTTTTACTCTGTCTTTTATAAAGATGTCTCGTCTTAAGATCTGGTCTGATGACCGCCAGTGCAAGCTTGAAGATCAGAAAAACAAAGGCATTAAAATAGAAAATGCAGCAAGAAACTTTGCACATATTTATATTTATAAACTATTTCCATAATTTATATTAAAGAGCACTATTTTTACAAAATGCATTCCACCGAGTGCCTCGCGTTCTTGAGAAAATGTGATGTCAGAAGGCAAAGGTTCTCTCAGGCCTCAGGATTGAAATAAGCAAGATTTCAATGTGGCATTTGCTGTAGAAAGCATTTCTGCCTACACACGCGCATATACGCCGATGCAAATACCACAACTGCTCTTGTTTTCATAAAAACAGGCCTGAGGCTTACCTTGAGGTGTGTGTGTGTACAGGATGTGTCTGAGTGCATTCTCTGTTGATCAACATTAAACCATCTGCCTCGCTCTCTACATCTCTTTTCACAGTGTATTCTGTATCTATTACTCGTGGTTATCCCTCATTCCTTACAGGTAAATCATTTCAGTTTTATGAGCGGGAAGTAAACATAAAACAACCAATTCTGATCACTAATATGTATTTCACAAAGTCAGTTTTAAGATAAAGGGATAGATCACTCAAAATGAAAATTCACTCTTTATTCACTCATCCTAGTGCAGTTTCAAATGCCTGTAATTTTTCAGTAATCTGTAGAACACAAAAGACATCTCATTTTATATTTTAGGGGCTAGCAAGAAGAGATGCAATGAAAGTACCCATCTATGTACTTTTGTACTGTGTACAAAAGTACTAAGATGTACTTTTGTGTTACACAGATTCTAGAGAGTTATAGACCTTCTATGTTAACAAAAGAACTCTACACAAGTTTGGAACATGGCCGTGTGTGATGCAGATGCTCTAAAAGTTTTCCTTAGGGCCCACAAAATACAACCAGCTTTTCATTTGTTTTGATTTATGCTTTAAATTGACATAATCTTATTTTTCAAAAACGATATATGTAGTAACACGCACATATTTAACACTAGCACACACATCCCAGGTAAAAAGTGCACTTTAGTACACTTTATTTAAGTACACTTCTATAAAGTACTTAAAGTGCTCTCTACTGTCACACATTAATTTTGTACTTAATACACTAAAAATATCATTTTTTGTACTTCTAGTCATGGTGTCTCACAATAGCATGATTGAGAACGCTTAGATATTAATTTGAGCATAAGAAGTACTAAAACTTTTTTGTATATTAATAGTATGTGAAAATAAGTACATGTAGTGCATTTTTCATCTGGGATTGCAGACACTGAAGAACTGCCCAACAAAGTTTCTGATAGCCCGATCCGGTGAGCCCCATAGTGCTGGGATTGAAACAGAGTCAGTTCGAGTAAACGTTTAAGACATTGTCTTCACGTTTTAATTTCTTGCAGCAGAAAAGTTCAAGTGTATGTAGTGAGAATAAAGTGAGATTTTTGCAGTTTATGCACTTCAGGCGACCTGCGCTATTCCACTTAATTAATGAATTAACCCCTATAATTAATTTTCTCTACTCTCCATTTAAGTAAAGGCTTTTATCAGTTCACTGTTCTCATATTAGACGGTAATTAACACATTGTAAAAGTAGTAACTCACAAACCATTAAATGCCTAAGTGAAAAACAAATCAATAAGCCTTGATAAACTTCCTGAGCAAACCCAATAGGGCCTGGCCGTATGATTTCTGACAGTGCAGACTTTTAAATCTTAGCAAGACAAAAGCTCCAACACCACTTAAAAATACTCTGCTGTTTTCTTCATGATACAGTTCAGCCCTTTAATTAAATAATTATTATGCTTGTCATTATATGCACTCTTAAAAATAAAGGTGCTTCACGATGCCAGAGAAGAACCTTTTTTGTCTAAACGGTTCTATAAAGAACCTTTAACATCTAAAGTACCTCTCTGTTGCACAAAAGGTTCTTTGTGGTGAAAAAGGTTCTTCAGATTATTAAAAGGTAAGAAAGAGATGGTTCCTAAAAGAACATTTGATGGAATGGTTCTTTATGGAACCATAAATGGTTCTTCCATGGCATCGCTGTGAAGAACCTTTTAAGCACCTTTATTTTTAAGAGTGTAGTTAAAATACTTGTTGGACTGCAGAGGTGTGGTCATTTCTGCCGATTTTGAAATAACATTTTGACTAACTGTAAAAATAACAGCTAAATAAACTATGAAAATACATGCATCTAATAAATAAAAGCAAATAGATATCAAACATTAAAATTTAGTAGTCCTTATTCACTAATCAAACATTTCATCTACATTTTTCAATTCACATACTGTTTTGCATGAAAAGCCTATCCGTTCTGAGTTCAAGACGAATGCAAATCTATAAGTGCAAAAGTACTCCGAGATTATTTATCAAGTGTAACGGCTGTTATCAGCATTTCATGTTGACACACGTGTCCATTTCCTGAAGATAAGCTTATCAAAGTCTCTTTTACTCTAGTTGTGCTTGAGAATTATGGGTAAATTCCATTCACATTCATACGGGAGAGTCAGCACATGTGTTTCTGCAGAAGGGCCAGTGCAAGGTACAAGAAAGAAAGAGATTTACTCCGTGGATTGCCTAGATTACGAGAAAGTTTCATTAAACAGTTAACATGCCCACAGGCGACCGTCGAACAATCACTTCTCATAACTCCACTCCAAGTGGTATCTCCCGCTATGTTCTTTTTACGGTATTTGGGAAGTCTCCGCCTTTTCTTCACACTCGTTCGGTCCTTCCTCCCTCCCTCGTGTTTTCAAAACAAAGCTCCAGTCAGTGAGTCCATGCCCCATTTGGTCAGGGCAACGCCCATCAAACACAAAGCCCCTGGGCTCAGAAAGTTCCTGACAACCTTCCACCCAAAACAACAGTGTTTATTTAGTTTTTTTCCGATAAAAAATCACATGGCCAAACATTATAATCAGCTATCCTGTACCTATGAGAAAGCATGCATGCAGAATAACAGCCGCTGCATTTCTTCATGCACAGGATGTTTATGTTTAACTGCTATCAATACCGGCTTTACAGTAAATCACCTCTGTGACCTCTCCACATCTTTTTTTTCTGATTCGCTTACTGTAATGCTGGGGAAGGAATACATAAGATGCCCCCTGAGTTTGCTCTCCATGTGTCTAAATATGCTTATGTTTCGACTTCCCTGAATTTTGTACATTTACCGTAAGCCAGGCTATCTTGATACCCCGATAAGTACACAGAATATTACGATCAACAGATAATTTATTCGTAATTCTCGTGGACATAATAAGTGAATGCATGTGCATTCGTGCTTGTGTATGTCTCACTAAATGACTGAAAGTAACGGGACTCCGGAGGGGTTGTGTGTGCTGGGAAGTCATCCAGTTCTCTCGTGTGTCAGTTCCATATTGTGGTTGACTTAACAGGAAAAGAATGCGAGGCCATTTTTTATACATCCTGGCCTCTGCAGGGGCCCAGGGAAGATTCTGCAAATGTGCGTCTGCGTATGCGCACACAGACATAGCTACATGTGTCGAAGATAGAGGAGGATAGTCCTTTACGCGAAACACACTTTTGTCAACATCTTTGTAAAGTCTGTAATCATGTCTGTCTATAGCAGAATCAAAACATTGTGTAAGAAATGAGCTGCAAACAAACACATTGGGCTGCCTGTCATTAAAAGACAAAGTGTGCTTCTGGTAAAAGTTACGTCTTTTTTTTTCTATCTATCCTTCTTTCTCCTGTTATTTCCTCCGCTTTAACAAATGATGTCAAATCTTTGTGTGTTTCCGAAGTACTTTTGTTGCCCTATGGTTTGCACTTCAATGACATCATCAGCATGGAAAACTGCAGGTCCCGGTCTACTGGCAACAGGCGATCTTGGCATGTGCACTAGACAGCATACGCTCACACACCCTTGCACTATTAAAATTCGCTGTGCGAGTTTTCCAAATGTCAAGTTTTGTTATTTGCATATTTCACAGAAAGTGTAGGCTATAAAAGTACCACAGCAACCAAATAGCTGATTCTGCTCTGTTATTCTATAAATCAACTCTTTGTCTTGTAAAACGTTCAAGTAAAAATATTTAACATCCTTAAAACAACTATTTTTTTATTCTTTATATATTTTATTATATGGTACTGCTGCAGAATGCCTGAGGCGTACACCAAGCATGTTAATGTACATATAGACATGTGTGCACTTGACAAATAAAACTTGAAACTTAAAACAAGATAAATTTACTAAATGACACACAGTATGGTATTACAACGTTCAGTGTACTGTGTATTTAGAAAGTATCTTTAATATTGGTGTATTTGCACTTATTCACCTCACTAAAAAAGCAGAAATTGCATGCATTGCATATTTGATGAACCCTTTAAAACATGTCTTAATATCATATGTGATTTACACTAGTTTGTCAGGTCAATTGATCTTATGTCATTTCCGTACCATAGAACGCAGTTGCAATTTAAGCAACTTGACGGTGCCAGACATAACAGCATTTGTTCAGCTAATAGACAGGGTTAAGGGCGGGGCTTCCTTTTTGGCAAAACAGAGGAAATGTTTATGTTTACTTTTTTTGTAGACATTTTTGTCTAATTTGGCTTAAAGTGCAAATTAAAGTGCACCAAAAACTTGACAATTCTTAAAGTGCAGAAAGTCTTGTTTATAGCCTACTATAAAATATTTATTTTAATACAGTATCATCACACTGCTAAATACATTTTAGTATGACCAAGAAAATATTTCTTAAAATAACTAAAAAGATATAATTTCAGTATTAAATCAAGACCTTCATTGAAGTTTTTTTCTCTTCTGCTTTTAGTGCACTGCTTTCTCAGAAAGATGGCTTGAGGTTTTGATTAGGTAACCGTCCATTTTGTACAAAGGTTGCTGGTTGGACCTGTAAACTCGGTTGGGCGGCTTGCTTGACTGAGAGGGCTTTTGATTGGACCTATTTTTCCCTGTTGGAGAAGGGTCCTGTGGGAGGTCATAGAATGAAGGCAGGGATGAAAAAGGCCTCGTGGGACAGATTTACAACAGAGACTTTCTGGTCAAACAGCTAATGGCTTGAGAAATTACTTGAGTATGCCTGAGAGAGAGAGAGAGAGAGAGAGAGAGAGAGAGAGAGAGAGAGAGAGAGAGAGAGAGAGAGAGAGAGAGAGGGGATGAGAGAGAGAGAAGAGAGAGAGAGAGGAGAGAAGAGAAGAGAGAGAGAGAGAGAGGAGAGGAAGAGAGAGAGAGAGAGAGAGAGAGAGAGAGAGAGAGAGAGAGAGAGAGAGAGAGAGAGGTCACTGTGCAGCGATCGTAAGAAAGAAGTGAGTTTTCCTCTACCCTGATTTTCAAGCTAGTCATGAATGCCACTGGGCCGAGAGCTTGTGTTTTTGTCACCACAAAGACTGCACTCTTCTTCCTGCCTGCCGCGTCCCTCTCCTCATTTCCATCTGCTCTCGTCTCGTTCCCTCACACACGCGTGCACACAGAGTTGCAAAGAAACAAAATCCAACTATTCCCCTCCCCATCTAACACACATGGTTCCCATTCCCTTCATACCTTCAGTGCCATCAGAGCCCAGTTTCCAGGAAAGAGGCTCTTTAATTGAGTTGATTCTTTACTGCTCTTCAATGCAAGCGAGATAGAGAGAGAGAGAGAGAGAGAGAGAGAGAGAGAGAGAGAGAGAGGACACATTTAGACAGGAAGGGGAGGTGCAGAGCGGGAGCTCATGCACAAACTCACACGTTCTTTTACTGTAAGAACTCATTTCCCCCTCCTGACTGCTGTCTTTCTCCCTGCACCCTTTCCTATTTCGTCCCCTCAGATTTGGCTTTGTTTGGGTCAGGGTCCCTTTTAACCTTGCGTGTGAACCGTGCACATAAAAATTGCACAATACTGCATTATGGTGCATTGAGTGGATGTTTGATTGAACATAAAATTACTTTAGTTGCATAGTTTGTAAAAATAGAAAATCAAAAGTTAATTTCAAACAAACATCCATTTATGGTAGATGGCAGGCCTTTTTAAGCAGCAGGTATGCAGGTTATGCTTGCAGCATAACAATAGGGCTCCAGAATCCCATTTATTTTTTCAATAGAGGATTGATTTTTAGTGATAATGTTAAAACGTTTCAAGACCTTCCATGAGCTCTGAGGTTGTTGAAAATGATGAAGTGTGCTTTTGTAAAAGCCACAAGTGAGCGTGATTTGATTTGTAAAAATCCTGATTAATTGCCAAAATCCTACAGCTGTAAAAAAGAGAGATCCACCAATCAGAGAACTAAATGTTACCATGGAAACTGGAATTGTGGAAAAGACCTTAGCAGTGGAAGTCTACACCATAAAGCATTGTAATACAGATTTAAACAACTTATTTGCATAAATTAGAATATTGTGCAATAAACTTATATCTTATTGATATTGTTGCTTTGGTTCATTGAATGCTTCATAAGAATACTAGTCTTTCTTTTGTGCAAATTGTTTCAGATTTTTTTTAAATTTTGCAACATGCAATGTTGCGTGTTGTAGTTTTATCATAGTCGGTTGGTTTTGTTCAAAACAACACTTTTCACGGAAGAATTTTAGTTAAAATGCCTGTAGAGAAAAGTTTGTTAAAACAAATTCTCCATCCAGGCCGCTGAAAAACATACAGCAGCCAGCTGTGATCTGAGTATTAAACATGTTCTGTTGTTTTGGGCAATGTAGGCTTCCTGATTGGAGATCAAACTGACCCAAAGTAATTGTATCTTTCATGAATGTACACAGAGGCACAAACAGCCCACTTAACACATGAATGATTCCTAAGTAGTTTCATAAGTAACATTTGTAGATTTTAACCTTATCGACTGCTATTTTTGTCACTCAAACCTCAAACATTTGAAATCCAAAATAATTCATTCTTCCATGTCACTAGTACTGGTGGTTTCAGGTGACACTGAAACCAGCGCATCTGGAACTCACTGGCTAACACTTTTTTAAAGTGACAGTACAACTTGTATAACTCTAGTGGAGTCTAATACGTCTGAAAGGATGTATCATTGAAACTGAAATTCAGAGCACTGTGATGATGATGATGATGAACTGTAGCTTTTTAGTTTTGAATTGTAAACATGAACAGTAACAGACCAAGCATTAAAGTTCAAACAATGCCAAGCAACCAAAATGACATAGACAGCAAAAAACAAAGAAAAGGAGAGACTGCAGAGCGCTCGAAAGATCTGAGGACAGGAAACCAAAGAAATGAAAGAGGTTTCCTGTCTGCTCTTTTGGACAAAGCGAAGGTAACACCTGTAGGTTTGGTATATGTTCCTCAAATGTAAATAAACCTCTCCTCATGCACACGAGCACACACGCAATCGCCTGAATCGGTATGTTTTCGTGCAGAGAGCAGGTTACGTGTAGGCGTATTTTGACTGGAAGTAATCGCACCAATGCAATGAGAATCTCTCAACAGACGCGTGCATTACTTTAGCTTGTGTGAGAGTTGAAAAGAGAGGGGAAATAGATAGAGAACGGTTTAAGAGAGAGATTTACAAGAAATAAAGTTTCATCGGGGTCAGTCCGATAGCTTGGCTTTTTGCCATCCTGTGTTTTCTCTACCATTTCACCTCGTGACCTGCAGCGATGGTTTGACAGTTTACTGGAACACACGCGTTGGCTTTCCAAGGGCGGCATAGTTCTTTCGATTCCAACTGATATCCGATACGGTGTTTCTCTTCTCTTTTACCAAAGACATTCCTATAACAGTGACCACAGCCCACATTTACCGTTTTCAAGAGAAAACTTGGTTTCAGCCCTGCTTCGAATCCTCATATTTCCTGAAAATATGAAACCACATTACGGTTTGCTTGAGCTGATAATGTTATTTCAGTTAGTCTGCTAAAATTCATATTTCTATATGACTTCTTTCCAAGATAATGACTAATTTAGGTCATACATAAAGTTATCAATTGTATGATTTGTCAGACGCACTACATTAGAAATGTGCACATTTTCATACTTGCCTAATAAACATAATCCTGCTTAAAAGGGACAGTTCACTCAAAAATGAAAATTCTGTCTTCATTTACTCACCCACGGGTTGTTCCAAATCTGTATAAATGTATTTGTTTTGTTAAATAGAGAGAAAGATATTTGGAAGAATGCTTGTACTACCATGCATTAACTACCATGGTAGGAAAAATTGCTTTAAACATTTCTTTATTTTGATGACAAAAGAAGATCTTTTGAAGAATGTAGGAAGGCAAACATTTCTGGTGCACTTTTGACTACCATTTTATTTATTCCTACTATAGTAGTCAATGGTAGCCGAGAACGGTTTGGTTACAAGCATTCTTCCAAATATCTTTCTCTGTGTTCATCAGAGCAAAGAGATTTATACAGATTTGGAACAACTCGAGGGTGAGTAAATTATGACAGAATTTTTATTTTTGGGTGAACTGTACCTTTAAGGGATAAACAAACCTGGAATTTTTGCAGAAATGACGTTACTGAACTAACATTATATTATACAGAGCTTAGCAAAAAAATCAAAGTAAACCCACACTCCTGTGGCTTTCATTCAACATCGTATCTTATGATGTTAAGGTGGGTTTTAACAGATTTGACTCATCATTCGTGCAAATATGAGTAAAGCGCTTGCTAGCGTGCAGACGGCCAGTGTTCACCTCACAATGCAGTTCATGCACTTAACATCTGTCTGTAATGAAAGTTATAACTCACATATGGTATGTATGCATAGCATATACAATTTTTTGTTTTCTCATGCTAAATGATGGAGAAATGCGTGACATCAAACATTTGACAGACTCCATTAGTAACATCAACACGTTTTTCTGTCACTTATTTTCACCGGTGTACATCAGTGACAGAAATTCAATTCTGTTACAAAATGACCAGAACTAATACATGCTTCAACATGCTTCTAATGTTGAATAAAGGAATTGACTAAACTTAAGTGGAGTCATAGGAGCTCATGTGACTCATTTTACCTTTAGCATACTTTCATCATGCTTTGTAAAAAAAATCATAACTATTTTATATTTGTATATAAAAGTATACTGTATATTAGAATGTCTATTTTATATTCAACAATATTTAATCTGAGACCGCTACTACAGAACTAATGTACAGAAGTACAGAGGTCGATAAAGTCACAACTTTATGATATCTGCATTCTGGCATACTGTTTACCCCAACTATCTTTTTGTCACTTTCTGAATCTGAATCTGACATTTTTCACGTTGACCCTATTTGTACAAAAAGATATTTATAATTTAATAAAAATTTCATTGTTAACCATATCAAATGTACCCACATAAACTAGTCAAAACACACAGCAATTTTAAAGGATGTTTTTACTTCTGTTTTGTTTCTACGTGCATAAACAACAAGGGGTTGAGGATGTCAGGTTAAGATCCCCTAAACCGTTAATGGTCGGATGTACTTACTGTAGGCAGATCCGAGTCGTTGTGTAGATGGTGCTTCGCTCGATCGAGTCAAATCAATACGTTCCATTGGCAGATTGCTACTGTAACAGTAAAAACATAAAGCTCTCTTATGACATGCATGTTCAAGCAATAGCATGTTAACACACACCCTAAAAAAATATGATTAAAAACTAAAAACATTTTTATGGTAACTGGTGTCATTTAGATTTGGGTAAAAGCATGAGGATTGTTTTTATGGTGTATAAAGGTTTATGAGCTCAACATAAACGTGTGCATTCTGCATTATTGGTTTCACACACACACTTTTCATTCTGAATGCTGAAAGAGCAGATTGCCTATTTAAATATTTCCGCTATTCCACAGAAAAGCACATTTTATTATTTATGAGTTACTTCTGTTCGCAGTCTGATTGATTTCTCTGGAAAAATAGCAGGGTTTAATGGAAAAGTCACTTGTTGTTAGTTCTGAAGTTCATACTTCACGATACTCCTCCTCAGAGTTTTAAAGAGCTACAAGACATGACTTTAAATATTCAATAATATATAAGAGGTAAAGCAGAGCAACTGCCAAGTTGTATTAATGCTTAGTCACGTCATGTTTCTGACGCATCTTTATAATTATAGGGCATGCCCAACATGTTATTGCACACAAAGATGAATGACTTATTTTACCAGAAATGAACGTGGACATGACAGTGTATATTTCAATACCACTGAATCATGAATGTATTTGTGAAGACATGTCTTAAAGAAATCTGTTCTTCGGTGAAACTTTTCATGTAATTGAAATCACCAGTTTTTGCTGTTTGCCAATACTTGTTCCTCTTCTCTTTGTACTCTTTGAACGGCCGCTGGAAAAGCGATTGCTAGTGTCTACAGCTCTGACGCAAACGGAACAGCCGTTATACAATGTATCTTCCTTCCTGAATTTATTCCCGAATACCGTAGCCACAAAAATAGAAAGCAGCCAAGACCTTATTCTCCATGTAGAAGTAAACATGCTCATACGAACAAAGCCTAGCAGTTTTGGGGGGATATCACAGGATATTAAGAGGGGAAGCAAGAAATGCCTCCTGGGAAAGGGATAGTTCACCCACAAATAAAATTCTGTCATTATTTTTTTACCTACATGTCGTTCAAAACCTTATGACTCTTTCTTCTGTACAACACAAAAAATATATATTTTCAGAAATGTCACAGTTGTTTGTGTCCATACAATGCAAGTCAATGGGGCCAATGTTGTTTGGTTAACAATGTTCTTTTCATGATCTTCTTTTGTGTTCTGGAAAGGAAAGAAAGTCATACGGGTTTGGAATGACATGAGAGGTGTATATGATGAAAGGATTCTAATTTTTAGGCGATCATATATCGTTTCCTTATTGCCTAAAAGTCTGCAGGTTTATTTGTTTATTATTTATTAATACAGATCTTAGAACATTAAATACTAATTCACACTGGTCTGGCAACAAACTTGTTTACTTTAATATAATAACAGTGTTTGTTGGCATTTGTCGGATCAGTGTGAATTAGCCTTAACATGTCAAACTGAAGGGTTACCTATGCATGAATTTTGCAGCAGTTTTGGAGCCGTTGGTTGCAATTCGCAACCTCACCACTAGGTGTTGCTAAATTTCATACACTGGACCTTTAACTTTTAAGAATAAATTGTAATTTTTTTCTAATATTAAAATGCCTTTACTTTACTAGATATGCACAAACAACATTAGGTAAGTTGGTTGTCCAACAATTTGTAAACAGCTCTATCTCTGATTGTTTAACCAGTATGACATGACAACATTTGCTCAGCTAATAAAGTGAGTTTGCCCGATGACTGTTACATACATTGGATAATACATTATGAATAACATGAACTAACAACAAGCAACACGTTTACAGCATTTATAAATCTTTTTTAATGTTAACTAATACAAATACAGCTGTTCATTGTTTTTACATGTTAGTTCAATGTACTTTCATACTGATACAATAGTTTATTTTAAACATGATGAATAAGCAAATTCATGTTGTGCAGGCATTTTTTATTGTTAGTTTATGTTGACTAATGCTAACAAATCGAACCTTGTTGTAAAGTGTTACTCCAGGAAAGTTAAGGAAATCTTACAAAACACAAATCCATTTAGTGATAAAAAAGTCAACTTTTTTGCTTTAATTCTCTCAATATTTTGCATCCTCACTCCTTCACCCTAACCCCCAGTATCCACAATAAACAAGATCAAAACACAACTCGTGCCATGTGTTCCTGGAAACACTGATCTCTAACTTTACCTGGTATTCCTCATCTGCTCATTTTCCCACATGTTGGAGGGCTGATATGACCACAACTGTTTTTGATTTTTCCCTGTGGGATAGGAGGTCAGCATGAGATCAGATCAGCTGAGATCTGATTCATTGTGTTCACTCGGTCTGGTAAATTGCGGCCGTTTTCCAAAGCATTGTGTGTGTCTTCATGGTTACGTCTCATGTCAAACAGAATCCCACAATCCTGCATTTCTCTGTGTGTGCTTTTGTGTGTGTGTTTGTTGGCATGACACACATCTGACTGGTCTGAATTACCAGAAATACGGTGAAATTCTGCCCTCAGGGACACCCATGGCATACTTACTAGAATACTCTTTTCTCCTTTTAGTGACAATAGAATTTGACAAAGATTCTCTAGAGAATTTAATGGAGAGAGCACACAATATACAGGACAGTAACTTTACGTATTACTGTTGGCTGGGTAAAGTTAGGCCTGTCATCGCTCACAGTCACAACACCACAATTCCTTTAAGAGTCCTTATAGGTCAACTTCCATTACACTGTTTAGGAACCATTGTAGGAGATGCTTTAAAACTATAACTTCAAAGTTAATCAGGACTAAAAGTTTTAAAAATAAGGTTTGCTACTAACGTGATGTGGAACACATTAAATAAACGTTTTTTGAGGAAAGTGGGGCCAATGTTGTTTGTTCACCAACTTTTCTCAAATATCTTCAAATATCTTCGATCTGGAGAAAAAAAGACAGTCATGCAGGTTTGGAACGACATGAGAGTGAATTAAAGTGATATTTCACCCAAAAATAAAATTCTGTCATCATTTACTCACCCTCATGTCATATCAAACCTAAATGACTTTCTTTCTTCCGCAGAACACAAAAGAAGATATTTTGAATAATGTTGTTAACTGGCCCCCATTCACTTGCGTTGGTTTTGTGTCCTTAAAATAGAAGTGAATGGGGGCCATGTTATTACCAACTTTCTTCACAATATCTTCTTTTGTGTTGTGCGGAAGGAAGGAAGTCATAATGGTTTGAAATGACAAGAGGATGAGTAAATGATGGCAGAATTTTCTTTTTTGGGTGAACCATCCCTTTAAATATTATTATTATTTTGCAAAATGATTGTGATAAATATGATTCAACAGACTTCTCAAAGCTTCATACGAAAGACAAAGTGTGAAAGTGTACCTTTTAGAGAAATGACGATACATAGCTTGTTACTGGATAATCTTTTAAACAGCTATTAACACAAAATGTAGAAAGAAGTAAAAGATCACCCAAAGTAATATTTCTGTCATATTCATTTCCTCCTATATTGTTCCAAACCTGTGCGACCTGTATGTAATACAATAGGAGAAACTTCTAAAGAATAATGTTAGAGGCGCTGCTCCTTCCAATACAATGAACGTGAAGATAAATGAGGCTTTTGGTCACAAACATTCTTCGTTGGATTTCACAAAAGAAGGAAACCACATGAGTTTGGAACCATATGAAGGAAAATAATCTGACATGCCAAAAGCTTTCATTTTTAAGAAATGTAACTACGTTTAGTTAGTTAGTCTCCAACAGTATGGCACCATCATAGAACGCTAGCAATTGCTTTTCTCAAACTTAGTTCGGAGAGATTGAACCTGTGTGTTCAATAAAGTGCTCTCAGCATAAACATTACACGGTGCCAAATTCCACAACGAGCGATAGTGCAGACCAGACGGTTTGAAAATCTCCAACGGTGAGGAAAGAAACTGGCATGTCTTTGGCGAGGGCAGCCAATAACAGCTGCACAATTCTTCTTCTTCAAAGAAAAACATGGATCTTACAGCAGTGAGTCCATTTATCCAGGAAAGGATGCAAACGCTCCAAAACAACATGGATGTTGCCATGGCAACGGCAGGGCTGGGGCAACAGGGACGAATGAGTTATATTTCACGTAGGCTGAGATTTCTTAACGCACGGTAAAATATGAGCAACCAAATGACTTTGTTTACTTAACAGTTTCTTTCAAAATCACGAATGGCACAATGTTCCCTGAAAGCGTGCTGCTGGAAAATTACCGCATTGCAGCATGTTGTGATGTATGTTGCAACACTTCTACATTTGTGAGCGCTAAGCAACGTATCAGCTATAGAGAGCAAAACTCGAAATTCCTCATTAAGTTGTTAGTTAATAGAGATGTCAAAAAACTGTAAACACATGGCTGTATTAATGTCTTCAGATGTGTCTGATAAGAGCCTGTTTAATTTTGGAAAATGCAATAATAATGCCTTCGAACACTCCACCCCCAATCCCGTCTGCCATTTGTCCGAAAACAAGATATTCCCGCCACATACCATTGGTTGAGCCAATATTATTACAAAGGGGGTTAGTCGGGATGCTAAAACAAACAGAGCAATGTTTTCGTATCTCCACAGAGCCATGATGTTTACACTTACACTTACACTTACAAATGGATTATTTATAGTTGGCACAGGCATTTAATATTTTTCATTTGCATTCTCCCATGGCATTAAAATGTTCACTGCAATAAAATTGAAAACACCAGCAGGCAGCTCAATCTCACTGATCAAGAATCAGGATCTTTTTACATTAAGCAGCAATACGTCAAGATAGATTCTTGCAAGGTGCGTCATTTTTTCAATGGTTGGCCTCTTTTTATTCTTTGACTCATTTTAAGAGGTGAGCTGGGAACTCAATGAGAGCAGGAAAGGAGGGATTAAATGATTAACTGAAACAGAATGAGGTAAAGAGAGGAGAAGAGGAATGGGAGGGACTTCAAAGTGTTGATGTTAACAATGGCAAACGTGAAGGTTTACTCTGACTCATTCTCACACATGTGGTCCAGAGGTCTGAGTTTTGAACTGTACTGATGTTTCATTAAAAGACATTGGTTTGTGAAGATCCTATCAAAATCCACTAGAAAGAAAGAAACCTCAGACACTTTACAGTAAATGTGTGACGTTTTACCAGACCACCCATGAAGACCTAGAGATGTAATGATAAAACTTTAAAAGCTGATGTGTTAAAATAACTCGCACACACAGAAAACACATCTAAACACAAAATCTGCTGTGAACTTATTGTCTTCTGTTTTGTTCTCAAGTGTTTTGGAACATTTGAATGCCAGGGTAGAAACAGCTCACACAGTCCACTTTAAAAGGCTTCGAGACTGCTTGCAGCGAGCGCTGAAGATGTGAGTCACTCTCAGGAACAGATGTGTCCTCTCACGACACTCATTTCCATCACCAGCATTCATCCTGACCTACTCTTTAATCCATCAAACATCTCCTACTAAGGAATTTCAGCTGAGTTAATGATTTGTGAAACATGTGTGTCGAGTCTATGACTGTGTGTGTGCATGTGTAAACTGGTCTGAACAAGGTTCAGTTTAAAGATGTGTGTCGGTGCTATACTGATATAATCTAGATATTTTTTCCTTAACATATCAAACATGTTTTTGAAAATGTAAAAAAATGTTCCTCAAAAAATATTTTCTGGGTGATTTTTGAAATATAAAAAATACAGCAAATATGAAATATTTAAGATTTTGCACTTTTACAACATTTGTAAAAAAAATGTATGACTTCAACATAATAGGACTGGCACACTGCTACAGTATATTTGAAGAGTTTATTTCCAAAAAGCGATAACTATAAATATATTTTTTTTATATTGTGCATTTCAATTAATATCAATCAAACTGCAGTTGGTTTGTTGTGATTTAAGCCATAATAAATAAAACAATACAGCTAACTAACACAATAAAACACAATAAAAACATGATAACATAATAAAAAAAGTCTTTCTATTTCTCTTTTTGGAAATAAACTCTTCATTTGTTCCCAAAAAACATATATCGTCTTTGTCAGGTAAAGATGAATAAAACGTTGTGATGTGAGGTAATAACATTTTTTTTACAAATTATATTAAAGTTTGCATTTTCCTTCTGATCGAGCATCTGCCAAAATAATGAAAATACAAATATTTCCATACCTCACTGTATTAACTTCAATATGAAATACTGAACTGATTATGCCAAAATGTTTTTTTAACTACATCACAAATGATCTACTGAACAAAATGCCAACTGTCTTTGCATTTATTTCCTTTCTAGATTATTAATTTGCACAATCTCCTCTCCAGTGACCTCAGATTCCTCTCACCCCATGAAAAGACTTGTATGGTCCCTGTGGTCATTTCTATTACTGACCAACAGTCATGTGTAATGGTTACTTCATCAGCAATCTTTTGAAATGGGGTCTGTGGTCACGGCTGTCCACGAAATCACCTCGCTGTTGTCCGGAATAAGACTGCATGTTTACTCGGGGGGGTTGGGGGGTTGGTTCAGCTGGTAAAATATGCTTTGTATTTTATCGCACGCAGTGCTGCATCCAGGAAACCATTTGGGACAAAAAACAGGCACTTTTTTTTCAGTCTCGGCAGTAGATAACAGTAACTGAATCTGACGTGGACCGATGCGCAGTAATAAAGAACAGATGCTTTGAAGATAGAATAATCAGCTACTGTTATTTGTCTAACTGAGGCAACCATCAGTGACTAACCAATACACACTTCCTCTGCGCTGTCGAAATTTCGAATAAATATCGCTCATGTAGTTGAAAGAAATAATGAAGCACATTGAATATTACAGTATGTGATATTTCTACTGCATATACAGGTAACCTTCCCTGTTTGTATTGTTTTGTGTCAATCTATTTCAAAACAGAAATGAATGTTCATACTTTCTTAAAAATAAAAGGTTTTCAGTGGTTTAGACATTTTAACATACAGTGGGTTTCAGTGTTGGGCAAGTTACTCTGAAAAAGTAATTAATTACTAGTTACTAATTAAATATTCAATAGTGTAATTAGATTACTTTACAAATTACTCTCTCCAACAAGTATTTAATTACTTATTACTAATTACTTTCTATATCAACCTTGATTTGTTAAGTGATTCAAAGAAAGACATGAAACAGCTCTTTTCATTCATTCAAATAATAATATAAAACTACATAAAGTACTCTTATTAACTGACCAAAGTATTACAAATTTGAGAATTATACATTAAAGCACGGATTTTAACGTTAGACTTTGAATTTTGATGTCCATTCCTTGCACACACACATATATTATACTAAGTATTTAGTTTAATTACATCAGAAGTAACTGTAATTAAATTACAGAAAAAATTAAGACTAATCCCTTACTTTACTTTTTCAAGGGAAAAGTAATTAAATTACAGTAACTAATTACTTAGTAACTAGTTACACCCAACACTGGTGGGTTTTCTAAACATATAGATATTTCAAGGTTCTTCTACAGAGCATTACATCATAAAACTTTTTATACACTGTCAGAAAAAAAAGTACATTATTGTTGCTGAGGTGGTACTCTTAAAGGGGCAGTTCACCAAAAAAATGAAAATTCTGTCTTCAATTACTCACGCTCAAGTTGTTCCAAATCCATATACATTTCTTTGTTCTGTTGAACACAAAGAAGATATTTTGAAGAATGTAGGAAAGCAAACAGCTCTGGGGCACTTTTGACTATCATTGTAATTTTTCCTACTATAGTAGTCAATGGTAGCCAAGAACTGTTTGGTTACAAGCATTCTTCCAAATATCTTTCTCTGTGTTCATCAGAAAACATTTATACAGATTTGGAACAACTCAAGGGTAAGTAAATGATGACAGAATGTTTCATCTTGGGTGAACTGTCCCTTTACGGGTTCCTTTTTGTACCTCTTAAGGAATACAAAACATAAAATGTTGTACGTTTGTACCCTTAGGACCCATTGAGTACATTTAAAGGTACAGTTAAGTGTCATGAATGCTGGGGGAAACATGGACTGAGGACCCAAGTGCAGACAGCAGGTAAGGAGTTAACAAACAAAACATGAAACAAAAACCCACGTGGGGGTAACACAACAAAACAGCAAGGGAATAAACAAGAGGTAACAGGAACATAGACTAACTACACTAAACTAGACAAGACTAAATACAATACTAGACACAAACTACAACTAACTAAACTGGACAACACAGCAATACAGACCGGGAGGGTGACGATGGACAGACAAGGCAAAATGAACCAACACAAGACAGAAAACACAAGGGCATTAAATAAGGGAACAAATCAAGAGGGAACAGCTGACGGGCATGAAACAATAACGAGCAATAATGAGGAGACCAGAGGGCGATAACAGAGATGAGACCGGAGGGAGTATGGCAAGCCATAAGGGCCAAAATTACCTCCCTTCACATGAAACATGAGGTTCTGTCATGGTTCTGCCTCTTCTAGTCATGTCTTTTTTGGTTTTGTGGCAGAACCATGACAGAAGCCCCTCTTTAAGGAGCGGCAACCTGACGCTCCTCAAGGGGACAAAGATGAGACCTGGAGAGAGCATGTGGAAGGCCAAGTGGGCCAAAATGCTTCTCTCTGGGGTTCCGTCATGGTTCTGCCTCATCATGTCATGTCTTTCTTGGTCTTGTGGCAGAACCATGACAGTTAAGTGTACAAAAAGGTCCTTAGAATACAAAAAATGTACCCAAAAAGGTACAACATTTAATTTTTCCATTTAAAGGCCCAAATTAAACTATTGAACTATTAAAAAAATTGAAACTGTTGTTTAATAGGTGGCGATAGGTTGCTGTGATTTTACCAACGTCTATTTATTGTGCTATTTTTAAGATAGGAATAACATCTCTGTCATAAAAAGTAAAACCCTAAACCCGACCCAAACCATAACTAACCCCTAAAAGCAAATAATAGGTTAAGTCCCTAATTCAGTCTTAAAGGGATAGTTCATTCAAAAATGAAAATTCTGTCATCATTTACTCATTCTCAGATTGTTCCAAACCTGTATAAATTTCTTTGTTCTGCTAAAAACAAAGGAAGATTTGACAGTAAACAAACAGGTCTCATCCCCCATTGACTCCCATAGTATTTATGTTCCCTACTATGGCAGTAAATGGGGGATGAGATCTGTTTGATTAGTGACATTCTTCCAAATATCTTACGTTGTGTTCAACAGAACAAATACATTTTTACAGGTTTGGAACAATCTGAGGGTGAGTAAATGATGACAGAATTTTCATTTTTGGGTGGACTATCCCTTTAAATCTTACATTATCCCTAAACTACAATCTGAGTTGTTTATAGTAATGTTGCTCCTGGACTAATAATGATGTTGATCCAGGAACATGTCCTACTTCATGAAATCACATCGAAGAGCTGCATGTGTGGACTGCAATACACAGCTGATGTAGTGAGATGTTCAAACGATTTTAACTCATTGAGGAATTTTCCATTGATGACAGAAGTGACGCATACATCCCATTAGTAAGAGCTCCTTCCTCTGACCACAAACAAGACATGTTCTAGTTAGTCTGATACCCATCATTGATTCATCATCGCAAAGAGGAACCTACTAAACAGACTTCTCTTAAACATTCACACTTCTATACTGTATCTCTCATAATTAATGAGAATGGAAGTATGATTAAGAAAGCTGTTACTAATATTTCCCAATTTTGGTTTCAGTTGAACTAAGCAGTTATAACCTATAATCTGATAAACAAAGGCACAACACGGAACAAGGAAAACCTGTTGTGTGGGACAATTATGTCTGCTTTTATTAAATCTTTATGTCTTTATATTAAACGGACGCACTGTTCAATTCATATTGAAACGTCTTTACTTTTGTTTCCAAACAGAAGTAAACAAAACACTCAGCATGCTGGACCCCGAGCAGCACCTGGAACGCTTTAACGCATATGAGCCACTTTTTTCTCATCCAATGACTAAGACTGGAATCTGGGCTCAAGCTCATCTGTGAGCAATGTCAAGATTTCCCACTTCCCTCTGGGTCGACGATGACGCATCTTTGATAGTCAGTGTTTATTCTGCTAGTCCTTGGACTTAAGTGATGCTCACAGTTTGAATTAGCGGCAATCAATACAAATAAAATCGCCACAGCAACATTACTGCTCTCACATTGACCGAGGTGCGTGGAGATCTCAGATGTTTGGGGAAAGCCTTCACTTCGGCTCACGCCAAACAGCTCACCAAGAATCATGACTCATGACTTCCCTGCACTGCACAGTTTTGGCAAACTGTTCCATCATTTGTAACATCTTTGTGGACGGCTGTGGCAGGGAACATTTCTCTGTAGATTTTCCAACAGCCAGAATTTCACTCTCTCTGACAGCATCGGCCATAAAAGTCAAAAACATTTGTGAATTACAGCGATTAATTACTCAACAACTATGTGTTCTCCCTTCTGCCATTTATGAGGACTTATATGAAAGAACTGGCAAACATATAGTACGGGTCATTTACTGGGCCCGTGTGACATTTCTAGGAAATGAGTTTGAGCATATAAACAAAACAAAAAACATCTCAAAGCTCTTTATATATCTTTCTGTAAATTGCTGTGTCCTTTCTTAAAGGGATACTTCACCCTAAAAATTGTACTTTTTTCATCATTTATTCACTCTCATGTCATTTCAAACCTGCATGTATTCCTTTCTTCCGTAGAACACAAAAAATATATTTTGAGGGACGTTGGTAACCAAACAACATTGGTCAGTGTGTCATTGACATCCACTGTACACCACTACGACATTTCTCTTCTCTTTTGTGTTTCACCTCAGAAAGAGTCATATTTAGGTTTTAAATGACACGAGGGTAAATAAATGATGACAGAATGTTTATTTTTGGGTGAACTAAAAAATAAAAAAGTAATTCATCAGGGATGGCACGAGTTTGAGTAACTTACTGAATGAGAGAATTGTTCTATTGTTTCTTTAAGGAACACTCTTTTTTTTTTTTTGATGATGTGCAGATGTTTTTGTAAAATTAAACGGTTACAATGAAAACAGGACAGAGCGGGAAGGGAAAAATCTGTCTATTTTAGCATTTACATTTGAGAGGAAAAAACTGCCAATATTAATTTGTGTTAATATATGTAGCTGGCACGTCCCATCTTACCACTTCAGTCAAATTCACGAAAGACATCCACGACAAATGCCTAAAGCAAAAAAGAAATGCTTTCAATATCGACGTGCAGAACACACGAAAACAACATCATGCACCACACACACACGTGTCCAACCACCGCAAGCATGAATATCATATCCGCGCTGTCAAAACAAAAGGGCCCTCAGCAGTTCCAGTAACCCCTCTTTGTGGGCCCGATCTGAGGTAATTCCATTATAGCCTGATAAAGCCAGGGGCATTCCAGGAACTAGAGGCTTTTCAGCCACATTCCTCCTCTGAGCGTCTGCGTCTGCCTGACTGGCTCTGCAACTTCAAATCGCACTCGTCCACAACAAGACATCCTTTCAAACGTCCTTCAATTCTTGTAAAAGAACATCTGATGTTGTTTGCCAGTTTGAATGTTTCTCTTGTCACAACGTGAATGATGTGTTATCCCACTGGATTCTGAAACTGTGAGCTATTGATGGCGTGTTCTGCGGAATCTTCTGGACAAGAATGGTCTGAATGCTGCATAACGTACCTTACAAGTCAGCCGACGTGTTTTCCGTAACGTTCAGTTATCTCAGAATGTTAGGGATTCTGAAGAAACTGAATGTGTGGTTATCTTTAAACTTAAGCCTGAAGGCAAAAATGCCATCATAGCAGGTCTCACCTAAAAACATCATTTTGATGGCATGCATATGATAAGACAGCATGTGAAGACAGCAGCATTCATATTTTACTAACCACCAATGGAGCGGCATTTGCAAAACTTTATATCCCTGAACTGTGATACAATTTTATATCACAATGGGCTCTACGAATGCGTGACTTCCGCGTTTCACTGGAAGAACCCTGGGCAGTTTCCGGTTGGGGAGACTTAAAGCAGAGAGAAATGGAAAAATGAGAAAATAGTTAAATTTAGCAGTTGCTGCACATTGCGGCACACAGCAGTGGTATATAGAAGTGGCGTTCTACCAATATCAAATATGGTTTAAAGAATCCTAAATTAGTTATAAACTACTCTATATTTACTTTTATACCATGTTTTTTTTTAATACTCGATTCTGATTGGCTGGAAGGTGTGCATTAAAACCCTTTAACGCACAGGTAGCTCCAGTAAGTTTGATTACATTTGAAATTTAACTGACAAAATCACTGTAATTTTCACCTGTTTGTTCTAAAATTTCACTGTAAACATCAATAAAAGATTTAACTTGGCAAATGACCATGGTATAAGCGGGATAATCCACAGCTAGCCGTGCTTTAAAGGATTTTAATGCACTTCGAAGAGGCAACTTGGCCTCCACGTCGTGCATTAAAATCCTTTAACGCACGGCTAGCTGTGGATTATCCCTTACATAATACTCTATATCCTCTATTAAGAGACCATTTCAGAGACAGTTTTTCTGATTTTAAAATTAACTAGCCTATTTATAGGTGTGTTTAGGTAAAATGATAATTTTTTAGGTAAAATGACAATATTTTTTACCAAATGTCAAATATAAATATTGTTTCTATATGCATTTATTTGCAGACAATGAAAACTGGAGCTACAGGTCAAAATAACAGAAAAAATGCTCTGTATTTTTATACCTCAAATACTGCAAAGAAAACAAGTTCATCATTTTTATGTGATGACCTCAGTTTTTGTACATACAACAAAAATACAAAAAACACTGGCCATGGCCACAATATATCTAGAAATGCTTATTTGAAATGAAAATTTGGAATGGTCTCTTTATTTTTTCCGCATCTATATATTTGTGCATGTTGTGACAAGAGGTCAAAGGTTATTGTGCGCTTGCCTTAAAATAAATAGTTTGTCTTAGGTTTCTAATGGGCATACTGATGACTTTTGCAAGCATTTGTGAGGTTTTCACGTGAGCTTTTAGCAGACTTTTTGAATAATCACATTATTGATTTACGGTGCATTTAAGCTATACGGTTTTAAATCAGTACATGCATTCCCCGTGGTGTTGTAGCGCTAGTTGTGCTACAAACATTATTTGTAATTATCAACTTAAAATGTAATTTAACAAAGTAAATAAAAATTACTTTTCTTCAAATAATTTAGTAAATTAGATTTTTAATTATCTGTCATAAGGTATGAACATATAATTGCACTTTCAGTAAAGGAGCTCACATCCTTACACTATAGTATGCAACGTCCCTAAAGATCTTTAGAAACAGTAAATGATTCAACTTTGTTATGCAACTTACTATTGGAATGGTGTGACTAAACAGGTAATCAGTAAAGCAGTTAAAGTGTGGCCCGCAGCCATCAACTTCCCAGCCAGAGCTGTTGCATATAATTCTGAAAGTTGTCTGACACGTTTTAACATTCTTTTCTTATCATAGACTCATCACACAGCCTAATCCATCATATGTCAGACACAGATACAATATACAGAACAGCATTACGACAAATTTACCTGTCTTATGATTCTTTAAGAGCTCATTTACTATGGGAATAAAACAAAACAAAACAGGCTATAGAGGAATTTGAGAGCAGAGTATCCAGACTATCATCTGTGACTTATAACAACTTTCCAAACAACTCTAGAGTGTCTATAATATATAATGATTGATAGCACTAGACTTTTTAAATGATGTGATGAACTCTGTAATGGATCATTTAACAATGCAATGCAGGAATCAAGGAATAACATCATTACCCAATGCGGAATATTTTAGAATTCCTGGAATAAAAGTGGAATACCGCTCTCAGAACCCAGACCGAGGCAGAGAGAGAAAGAAGAGGGAGGGAAAGAAAAAGTGAGTGTGTGATGGAAAAAAGCTACTTAAGCACATTGGTTTGCTAGTCACAATGTAGTTCCATCTGAGGAGCGACTGGCCGGAAAATTCGTAAACAGGGATAAGCCAAAACCAAGACTTCCATGTTTGTGAAATGATACCCCATCAATAAACCACAGCCTATGGCCTGTCAATACTTATCAACAAGATATACTGAAGGCAACACAAGCCTGCTAGTGTGTTTACATGCTTTATAACATCATGCTTTATTTTTCCAGTTAATTTAATTCACTTTTACTTGTTACTTGGGTTTCCAAGGTTGAAAGTAAAAAGAATAATTATACGGCAGATTTTTTATTGTAACCTCATGGGAAGCTAATAGTCCTACTATATTTCTGAGAACCGATTAGCAGGAGTGGTTCACGCTATTCAATGGCTTTGTTAACATAATGATGGCCATTACAGTCTTAACAATAGAAAAAACGGGTCTCTGAAATTCTGTGGCCAAATTACAGCCTTTTGGAAAGACAGAATTCTTGTAATATATATATATTTTTTTAATTTATTTGCCTTTGTAAGGGTATCTTTTGATTCCCAGAATACAGACTATCTGTTGTTATATGGACAAAGGGCGGTTCGCTGTAGCTGCTATTACTGTATACTGACAGTAAGACTTTTCATTGCAATTTATAGTGCATACTTGGGGATATTTCATGGATAAAAGATGGAAATCCTTTACATTTTTAGGTGGAACTCAGTCCCCCCCTTGAAATTCACTCCCTGGACTCCCCCTTATTTTCAATTTGTAAAATATCTAAAGTGGACTATTCAAATATAGTAAAAAAAGTATTACTGTGTAGTTATTTACCAGGAATTTCACAGCTTTTCTGTACTTCTGTTTCTACTATCTATATGTATTTAAAGCTGCTTTGCAAAAATGCAAAATTGAAAAAAAAATCAGCTTAATCCTAAGCATGCGTGAGAAAACAGAAAGAAATAACAATTGTTGATGAATTGTAAGAACAGGTTTTAAAAGATGTTCATAGAAGTTCATATTGAACTTTTAGACTTTTCCATGTAAAGATTAAAAAAGCTGCAAATCTGCAGACATGAATTTTCATCCACTTGTTAAGTTACTTGCAACATACTTTAGATAACAGCTGTAGGGGCCATATAATGCAAAACATTGCTCCAAGATACAGAATTCATTTACATTCATGCAAAGGCTTAGTGCTACAAAAATGCACCTGACAAATTTACCTCAGGCAGAAACGAAAAGTCACATGACACCGTCTCTGCCAATGAACAGACTCCTCAAGCAGAGCATGAAAATAAATGAGGGCAGTAAGCCCCCTGCGCTCCACGCTTTATGGTGCTCCACTTCAGGGAAACCATGTGACTTTCCAGACAGGGGGAGAGCGAGAAAAGGGGGGAGGGAGAAAGAAATAGGGGAGGTCAATAGGAATAAGGTCAAAGAGGGACATTTGAAGATGGATTTCTTGGCAAAGAACAGATGAGGAGAGAAAGGTGAGAATGCCGGTATAAAGGAGCGTACAGTACAAAAATGGGAGTAACAGCGGGGTAACTCTAGATCTGCATGATGAGATTTCACATTGTATAGAGTTGAAAGCTTTGACACGTTTCAGGTGTGCAACGATAACCAAGAGACAATATGCTTTTGCGAGGAGGTTGATGATAAAGATGTAATAGTTGAAACTATGATACAATTTTCACGTAACTACAACACATAAGCACACACGTGATATTAAAATTTATATTTGCTGAAACTATCATTTTAACAAAGACAAAACATAAGGAGACTGGCTGTCAACTTTAATATTCATAAAATGCTTTCTGAAAAAACACACACTTTTGTGGTACCTCTTATACCAGATCAGCTAACTCACCTATGTTGTGCTCACCTGCTTTTCATTTAACTTGTTTGGATTATGCAAGACTGAGGTTTTGTAGAATGAAAGGCATCGTGAAAAGAATTTGCACAGGCGGATACAAGGGCTCGTGCACAGAAATGCGCTTTATTCACTTCCCAATTCCGAAGAAACAGTCTGACGATTATGAAACGTATAGAAAAACAGAATACTGCTGAAATTCTGACAAAGAGGAAGTGGATGTTTATTCACGTATTATGGTAGATGAACTGTATTACGTTCGGCCTAATAACCCTCTGAACTGGTCAAAGACATTTGAACTCTGTTTAAGAACCAAAAACAAACATGCATTAAGATAACATATGTGGCTTACTTAGCACATTGTATTTTATTAGCGTTTAAGGTAATCACTAATATGCCAAGTCAGTTTGATTTTTGACTATTAACAAGATCACGTAAACATTGACAATCCAGTAATCCATAAAGCCCGTTTTAGCAGTGCCAGACTCCGGGGAGTTTCAAAGACGCCAAGCATTGTATTGGCAAACTTGAATTTCCGAGAATTTCTGGGGAAGTAAAATTAACTTTGCAGCACAACCTTGAGAAAATATGAATGTAACGAAAACACAGAAATAGCATAAATAATATTGCAAGCTCATGTTAATAGTAGCACATTTATTTGCTTAAAGACTTCAATAAAATAAAATATGACAATGCTTACACTACTAACAATATTTTTAAGGTTGGTGTTTGTTGTATCATTTAAGAATAACAATGTCTAAACAAACTGCAAAATCAACGTCAGTTTTCTTACCTGATGTACCATTTTTACACCCATTACACCAACAGTTATGGATTATGTTTCTCATGCAGATGTGTCTATTTCTACTGGAAAACAAGGCAAAATATTGGAAAAATAAACTTAAAGTAATGGTTTTTTTGTAGTGTAGATTACAAACTTTATTTACTTTTTTATAAAGAGCATGTCTTTGAACGTTACCATTAAAAAACATTTTTCACACAGATCAAAACTGTAAGCGTTTTGTTTTGAAACCCAAAATACACAATCACTAATGGTTATTTAGAGAAGCTTTACGCCATATTCTCCAGTCTGTTGCATCAAATTGTGCTCATGTGCAACAAACATTCATTAACCAAGAAGTCACATGACTGTAGGCGGGCCACAGTCCCAGTTTCTCGACAGAATGTCTTAACCGTAAAAGCCAGAGAAAAACAAAGGCTGGCACTGCCACAATCCTTGAGATTTGACTTCCTCTTCAGGAACTAATGACAAAAGTCCTAAAAGCATCAGGATGCCTCTGTTGGATGTTCGGTGTCTTTGGAAAGTTGACCCTGGGTGGTTCACTAGAAAAATCTTTAAGTGTTACCAGGAGTGAAAACACACATATGCAGTATAAACACGTTTCGAGACTTATGCTGGTGTTCTAGTTTCATATGTGAAAACATTTAAGAATGCAGAAATCTAACCTAAACAAAAATTAGATTAGAATTTGATTTCAATTCTAAATAGGAACACCAAATCTTTAAAGGTCCAGTGTTTGAAATTTAGCAGCATCTAGTGGTGAGGTTGGAAATTGCAACCAATGTCTCACTCCACCGCTCACCCCTCCTTTTCAAAGCACTATGGTGGCTGACACAGAACTAAGATGTCATCACGTTTTCGCTTCTTTGCTGAAGGAGATGACGTATTTGCGAAATGCGCTAGAGCAGTTTGTCCGTTCAGGGCTACTGTAGAAACAACATGGCGAATTCCATGTAAGAGGACCCGTTGTGTATGTAGATAGAAATAGCTCATTCTAAGGTAATAAAAACATAACGTTTCATTATGTAAAGTCTTTATACACCTCTGAAAACATAGTTATGTATATTATATTGCATTTCTGTCAATAGGTCCTCATAAAAAAATACACACAGCACCTTTAACATATCAAATAAATCAGAGCTGATTTTAACGCTGAAGTGTGTCATTTTTTATTTAAAAAAACTGTCCTACCTTAATAACTACGAGAAAACAATACAAAGGTTTATTGCTTTAAAAACTGTCAACACTGTGGCGCTTTTAAAACATTGCCCTGTTTGTCCGGACATGTTTATTCGACCAGCGTGGCAAAATTGACTCAACCGATGACTTGAGTTTGACTATCCGTTTCGAAGGACTGAATGTTAGGTCAAGCTGTGAAAACTAGCATTTTTATGCTTTAATTTGGTGACGCTAGCAGTATGGCACTGACACACTTCAGCTGTTTCATTACAAAGTACAGAACACCTAACAGTGCTCATTTAACACATCATTTGACTTGTTAAAGAGTTTAACAGGAAGACCTGACCTCTCGAGCACATGCATCATTATGCAACGCCTTCCTACTAATTAGGAAACGCGTTTATGACTTTCTTCAAAATTTCTTAATGACTTCTCGATACAGACTTCAGGCCACACTTAACACACAGCGATTCGAACAGGGGAGTACATTTTATTAGATGTGCATTCTGCAAACTGCGCTCTGGTGGCAAACCATCAGAGTAACACCTCATTTACCGCATTCTCTTTTGATTGAGCTCATTACCAAGAGTGTGTTGACTTAAGAGAGATGGATTGCACCCTTGAAAGAGCGCGTGGAAGAACACCACCCTCCGTCTGCAAACAACGGCAGCTCATTTGCGATGTACACATTTGTATGGTCTATTTTCAGCCCCAGGGTTTATGGTTATTGGAAAGGCGTTGCCCTCTCTCTCTCCTTTCCGAGAAGGAGTCAATATTTCTCTGTCTCTGCCTCCATTCACAGCTAATCCAATTTAATGTCAGAAAAACGGCCCAGCTGAGAACCGAACGGCATATTTCTAAGACATATGGGCCAGCGTGTGCATACACACACACACACACACACACACACACATACGAGCAGCGGCTGCATCTTCTCAGCTGAGCGCAAATACGGGTTGACAGGCGATTTGTCTCAAATGTTGGTTCTATTGTGTTTCGCTGCAGGTTTGCCATCCTTCCTGCACGCATCCTTCTCTCACAAACAGGATGCATTTGGGACCACGTCAAGATAAACTGCATCCCTGCATCGCTGGAATATGCAGATGAGACAACAATTTAGGATGAAATAGAGAGCTGATGTCCATCTGCAACGCCAGACTTTCTTATCGTGGATGGTGTAACACCGGATGATATGACAAACTCACTTTCACTATCTCTCTCTCCTTCTGCCGGTGCACACAAACAAACATATCGCACACGCACGCGCACGCGCACGCGCACGCACACGCACACGCACACACACGCACACACACACACACACGCGCACACACACACACACACACACACACACACACACACACACACAGCCATTCCAGAAAATTAAAAATGCGCAGCATTTCCCTTTTGATGGTAATAATAGTTAACAATATAACTAATAATAATAAATAACATTATTCTGAATTACAGTCACCTGTACACATGAGACACTCAATGCAAACTCACAAAGCAACTTTGTGACATGTGATCCTTCCAGCTTTTACTGGAATACCTGTTGTAGGTTTCCACACCTACCAGGAAGGACAGATAAAAAAATTTATAAATGCACAGTTCATAATAACTGAGTATGTTAATAGGATTTACTGGCAGACATGTGTACTGTATATAAAGGCGTGCAAAATATGAGAGTCCTTAAGCTTAACGTGATAGTTCACCCCAAAATGAAAATTCTGTCATCATTTACTCAATCTCGTGTCATTTCAAACCTGTATGACTTTTTTCCGCAGAACACCAAAGATGATATTTTGTTTAAGTTGTTAACTGGCACCCATTCACTTGCAATGGCTTTGTTGTGTCCATACAATAGAAGTGAATGGGTGCCGGCAGTGTTCGGTATCTTCTTTTGTGTTCTACGGGTGAGTAAATAATGACAGAATATTCATTTTGGGGTGAACTATCCCTTTAATAATGCCAACATGCTATATATACCTGTATGCTCAGATTTATAGACATACAGAGCTTATCTGGTATTAAATTTAGAATAAAAACACATTTTTTAAATTTAATTCTTAATTTTTTATTCACACATAGGCAGGCATTGCAATAAATTCAATTTAGACTCTCTGAATGGAGAGGCTCAGTGATGTCGTATTTTTGCAGGCTAACCCGGAAGTAAGTGCTGGTTCCCTCGACCGAAAGCCTATGCATTTTTCCCATAACCTTTTGGAAGATCGCAAAAAATAAGCTCTGAGATTTACAAAGGTTTATGATGTTTACACGTTTTGTCTATCAAGATTTGTTTCTTTTGAAGCCAAAATACAATCGGCAGAAGTAAAAAGCTAACATTATGCTATAAACAGACTACACTTAAAGTCGCTCGATATCAACGTCACCACCACCAAGCCTCCGACAACTCTTTCAAACTTTATTAAAAATGTGTTCCCTGGAAAGTAATTACTCCGTGAATGAATCCGCATCTACGTTTTAAGAGATTTGTGCCCATGTTGCATTCTTTGTGAGCTTTATATGCGCGATGACGTCTAACGTCCCCGCCAAAGGAAGTAGTCGCTTTTAGCACCTTGTTAGCAAACGCCGTTTTTAAGACACAATAAGGTTTTAAAGAAATCACAAGCGGGTTATAATTGGTGTGTTTTAGAGTATATTTATATACAGTATATATATAAATATTTAGAGGTTTTGTTTACCACAGACCTTATTTCAAGCGATTTACCAAAAACCCATTCAAAGAACCATAGACTTTGGAGCGATGGAACCGGAAGACTAAATAATTATAATAATTCATTACATTTATATAGCGCTTTTCTGGGTACTCAAAGCGCTTCACATCGAAGAGGGGAATCTCCTCAACCACCACCAATGTGCAGCATCCACCTGGATGATGCGACGGCAGCCATATTGCGCCAGAACGCCCACCACACACCAGCTTATTGGTTGTGAGGAGACAGTTACGAAGCCAATTATGACCCACACAGACGACCCCCTGCTGGCCTCACTAACACCTCTTCCAGCAGCAACCTAGTTTTTCCCAGGAGGTCTTCCATCCTGGTACTGACCAGGCTCAACCCCGCTTAGCTCTAGTGGGAAACCAGTCTTGGCCTACAGGGTGATATGGCTGCCAGATAAAATGCTAACTCGCTTCAGGGTTTTGCATACAAAGATACCTCATCTCTGCAGCTGCCTATACACATAGGTAAGGACACAATACCTAAAAACAGGCCAGAAAATTTGACCCTGAACTTTTACACACGGTTAGCACATTGTGAACATACTGTTGCTGTAAACATGACAAGAATAGGGCGTCCGGATTCCAGGCTCCGTGATCACAGTTCACTGTGATGATTGCGCTAAATCCTGCAAGCTATGTTTAGCTAGTGCATTCATTTAAGACTCTAACCGGGAAATGATGAGCCTTAGGCTGTATCCGTCTTTGTCCATTTTAGGTTTAGCACATGCTGAAAGCTTGCTGTCATCACTTAGACTGGATGCTTCACATTATATTAAAACTAAGAGAATCTGCATTTTAAAAATAAACAGCATATTAGTCTGATGGTTTCCTGACATTGCTATTAAGGATCTAGAAAAGCTAAGCGGCCATAGAGAGAAACCTCTGCTCCAAAAAAACCCATTCAAAAATCTGCATAAAAGCTAACATGTGCAAGTCTTATCAGAAATAACTACAAATAAAATAATTGTGATCCAGAACTTGTATGTAAAGAGTATAAGATACACAAATGTCTGCTCTAAACACTTGCTGAGTTTCCCGAGAAACACTTTTCCCCCATCGCACTCCACTTGAGTAAATATGCAGCATTTACAATAACATACAGTCTGTTCATGCATAGTTTTGGTGAGAGAAATAAGCAATGTAATCGGCAGGAGAATCTTAGCGAGGCAAAAAAACAGAAGAATGAAGGGAACTTATTCAAACTGACTTCCAGTAAACCCTCCTCTTATTGCATCGAGTCTCTCACAACAGGGAGCTGTTTCTTCAGTCGAGAAAAAAGTCATTTTTATGCAAGGGTGAAAAAAATCATGTGTAGTACATTATTCAGGCACCGAGCCAGCGGCTGCGGTAAAAAAACCCCTGAATATATACAGACTCATACTGATACATTAAGGAAGACTGCATCGTGACTAAAATCAATCTGTTTTATTTCGTATTCTTGACTGGACACTGTGATGTATGACGGCCTCTTTTTAAACACCATAAAACAACAATAGCTCAGCTGATGGAGCGTTTGTTTACTGTTGTTTGAACTCTCTAACCATCTCATATCAATTCTTTAATCTAGAAAATCGACGCTAGCTCAAACCGACATCAAACGTGGTCAAGAATAAAGAGTGATATGTTGGGAGTTCTCTCCCCACACGCAATCTCAATATTGTCATGAGTCGCAAGAGTCAGACATGGCAATGACATCAATGACAAATGCTCTCATTTGAATATAATGTAAGAATCGGGTGCCAACTGGCACACCCTAGCCCCCGTCTACCCCCACTCTCATGCCTCTTACTGGAAACCCAGACAGCTGCTCGACTCACTTTCACAACCTCTCCTGACACCTCCCGCAGGATTTTATTAGAGTCAGCTTGGCAAGATTAGCCTCTGGAAACACAGCCGGTAAAGGCCAGGAAACCTCCGCTCCTGACCATATGACATCACTGCAGAGTGGACGGGCCTCACGGATAAATGCAGTGAGTAAATTCTCACTGCACGTACTGAGCAAGTGAGCGTGACACTCGAGTACGCTGACATACCTTTTGTTATTTTTGCAATTAGAAGGTAATAGGGCATGATGATGGGAGTCACATTAGGGAGTGACTTCAATATTAGGATCAGAGAGATGCATATGTTGGAAGAGTGACATTTAAGTGAGTCTGGGTTGCTAAACTTGTTTTTATATCCTGTAATTACAAAATAAAATGATAATTATGTTCTAATAATTAATGACTTTTATTATATATGCATATACTAATTATTTATCCTATCAAAGTCACTTTAATATTTCGTGATCTAATGCAACATTAAACATTTTTATGTTTTTAAGTATCAACTTTTAGGGAGTGAAATATTTAGTAATATTGTTATAGAATGAAACTGGCATCTTACCATATATTTTTCTATGCTGCACGTTCAGAACCACAAGTGTAACTGCTGCTAAGCCTCTATAAATATTAAACGTGAGCGCCCACGTGTGGACAGCGTGAGTATGACACCACCATGTCCACTTTTAATTATATCAATAGAATAGTGCCTTTAAAAAAACGAAAATTCTCTCATAATTGAAAAAAGCCATGCCAGGCTTTCTTTAGCTAAACATAATAGATGTCACTTTATATACATACACGTATAGGCCACAAAATTTTCTCACGCATGTATGATTTTTATTCAGAAGACATTTATTAACCCAGGGGAGTCATTAATAAATGTCCTCTGAATCAAACAACAATGTGTTTGTGTGTGTGTGTGTGTGTGGGGGGGGGGGGTTAGGGGGGGGGGGTTGGGTGTATTAACATTGGTGGGGTCTCGGATGTTTATAGAAATGTAACTTTGTGTTCAACTGAAGAAATGGTCAGAACATAAGGACGTGGTTTTAAAGACAGGGTTTAAGGCTAATCCCTGACTAAAATGACTGAATAGCCTATAACTTGCTCTGACATATGTTCAAATATGTCAGTGCCATTGTTTGGTCTCAAGATGCACACCAATAATGTTTTTTCAAATGCATTTTTATAAAAGCGACTTAAATCTCATAATTTAACTAAAACATAATCCTGACTGAAGATAATCCCTCTCTGTGAAACCGGGCCTAGAAGTTTTAACCACAACACAATAAAAAAGGAGAAATAATAAATAAAAATGTACGTCCATAAGCATATTAATATGAAACTGCAAAATTAAGGATGTAGACGTGGTAGCAGCAACAGTCTTACCGTAAACAAGAACACTGTGCAAGGTAAGGTGCAGTTGTGCAGTAGTGTTAAGCAAGAGCACACACAGGGTACACTATAATTCTATATATTATATTGTTTGTCTTCCGTTAGTAAAAGGTATTTTCGTGGACTAATGGTTAAATGTTAAAAAAATAAACTATTATAAGATCATTATATTATAAGGCATCTCGAAATAGTGATGGGAATTATGATTCATTTGTGTGATTCGTTCTTTTTCAGTTCGTTCACCAAAATGATTCGTTCAGATTCGTTCACTGATTCGTTCAGTGACCATTTCTATAATACGCCAGCAGGTGGCGAAAAATAGTTGTGTTATGTCAACGAATGTATTAATGGACGTGTAAACTGATTACAGGCTTTATTAAAATGTGTGTCTCTGATCTACTCATTAAATGAATAAAAATAAGTCTAAATAAAATGTTCAGATGACCAACGCACAAGGTTTTTCTGCATAATTTAAAAGTTAATTGTTTGGTCATTTACACATTCATAAATCTGGGATTATGTTAAACGTGAAGTTTATGTATTTTAAATAAACAAGCGTGCAAAGTAGCCTACCTGTAACTGCGCTTTGCATGCGCTTTCTGCTGATTGCTGAACGAGACTCACATGCCGACCTACAGTGTACACTCTCGTTCATTTCGTTCATGAACGACATGTACCAGTTCGTTCAATTCGTTCACGAACGAGATCTCTCTCTCTCGTTCAGACTCAACAGCGACTTGGTCAGTGTGAGCGTATTCGTTCAGAGGAAGATCTAACCAATGACACGTCCCTTCACAGCCGGAACTGGAATGCTATTTGCTGACGTGACGCGAATGAGAGCTAACCAATACTTTTTTGTTTTACAGTTTTTAGAGAAGTGCATGACATGAACTAAACGTAATGAAGTCGTTTTTATTTAAAAGAACAATAAATGATACAAAATGCACCCAAAACACCTGTGCTGCTTGCAGTACAATAACTGAGTAAACAGGGCTTGACATTTTCCATGCAATAAAAATGACAATGTTAATTTGTCTTTGTTACATTTAACCATCAGCTTGCATTATTTTCGTAAGGATCTTTACATTGTGTCCGTTTCTGTACTTGTTGAACAAGAGACCTCATCTTTCATTTCGTTTACGAGTGAGAAGTAACAGCTCGTTCACGAACGAGAATCAGCGGGTCTCGTTCAGACTCAAACACAGGCTCGTTTGTTCAGTGAAGGGCGTATTCGTTCAGTACATTCAACCAATCATATGCTCTGTCAAAGCTCACTCTCGGACGCCATTGGCTCATGCATTAGACACTCTTTTAAGCCAAGACGCTCTGTGCGCGAGGGAGAGATTTCAGTGAACGAGAAATACGAGTCATTGCATTTCGTGAACGAGAACGATTCGTTCACTTAAAAGATTCGTTCAAAAAGAACGATTCGTTCACGAACGAAACATCACTATCTCGAACCACAGATCAAACTGAACATAATGTAACATGGTTTCACTTTCCTGTCATTCCACCTACCACCAGGGGGCACTAATCGTACCACAATGGGGTTTGTGTTGGTTTTGATTCACGGTTTCGTTACTAATTTACACAAGATTTGCACGTGGCCTGTGTACTTTGATACACATACATTTCCTACTAATACAAAGTCTCCTGCACAATTTCGACTGTTCACAATGAGCAGGGCTCTCAAGTTTAATCAAAAGTTTGGAGTGAGATCTGTTAGGAGAGGAGCCACTCAAAGTTTCAGCTGCGGCCCCTCCCAATCCTCTCAAGGTCTTCTAGCAGTTCAATTTTACTATTGTTATAATTGACCAGCTCAAATTATACCAATTGGTAAATCTGATAAAAGATAGACAGATGAATCCAAATAAAACCAATAGTTTTATATATTTTAAAAAGAAATAATAAAAAATAAAAAGAAATTTGTACATTCTGTACACATACAGCAGAATTGCAGAATTTATGTCAAGCTGTGTGTGTAAAACATTACTGAGGTATTAACCAGAGTGCTCTGCTTTAAGACTTACCATAGCTGAAAAGAACATTAATACAGGAGAATTTAGAATAATAAGATACAGTACCTTCCTTAGTTTTAGGCCAAAGCTAAAGTAAAATGTGCATTAAATGTGCATTGTCTTCAAATACTTATATGCAATCAGTTATCAGAATCAGAATCAGAATCAGAAGAGCTTTATTGCCAAGTGTGCTTGCACACACAAGGAATTTTCTTTGGTGTTGGAAGCTTCTAGTACAGACATTCAACACAATGACAATACAATATATATATATTTCAACCAATAGGAATAATGACAAACTATAGACAGTAAAATGTTATCAACAAAAGCCATCTTTAGGGCCTGATCAGACAGATCGCGTCTTTTGCTGTGAGACGCGCCTCTTTTGAATTGTTTTCAGTTGGCCGGGAGCGTTTTGCGCGCTGCTATGTGCACCGGGCGCCTCGCGTTTCTGCCGCCTGCTGCGCCTCGCGTTTTAGGCGGAGCGCTCTGAGCGCCCGAAGTTGAAAAAAACTCAACTCTGAGCAGAAAAGCGCTTGACGTCATGTGCGCTTTTTTCCATTGTCCAATCGGATGAGTGGAGAGGCGGGGCTTCCCTTGTCGCAATGCTCGGAACGCCTGGAGACATGGAGGAGAAACTTGTTGTGGCTGTTTCGGGTTACCTAGCAAGATACAAAAAAAAAAACGCCGCGCGCTGCTCTTTTCAAAGAGTCACCAAAAGAGCAGCGCGACGCCCCTCGCGTTTTCGAACATGAAAAGCGCGTTCTGTCTGATCGTACCCTAATGCTGCTCAAATTTGCCATATTTACACCAATATTGCATAATGTAAGATTAATGTAATTTAAAGTGTAAGTTATACATTAAACATAAATGATTAAAAAAAGATTCAAGGCTGATGTCTCTGAGTCAGAGGAGCATATGATCACATGATGTCATAAATATAAAAAACAGGCGATGCGAGATTTAAACAAACAAAAAAAAACATTATTGTTGGTTTTGGTATTGTAATTATGATTATACATTACAATCGTTTTGTATGTCATATTCTTATCGGTTAGGCAGACAAACTGTTTATGAGTGATTATATTGCAGTTTTTGCATTAGTAAATCTTCACGTTGTCTCTTAGCAGCATGAAAAATAAACGTTTATTTAAACTGGGAATAAACATAAAACGAGTCATTAACTTCAGCTATAATCTCGCTTTATAAAGGATGAAACGGGCTGCATGAAACCCCCGTTATAATAAATGAGCCTGACTATATCGTATCTGCTCTCTGCAAGCGAGCACAGAAAACAAAACTGCTTTACACCGGTGACACATCTAAACTTCTGATTGGTCATTACGTTCAAGCGCTGTGTATGATTGGCTGTGATGCTCAGCGCTGTGAGTAAAACACGGAAAAAAATATTTGATGCACCGTAATCGGACGTGCACGTACACGTTTCGTTCATCTTCACATTTCATTAAGCGGGACGAGTTATCTATTATTTCTCAGCGTGAGAAATACAAGTTGTGGCGTGTGAGCGTGTCAACAAGCTGAAATGCGTGTCTCTTTCTGTGAATGCGTGAGACTTGAGCCCTGCAATGAGCCTCTGAACTTTATCATTTACCAGACACTACACATGCTAATATATTTGTATACAAACTATAGCCTACTGTTAACTACAGTATATACTGTAGTGTCTGAGGCTCACATCAACCATTTCAATGTACAATCGCACATGACTTGACTTGTAAACTGATCGATGTCAACGAATTCCATTATTCACGTCTGATGAATCAATGATTTGCCTATACAGTAGCCTAAAGCAAAAGTCTTATTGTGGGATGTAGCCTACAGATCTGGGGCCTCGTGTACAAAGACTTGCGTTGATTCCATACTAAAACATTGCGTACGGACAAAGCTGTAAATGTGCGTACGCACAAAAAACTCAGACGTATGAAACTCTGCGTACGCAGGATCCCACGCATATTGTCTTAGTACATTACAATCAACTTGAAACTGAGCGCACATGCACCAGCACTCTGTCTCCTCCCTCAATTAAATACATTTGAATATGGTAATGAGTCCACTTTGGCAAAACCAAGCAACAAGAAAATGGAAAAACCCAGCAGCAAGAAACGAAAATTTACGGAATGTGAATTGGAGGTGCTACTGTCAGAGGTAGAAGCTAGAAAAAATATTTTATTTGGAACTTTGTCCTCCGGAATTAATAACAAAAGGAAAAAAAATGAGTGAGAGAGTTTGGCTGATGCCATCAACGCAGTGGGATCGGAAAATCGCACTTTAAATGAAATTAAAAAGAAATGGTCGGATATAAAAGTGGAAGTTAAGCGGAGAACTGCTGCGCACCGACATTTCAGCTGCCCAATCGCCCGCTCTACAACTGACCGAGTGCGGGAATGGGCATCATTGTATCTGCGCTCTCAGTCAGTTGGTGAGGGGGGTTAACAACCACATCTTTAGTGGATAACCGCGGTCTCCTGATGGGCAGTTGAATGATTTTAATATCTTTTTATATAGAAACATAACTTTAAATGCTTCACTCACCAAGAAGCCACCCATCGCACACCCTGCCAGCTTGGAGCCTAATCCCAACCATGCTGTTTGTAAGTATGAATGAATCATGGGTTGATCCAGGCTACCTTGCCACAATATTTGTTAGGCGCATTTGTGTGTCACATATTATCTGCACATTTATTGAATGGAAATGTTTCCGATTCACATATGCAAATTCTTCCTCAGATGGCGCCTTTATAGCAATGTGTGTGCAGTCGATCGCTCCGATTACATTAGGAAAACCGACTATCGCTGCAAATTGCGCTTTAATGTTTGGCTGGTCAACTGCATCGTATGGGAACCTTATATATCTGGTAGACATGCGGATGATCCCGTCCCATACAGCTGTCATTGCGTGGCTCAAAGACGACTGGCTTATTCCTGAGAGGTCTGCCAATTCCCTTTGGAAAGAGCCAGTTGCCAGGAAACCAAGTGTTGTGAGCACCTGTAAGGGAACGGGTAATGCGTGGCTCCTCGCTGTCTCTCTCTCCAAATTTGGACCCAACTCATCACAAAGTTCCAAGAGGATAGCCCTTGGAAATCTGAAACGGCTGATAAGCCAGTCATTATCGTGGGCCAGAAAATCATTATGGTCCCTAAAAACTCGTTCTCTTCGGATTCTGCCATTGGCAATGTCCTCTAATAAGGCTAACGCTGCCATTGTCATGGACTAAGGGTTGTATTAATTTGCTCATGCTTTTATATGTTCTTTCTTAATTGCATCATTGATAACATATTCCCATAAGGCTCGTTTGACAATAGTGTGTCAATTATTTTATCAATTACAAATTAATCGTAATGTTTCTCACAGCTGGTGGTGCGATAGTCTTGTCTAATGATTTGATAGTCTATATGTTTGCAACTATGTTTGCCTCTAAGAGTCGCCAAAGGACAAAAACCACAAGAAATGTATGTACGCCAGACATGAAGTTGGCGTGGAGGAACGGACATTCTCATGTTAATTTCACTGTTAGTACATCCGACCGTGAGCGTGAAAGCTGGCATACGCAACATTTTTGTGCGTACGCACATTTACAGCTTTGTCCGTACGGAATGATTTAGTATGGAATCAACGCAAGTCTTTGTACAGGAGGCCCGTGGGGCCTCATTTATAACCTTTGCGTATGCACAAAACATGCCCTGAAAGAGGCGTACCCCAGCAAGCAATTTTGCGTCTAAAAGACGTCTAATAGCCTTCCAAACATAGCCCAGACGTCTAGGCTAAAACAGGGCAAAATGTGGGCTGTCAGTGAAAATCTAATAGACGTCTAACTATAGACCAAGAATAGACTATTCATCAATTAGACGGCTATTGAACGATTACATGTATACGTCTAATATACGGTGAATATGTGTCTTGTCTAAAACAAGACTAAATTTAGGCTGTCAGTGAAAATCTAATAGACGTCTAACCATAACCTAAGAATAGACCTGTCATCAATTAGACAGCTAATAAACGACTACATCATCAGAGGTGTAAAGAGTACCTGAAAACCATACTTAAGTAAAAGTACAGATTCCTTGCAGTGAAAATTACTCCATTACAAGTTACAAGTCACCAATTCCAAAATGACTTCAGTAAAAGTCTTTGAGTATCTGATTTTAACAGTACTTGAGTATTTTACTCATACTGAATGTAGGCTCAAAGCAGCACTAGTCCTCAACATTTAAGAGACATGTCAGTGAAAAAGAAGAAACAGTCGATTCGTGAGGAGAGCAATCGCATTTATTTTCTTAAATCATAATAAGACTGAACACCTCAAAATTGCAACAAATCATGGTCGACACCATAACCTACATCTATTACAAACACCCAAGTCTCATTTAAGCTCAAGTGCTCATAAGTAAGCCAACATTCTTCAAAAAGGTCTCTTCAATATAACGGATAAATAAAATAATGTTAGGTAAAATTAAAAAGTCAAAGCCAGCGATTGTCAACTACCTGATAATGCACTCGTATTCACATAAAGAAGTAAGGGCAAAATTCACAAGAAGTACCTTCAATGCCCTTTAAACGGCAATATTAATTCTTCTGTAGCAAAAATAAACTGCTGCAAAAAAAGATAGGTGCCATGCAAAATGTAATGTGTAATTGCATCAGTCATTACAAATGTAGTGGAGTAAAGAGTACATTAATAAAAAAATGTAGTCAAGTAGAGAGTAAAAGTTGCTAATATCTTTAATACTCAGTACAACTACAAAGTAGCCAAAAAGATACTTAAGTACAGTAACTAATTACATTTACTCCAATACTTTACACCACTGCATCTAATAGAAAACAAAACAATGGCTAAAGAATTATTTTTATTCATCAAAACAACTTAAAACTTTTATTAAAGGAGTCATTCGCCGGAAGTACGTGTTTTTCTGTTGTAAAGTTCATGGACAACATGCAATGTAGTCGCTGCACAGAGTCCTAACCTCGGAAGAGACAAGAGTGGATTTATTTTATTTTTAGTGGAAATCCCTCAGAAACCATACGTAAAAACTGTTTGTTTTGCTAATGAACAGGGGTGAACATTGCGGTTAGTTTCATTTTAAACGTCTCAAATCATTCGTCCTTAGGCTGAAAAATCTGTCACAGCATACTAGTTATGCTCTTACATTGTTTGTGTGTAATGTTATAACTTGTCAAATACAAGCGCTAAAATCCACTTAATTCTGCTGAGATCTGCAAGTGCGCATTCCGTGGATTTTAGGCAAGCATACACGCACAACGTGAGCGCTGTTTGCTGTGACGGATTTTTTAGTCTCCGGACGAATGATTTGAGACGTTTAAAACAAAACTAAAAACAGAGGAGTTCAGGAAACATAATTCAGCTAAACCATTGCCATGGCATTCCAGTACTACACATGTGTGTTGTGCTGACACACCGGACGGAAGGGGGGTGGGGTGCGCAGTAACTCATTATCATCACCAAAACGGGTTGCTGTGGCATAGCTGTTTTGGACAAGGCATAAAGGGTTTTGTTTATACAGCCATTGAGTGTTTTTAAGCAAAATATGTTCCAGACATTTCATGAAGACCCTAATAAATCATACCAACTTGTTGAAAGTGCTCATACAATGAGTCCTTTAAAATGAAAGAAAAATAATATCGTAGAATGTGTATGAATGTTATGTGACAGCAAATATAATACAAATGATGTAATGAATGTTTACTTGCATTTGATGATGTCATAACAAACCATTTTAAAACTTTTTGGCTACACTCGTCTGAATCAGGGCTAAACCAAGCCGTTGAAATTAAACTATACATTGCTTCGATTTTGCTGGGTAGACTAAAAGCAGACTGCACATAACCCATCCGATTTAGGGCTAAATCGTGACTACGGATCGACCATGTAATGAAATGACACTACATCTTGCTGATACTTTTAAATTATAGAACATGATAAGATACATCAACAATCTCTGTGCTAACTGGTCAAAGAACGAAAATGAACCAGTCTGGACTATACGTGGGCTACAAATAGCCGGTCCGAATTGGAGCTAAACCAAATGCCTTAGACACTGTTGGTTTTGTTTACATGATGGAATATCATACATCATACACTTTTTTTAGGCAAAACCTACATGTAACCAAATTCAAGGTTATTTGGGCTAGAAGTGGGTTACTTGTAGCCGGACTATATATTGTCTATGCTTAACCGAGACGTTGAAACGATGGCTATTGCTTACTGGGTATGCATCGACGTCACTTTCCCACGTGAATATGTCGGGACACGCCCTGGGACACGCTCCCCTGGGTGGCAAAACACCCAGCAAAATGGCTGAGGAGAATAGGAGAAACAAAGAACAAAAGTTCCCCTACTTAAGAAACCCACATTGGACCCCTCTACTACCACAGACCTGTCTCTCTCCTCCCATTTATCGCAAAAACACTTAAAAGGGCAGTTTTCAAACAGGTGTCTTCCTACCTATACCAGAATAAACTACTGGATGACAAGCAGTCTGGCTTCAAAACAAACCACTCCACTTGACTGCACTGCTATCGGTCACAGAAGCACTGTGGTTAGCCAAGGCGAAATCTTAATCCTCAGTCTTGATTCTGCTAGACCTATCTGCAGCGTTTGACACTGTCAATCACCAGATACTGCTAGCAACCCTGTCATCTCTAGGAATCTCAGGAACTCCTCTCCGCTGGTTCAACTCCTACCTCTCCGGCAGATTCTTCAGGGTGTCATGGAGGGGCTCGCTGTCCACTGCTCATCTCATGATCACTGGGGTCCCTCAGGGATCGGTGCTTGGACCGCTGCTTTTCTCCATCTACACGGCATCCTTGGGACCCATCATACGGGCACACGGCTTCTCGTATCACTGTTATGCTGACGACACCCAGATCTACATCTCGTTTGACCCAGACGATACCACTGTAGCAGCTAGCATTACAACCTGCCTAGAAGACATCTCAGCTTGGATGAAAGAGCATCACCTCCAGCTGAACCCTGCCAAGACAGAACTACTCGTGTTTCCGGCACAACCCATGGTGCAACACGATCTCACCATCCAACTTGGCAATACCACAACCACTCCTTCCAAATCAGCCAGGAAGCTCGGAGTCATATTTGATGAACAGCTGTCCTTCAATGATCACTTTGCAAAGACAACACGGTCATGCCGATATGCCTTATTTAATATTAGAAAGGTTAGACCCTATGTCACGGAGCATGCGGAACAACTCCTTGTCCAGGCCCTGGTGATCTCAAGGTTGGACTACTGCAATGCTCTCCTTGCTGGTCTTCTTGCAACTAGTAACTTTGTATATTCACCTATTGTAAAAAACCTATTAAATAAAGACAATATTTCATTTTGTTCATTCTCTCCCTTGCTTGCTTCAGCTTTAATCCTCCTATGGCCTGGTAAAGGCTAGCAGTAGCCTACTGTTTAGCGTGTTGACAAAATGTTAATGTTAAATGTGCTTGGGATAAAAGCTTCTGCCAAATTAATGAAAATGTAATGTAATGACAGGTCAAGTCCTATAACTGTTAGTCATGCAGCTGCGATCCTTTGGCGGATAGGTTTGCTTTAGCCTATTCAGTTTTTAACTGCTAAATACATATAAAAATGCTAATAGCTACATTTTAACTGCTGCTAATATTATTATATACCACTATTTACAGACTGTTTTAGTCGTGTTAACTCTACCCTTAATCTCCTGCCTTTTTACGTTTATTAATAAACGTTAGTAATAGTTTATTAGTTATTGTAGTCAAGTCAATTGTCCAGGAGAAAGGACATACAGTAGGCTAAAATAATGAATAATGTAAGCAGATCATGGGTGCGTGACATCCAGATTCAGCTCTGGTGCGTGTATTATATGGTCAAAGCAAATATTTTGTAGACATTTTTTGCATTTGTACCGGCTATTATGGCAACCTCTAACTGCACACATTATGCTTGTACCTTTAGGTTCCATAATAAATATTACCTTGCCAGTCAAAACAGTACACTTGTCTCGCTCACATTACGACTGTCATTAGCTATAGTGGCTCACCTGAAGTCTTAACACAAACAGCTCAAAGATGGCGGCTCCCACATTTATGCCAAAAATACGGTGGATATGCCGTATACCCACTAGAAAAGATCAAGGATTTCCGTACACCCAGTTAAAAAAGCGCGAGGACTATATCTGAGGGGTTTTCTATCCAACTATTTAGATGTTTTGAAAATGCGCATAAAAAAGTCTAAATGGAACAGACAAGCGAAGATGATCTCAGATTTATCAAAGTTCAAAATCTAAGCTCAAATGCGCGTTAAGGTGATGGAAACAGTAGCTGGGTTTCCATCTAAAGTTGCGAATTTAGCTTATGTGCAAAATATTGGAATATTGCATAAAACATTTTCGAATAAGCACCGTTTCCATCCAATAGTCAACCGTCACTTAATAAACTGCCACTAAATAACAGTAAGAAAAGTAAGAGAAGCCACTGAATATAATAATTTTCATATATAATAATACTTGCACAAGCAGACGATTACAAAACACAATAAATGCGGTAATAATAAATAAACATCTAAATAGTTGGATAGAAAACCCCTCAGATATTGCACATTTCGTAATTCTCCCCACCCCACTAACTTGCCGGATCTGCCATGCCCCCTTATTCCGGCACCTCGGAATTTACAAATTAAGCACTGTTAGTACCCTAATGAATTAAATATGTCATGCTAAATATAACGCTAATTATTGTAAAACAAGGTGCAACATATTTATGAAGTAAACCTTTATTTACGTAGATTTAAAGGGGTGGTGCAACGGTGTGTCATGCATTCTGACTTCTTCACAATGTTAAACGTGCTGTCTTCTCATGCTTAACATGGTCAACTTGTCAAAAAACGAGTTGGGCGTATTACGTAGTATTTATGTGCTCAATACACTCCCCCAGCGATCCTACAGGTTTCGGAAAGTTTTTTTAGAACATATAAAACTGTTTCGTAACAATTTTTCTTAGTCCCTTATTGGACAATTCTCCTGGAAAACTCCCACGCAGCAGCAAGGAGAGCAGGAGAAGGAGCATGCGCAGTCACTTTCACTTGTGTGCAGGAGAGAGAGCATACGTTCGCGAAGTTCAGGTGTTTGTTTGTTCACTGCATTTGGGTGATGAATGTTATATAAACTGTGGATATAACTCTGGATTTTGGAGATTGTTTGAAACTGATATATGGAGCCGTCCCAGCGCTAAAAGATGCCGGACATGAACCTCATGCGGTGAGTGAAACTGATGTCTATGTTTTGTTGGAAATGGGTGCGCACGTGCTTTAGTTCAGCCTCCCCCTCCCCCCCGCATGCGCCGTATGTTTTCGGAAATAATCGTACAGCTGTATCTATCTTTTATAAATGTGATCAAACTAAACTCTTCGAAGATACGAAGTATGCAATACTACTCTATAGATACTCAAGATTAATATGAGATTGGCAGAAACTGCGTGTGTTTAAGACTTTTTGATGCAACCCACTCCATCTTTAGGTGTCCTCACATTCTTTTTCTAGCCACTTCACAACATTCCACACTGACAGGCCATGGGTGTTGGACCTGTATCTTCCAAGGTGTGAATCACTTCATGACCATTGACACAAAGTTAAGACCAAGTTAAATCTGTATCTTTTTTTCATGTGAATATGTGGGCAGAATTGTTTTTTAAAACTTGTTTTGTAACTAGCTGTTAATGACGTATTTAAACGCGTATCAGAGCCTTCATGTTAAGTTTGTTTTGTTTATTTTTTTGTTTCTGTTGTAAAATGTAAAACGAATAAAAATACTAAATTACAGTGTGTACATGGCCACTATCCTGTGTTTTAAATTCAAATGGTTATGCAGCCATACAGAAGAACGCATTTAATCTCGCGCAGAGCGTATGAAAAAGCCACTGCCCAAGTGCCCATATTAGCTCATTTATAGAACATACACAGAGTTATTGTGATGTTAAGATTATTTTACATGTTCTTGTTGAGGAAATGCAAGCATAGCTCGGATGAAAGTTGGCTCAATGTTTGTGTACAATAACTCCGTCTGAGGAATCTGCGCAAACTCTGCAAGGACACACAGATAACAGTGCTAAGCGATCAAGTTTGTTCAAAATTTTGTGATAAACATTAATCAAAGAAACTTAAAAGTTCTGTGAATCTATAAGTTGAGACATTCTCATCGTTTTATTTTGCTCAAGATGCATTCTCCGCTTTTACAGCTCATTCTGCCATCAAATAATATAAATCCGTCTTTGGTGCATTGAATTTTAAATATTAAAATATTGATATTCATAATTAAGTTATTGTTAACATATCATAACGTAGCTTTAGAACATTATCTACTTCTGCGTTTTATGTTTGCAGTCCGCGCTTTCCACATCGCGGCAATAAAAAACACATAGTCTACAGTATGGTTTCGCATGGCTCCAGTGAAATTATTATTATATATGCCGCTTTGATACGACATAGTTTGCGTACCGTACTATTTTCTTAATTTTATTTTATGACGCGAAACATATCCGCACAGAAAGAAGAACCCAGCTAAAAGTCGGACGTTTCTTGCTTTGCACCGAACTGACCTGATTTTTGCTCGCGCAATTCAATATTATGGTCTGTTTTAACTTTCTGGTGGTAAAAAAGTTGTTTCTAAAACGATTGATACAAAAATCATCGGGTATTTCTGCCCCCCAAAAATCAAGTGTTAAGCGGTTCCGGTATATTTTGGCCTATAATAATAAAGTGTAGTGTCAATAAAATCGTTAATTTCTCGCGTTTATCATGTCATACATAAAATTTTGAATACTACATCTTAAAGGTAGGATTATGATCTGCCATTTACAACAATACACACAAATTACATATTTTTTGTCATTTTGTGGCTATAAAAACCTAAATCTCATAATTCTGTGACTTTAACCGGGAAATCACAGGCGAGGTCACAATTATTAAAACAAATATAATACAGATTTCATTTACAAATCCAATTAAAAAACGAAAATATTATAATTAACTACAGGTTCCCATGTAATTTTAGATCCATCTTAATAACTAAGTGCAATATATGAGGCCTAAAACAAGTCGATGTGCCACCTGGTGGATCTTCTGGGATGTGTAACAGTTTTTATTATTCTAACAAACAGGTCAAACCAGTCATGCGGCAATCTGCATGATCGCCTTCCGGATCCTTCATAAAAAGCACACGGCCAGATCTGTAAGTGAAAAGAAGACATGACCTCCAAAACATTCATGTGTTCAGCTCGTTTACTCCGGCACTGCTTACACAAACATCGGCGTGTTTTCCGCGTCGATCCGGTTCGGCGGCTGTGTTACGGATCCCATCAGATGGCCGCAGTCAGGTCAGCTGTTCGCACCGTGGACCTCCGGAGCGATACCGTCACCAAACCTGGAGCTGCCATGCGCAAAGCCATGGCGGAGGCAGACGTAGGAGATGATGTGTTTGGAGAGGATCCTGTTGTTAATGGTTAGAGAGACACAAAACCTAAAAATATACGTTTTTTTGTCAACAAAATAAGATGTTTACCAGCATTTTAATCTTAGTGCTATACTGAAATACTTTTTTAAACTAGCCTACTTTATTTTTCCTTTATATATATATATATATATATATATATATATATTATAATCTTTAAGAAACACTTGACCATACTGAAAATGAAAATTCCTTTAATGCTGTGCGTTTCATGGTTTTCATTAAAACCAATACAATAGCCTATACCCATTATAAACATTAAATGCATTATGCCTACGGTTTCTATTGTATTTTTGTTTGTATTAGATGGTATTATATGATTATCCTGACCTTGTACATGTTATACTGACTTTAAAACCTTATGTACAAGAGTATGAGTCAGAGTTTGGTTATACTAGCCTGGATTTTTGTTCTCATGATTTTAGCACCTTTACATTTTTTGTGCCTAAATAACTAGAGTAGTCACATTTTCAATAGGCCTACTTGTATTTTACGGTAGCCTATAGCTGTATCGCAAATGAAAAGGTGCCAATATGTGGACAGCATGTTTTAAAAACATCCCATGTGAAGATTCATGATTTGGTTGAGAAAACATCAAAAAGTTGCAGTATTGTATAAGTAAGTATCCAAATATGGTATTTTATTGTAGAGAATTTAGTCATTTATTGAGTATAAAAATTAGTAGGTGTGTCCAAACCTTCTACTTGAATAATATATATCTAAACATCATATACATTAAATTGTTTTTGTCACTCCTACAGAACTACAAAAAGAAGCTGCTGAAATGTTCGGAATGGAGGATACTTTATATGTCCCCACAGGAACGATGGGTAATCTCATTGCAGGTATGACTGCACCATGATGCCCAGAGCTGTTAATAAAGCTATCTTACGATTGTGTCTTGGGGTTAAAATGAACATATGTGATGCTATTTTTCTCTGTTTGGACTACATCTCTGCTTGACCACTGCCTCTGGGTATTAAAATCACATGTTTTTATAAATGATTTCGGTTTTTATAGATACTTTTCTTGGAATTTAGTTGTTGTTCAAACCAGATTTACATTCACTGTAGTGCAGAACTATTATTCCCAACGTGTTTTGCTCTCTAACGCACATTTTTCTTTATATGTGTCTCTCTCAGTTATGGTGCACTGCAGAGAGAGGGGAGATGAGATGCTGTTAGGTGACCTCTCTCATATTTATATCTATGAGCAGGGTGGAAGTGCACAGGTATGAACAATGGAGTGATACATTTCTCTTTTAAAGGGGTAGTTCACCCAAAAATGAAAATTCTTCATTTGCCCTCATTGCATTACCTGTATGACTTTCTTCTACGGAACACAAAAGAAGATACCACTGAGACATTTCTCCAAATATTTTCTTTTGTGTTCCACAGAGTCATATACAGGTTTTGAGTAGCATAAATGATGACATCATTTTCTTTTTTGGTTGAACTATACTTTTAACTTCAGATTATGAATTGTTATTTATTAACAGTCTGTGTAATATTACAACAGTTTTGTTTTTCATGTACTTTTCAATGCATGCAGAAATACACGCATGCATGCACGCACACACACACATACACACACACACACACACACAATGTTGGGCATTGAGGGTCAAATGAAAGAATGTAGTCACACTTTTGGGAGAGTTTATTTTCCAAATGTCTGCAAAGGGTCAAAAGTGTTTATACTTGACGAAAAGCTCATTATCTCTAAATGTCGTCTTTCTCTGTCTTAATAGCTCGCAGGTGTCCATTCTGTTGCATTGACTACACTTGCCGATGGCACGTTCGACCTAGACCGGCTGATCTCCAAGATCCGTCACGGTTACCCTAACTCGCACTACCCACGCTCTCGCCTGGTGTGCGTGGAAAACACGCACAATATTCAGGGAGGGCGAGTCCTCCCACTCTCGTTCCTGCAGGAGGTTAGTGACCTGAACATTGGTTCGTGAATTGGGTGGGGAGCAATCCTGTCTGGCAACATTCTTTTAACAAATGCGTGTTTAAACACGAACTGTTTCTTTCATCAATGCAGAACAAAATAGGTTTCGTGCAACGGTTTGGCAAGGCCACATCCTGTCAGTCTGCCACTTCCTACACATACAAGACATTTAAATCGATATTGAATGTTCGATCTGGAGTCATTCGGAAAGTAAAAATACAACTCAAATTTCGTCAATTGTCCTTTGCTGGGAATAAATACAGTGAGTGCATGATAAACTGTGAAGACTAACTAAAAGTTATGACAAAATAACTAATTATCATTTATTACTCTATATATTATAGAGTTATAGCAAAATGCATGGGTGGCACTGTGGAGTGGGTAAACAAGTTTATTGTATTTGGTGCATATGATGAGAGAATTGCCTCTACACGCAGGAATTATTTGAATCAAAATGATATAAAGCTCTTTAACAAAGCTGGTTGCTTAGCACATCTTTGTACCCATGCATTTCTGTGCCAGCCTAATTGTTAAACATTTAGTTCACAAAAATGAAAGTTTTTAGCAACGTCTGGATAGGGACAGTTTTTTTCTGTGTGACTCATGCAATATATTCAAGCATATGAATGGCTTTGGTAAAAAAAAAACGATGACAAAACAAACGCATGCATATCAGCTCAAAGTGGGTGCTCGACCAAGAACTATCAGAGCAGAAAAGTGTATATAAAGTAGACACACCAAATCTCCAAAGATACAAAAAATTAAATGATGGACTGTCATAGAAATGTTACATTTTGAAAATGCAGGCTCTTTATAAGACTTGGTGAAACGCAAACAATTATTAATAGAACTGTTAAACCATTATATTCCATTATTCTGTAAAAGTCTTGACCCGTGCCATTTCTCTCCATTAGAGGGTGCACACAAACAACACTGTTCAGTTCGACATTCTCAATTTGTTGCCATAAAACACATCAGTGATATTCACAAAGCATATGCGCAAACACAGGATAGCAACAAAAATATTTTGTGTCTACTCTCTGTTGTAAATATCACTCATGTTCTAGTTGTTAAGGCATGATTTTGATCCAAACTAAATTAGTATCTAAATTTGGTTTTCATTTTTATATGAGCTCAAATATTAAATTATGATATTATTTAGAAATGTCCATCCCCAATTAAAGTTAAAAATGTATGTGGGTCAAAGACGTTAAGATGTCCCCTTCAAAAGAAATTTACAAAAGTGATTTTATGTCCATAGAAAGCACATTAAATGCAAGTAAAATGTCTACTTTATCACTGAAAAAAGTGAAACTTTAGACAGCTTAAAAAAATTACGTCAATTATGATGATTATCACCATTGTTGAGGTTTGTATGATGACTGTTGATGTCTAAGTGTGCCAAGAAAATTTTACTGTTTATTTTATTACAGTATCTTTTCATTTGTGAACCAGGACATTCGAATCAGTCGTAAAAGATCAACTTCCACATTATTTAGTGTCACTTCTCATCTTTATCAAAGCTTGATGGACCTCACAAAAACTAAACTTTAAAGCATTTCTTCTTTTCTTATTAATGCACGAGTCTTATTGAAACACTATTGTAAACACTTAAAGAGAAAAGAGATTTCATTTAACCAAAGTCAGGGATCAAAAGCCCAACTAAAGCAAACACTGATTACAAAAATGGTGGTTTGTTGAAATGTATAAATTTTGATTTGAACCAAGCCATAAATATAATTTGAGAAAAACTAATACAATTTCTTGTAACAAGTTGACATAATTTTTTTTAAGTTGTCCAAAGTTTCACTTTTTTCAGTGTATTCTAAGTTTTTTTAGAATAAAATGTCAAAATTTGGTTGAAATAATGTTACATTGTCATTCAGTGTAACAATATTTATGTACAAATTCAAACAACATGCTTATTCTGACCTGTACATATTTAAATATATAAAAGAATAAGGGAGCATATTACATTTTACTGTGCTTTAAATGAGTAAAAAAATTATTGAAAAATGGGCAAAACCTAGGATAGTGCAAATTTTGAAAACAAAATGTGAAAATTACAACTAACATTTGGGGTGAAAGTAATTAGTCTTTTAATATGTCATAAATGGATTTTTGTTGTAAATATGCCTGACAAGATTGTTACACTGAATGACATTTTAGTGGGCTTTCTGTAAATCAGGGAAAATGTATGATGCATCTTTTGCTCAGAAAAACAAAAATGCAATTAAATTAAACAGAAAACGATTTCTTTTTTTTTGAACAACAACAATTTAAAGCAGTATTATACTTGTTGTTTTTATGCTTAAACCCTTTTTCGTCTTTGACCCACATAAATAAATACACAACATGGCCAAAAGTATGTGGACACCTGCTTTGTATTGACGGGTTTTCCTATTCCAAACTTTCCAGTGACATAGAATGACTAAAGAATGACTAAAGAATTGTGTGTACTTTGCTTAAGTCAAATTCATAGCATAAAATTATTTGCTGGGTCTGGTTTGCCTGGCCTGCACAAATCCCAGACCTGACTGTAAGTGTATGTTTCTCTTGTTCAAAGCTTCGCTCTGTGGCTGATAAGTTTGGTCTGGCAGTACACATGGATGGAGCGAGGGTAATGAATGCTGCTGTGGCTCAAGGTGTCCACCCCTCTGTTATATTACAACATTGTCACTCTGTCAGTGTGTGTCTGTCCAAGGTATGTGCTACTATATATTCATATGACTCTCTTAGCTGTTCTGCTTCAGTTAGTTCCACTTCCTTTGAACATTTTAGTGTCGGTTCGAGTTAATATATAAAGTGTAAGGCATGACTTAATGCTACATGGCCCTAAAAAAGTCAGATTTTCACTTCTGACTGCCGAAGGAAATTTTATTATATTAAAATATAGGAAAAATATTATGTTATCGTAATATTATATTCAGTGTGGAAAAGTAGTTTTTAACTATTGTACTAATATTACATAAAATCATAAAATTCCCCAAAGAGTCTAAAATAAGAAATTATATTATTGAACAAAAATATGTTACATTGATTTTACTGAACAAAGGATTTTAGGAGTGCGGTCACTTGTAAAGGGAAGGTCTGATGGAATTTCACTTCTTTAAATGTAGTTAGTGAGTAGTATAGCTGTTTGAGAATAAACAACATCTGCCAAGTTGTAACGCTCACAAAAAAGCAGGATATTTTCTTTAACAGAAATCACTTTTTAAAGACTACAATGAGCGGCTCGTTGGCACCACAACAAACTTTTTTTCTAGTGACATTAGTGACATCATGAATCCCAAAATTTACATTGACCCTGCCCCCTGGAACAAGGATAGGGTAATGGATGGGACATCTCAACACACACTAAGGGAGTACTCTCATATATCCCGGTTGCTCTCAGCCGTGCCCGAGCGCGATTGACCCGCCTCCCCCGCTGGCCTGCGCTCACATTGCTCTTTACCATCCACACCCGGGCACGCTTTCATCATTACGATGCGACTGCTTCGAAGTAAACGTAAACAATGCGATCCCTCTCAGCACAACGGAATCCATAGTAATGTTCAGTTTGGGGCTTATTAGAGGTGTTTAGCTTCATGCGTGCGCTGCACGGACCGATCTGCTTAAATGATGTCATTGTCATACGACAGCGATACGAGGGTAAGCGGCTCATTATGCTTTTAAATCACCCTCGCGTACTTTATTATCATAAAGCCGATCGTTACACACAGTGTTGCATTATGTTTGACAAACCTAATATCTGGAGTAGTTTTGGCCGCGGCGACACACGCCTGCACATGTAGTGTGCTGTGTATCACATGTTTTTTACGGTGACAGCTGAATCTCAGGGAGGAATTGACAGTCGCATAATTTACGTCATGCTTTCAGTTCCACGCTCCGGCGCGATTTGCGCTCATACTGCCCCCTTTCCAAACCAAACCGCGCTCCAGACCAATCAGACCAGTTTCGGAAGAATCGAGATGACGGCGTAAGACACAAGTGAAATATGTAATAAATAAAGCACTTTTTGAAAAAAAAAATCATAAACACCTATTGTCTAGCACATCATAAACATAATGAAAACTTTGAAAATTAGGCATAATAGGATCCCTTTAACTTCAATGAGTATGCATGTGACTTTAAATAAAATAAAGTACAAGGAACCAATAAGAGCTCTTCTAACCTAAATATGTATAGAACATGATTTACACACTAATGTAATAAACATAACTATACTTTTGTATGCTGTCTATATAAATGCTACAAAATTGCCATTCTAACAAAATAACACAACCAGACTAGTGATTTTTCTGCTGTGTGAAGTGCTTTTTCCAATCATTTCTATGTCCAGAAAAGGGCTTCTGTGATGAAGTTACTTGAATCATTCTCAACACAAGCCTCTCGGTTCCAGTCCACACACCTCAGGGCTACAGACCGTGCACAGTTTCTCACTGGAGAATAGTTTAAGTGTTGGAGGTATTGAAAAATGACCTTGTTGAAGTCAGTGCTCAAATACTTTAGAACCTGCACGCCGAAGGTGTCTCACACGTCTATATAATCAAGCCTTATTTTTATTCATAGCATAAAAAGTGTAACCTTTTCCTCTGATGACACGCTTGTAATCATATCTGGGATTTGAAAAGACACCGCTCATTATTCCCCATCATATCCAAGATCATCGCACACACAGAGTCGATTGAAGAAAGCCTGGAGGAAAAACTAATCATTCTCAACCCTCAGCAAAATCCTTAGAGAAGATGTCAACAAGCATATTTGCATTTTAATTACGCTGATTCTTTCTGTCACCAAATCTTTCTTCTTCTCTTTTGTGGAAAGACATTAAATGTAATTGGGGCTTATAGACAAATGTATGAATATGAATATCAAATCTGTTCTCACCGTCGATCTGTATTCCAGGCGATATTATACCCGTGTACTTGAATTCTCATACATTTTTACAGCTGTTTTGTTGTTGCTGTCACATTATACCTGAGGATAAAATAATTAAGTGATGTGTATGTATGAGGGAGCTTTCATTTATGTTGTACAGTGTACTTTGCAGTTTGCACATACATAAATACTTGAATGTATGAATAAGTACATACTGTGTTTGAGAAGTTTTCTTGCTGTAAGCCTGCGGTGTTTAATAAACGATGGTCTATGTGCACATACATTGTATGTGCATGCATGCATGTAAATGTGCATGCATATGCCAAGCTGGAATACTTTACTTATTGAAGATACTTTGTGTATAAAATGCATTTAAGTGGCATCTATGAAAACATGCATCTATTTAATGCAATACAGTACAAATATCCTATAGTACTATATGTATACAGTACATACTGTATGTAAACTGTATTGCCTATTTCTTTTCCAGATTATGTTTCACTCTATCGCTGCTTTTGGATTTCATGCAAGGAGCTGAAAAACAACATAATACAGAAACGCAAAGGCTCATTTGATCTCAATTGCTGTTTGGCAGGGACTGGGGGCCCCTGTGGGAACCATGCTTGGTGGGTCAAAAGATTTCATACAGAGAGCAGTTCGTGCCCGCAAGGTACTTGGCGGCGGAATGCGGCAGTCGGGCATCTTGGCAGCAGCTGGCAGGATTGCCCTGTCAGACCTGATTGGCAGATTGGAGGAGGACCACAGGAACACCAAACGCTTTGCTCAAGGTGACCTTGAACTCTCAACATTGTGCAAATACTGGAAACGTGATGCATTGCTACGTTAGTTAATCTGCAGCTTTTGTTAGGTGTTCTGAGACCCTAATAATTATGAGAGAATTTAAATGAATATAATTGGTATGTAAATCGTCTTTTTAATAGCTGCGAATTATTTAATTACCAATACCATTAGGATTGTGTTAGCCATATAATTACCCTAATTTTCTTTTGATTACAAGGTAAGTGAAACCTGTACGTTTTAAGAAGCAGCCAAAAGCAGATTAAGAAGCTGCATAGAAATGAGGCGGTTAGAAATGTTGAACATTTATATTTCATCGCCACAACAACTGTCACCAACATACACTTTTAACGCGGAAATGTACTTTAAAGGGAATTTTCACCCCAAAATGACAATTCCGTCATCATTTAATCACCCTTTTGTCATTTCAAACCTGTTTGAACAGAAAAGAAGATATTTAGAAGAATGCTGGTAACCGAACAATGGCGGTACCCATTCACTTCTATTGTATGCAAAACCAATGCAAGTGAATGGGTGCCGCTGTTGTTTGGGTACCAACATTCTTCAAATGATCTTTTGTGTTCTGCAGATGAAAGTAAGTCATACAGGTTTGAAATGACAAGAGGGTGAGTAAAAAATGACTGCAATTTCATTTTTGGGTGAGTTTTCCCTTTAAGAGAGTATGGTTATATAAACTTGCTGCAAATTGATGCTCTTTAAATTAGACCTAGATTATGCATATAAGAAAATGAATTGTGGAACTTGTAGTTATTATTAAATACTCTATAATAAAATACTCTCATATAAAAAATGACCTAGATGACTGTAAAAGTAAAAAATCAGATTAAATGGCTCTCCCGTTGTCCCATGTAGCACTTGCAGAGTGTGACCCTCCTTTGTACCAGCTGGACCTGGCATCCGTGGAAACCAACATCCTGAGGTTCCGTGTGCAGGATGACTACATGAGCTCGGAGGAGTTCTGTGAGCGGATGGCTAGAGTTGATGAAGAGGAAGTGAAGGCTCTGGGCCAGGGGGTCCGGGTGCTGATGTTCCCTCACATCGGAGATGCAATAAGGGCTGTGTGGCATCTGGGTATCAGTGAAGAAGACACTGAGCTGGCTATACAGAAGGCTCAGTTTGTGGCCCAACAACTCAGGCTGAAGTCTGTCAGAGCAGCATGAGAAATGTTCTCGAGCCATCACCATTTTGGTGCCTTTACACCATTTTTAAACTCCTGCTTAAAGGTTTTAACTGAACTAAAAATCCAAATTATATAGCATTATATTTTTAAAATTGCACTCTGGTTTGAAAAGCCAACCAAAACTCGCACTATATATCATGGTGTTATGCAAATTCAGCTTGGTGGTCAGTTAAAACAGCCCAAATGACACTTTAGTTTTACAATAAATTGTTCTTATGAGATTTGACATTTGTCTCGTGTTCAATTCCATACATTGTGCACCAGAAGTGGTGTGAAGAGTTCAAAAAGCAAGCAAAGCACCTGTGATGTTTTTCTAGGTTTATTATTTTCATCACATGTTACATAAGTGTTCTCCATGTAATGATGCGGTGCAGGCTGTGCAGAGACATCGTCATGACGACAGCAGCAATTGCATTTGCTGCAGGAGATATCTATCAAACAATTAGAGCCACTGCCCAGTCCTGGGTTACAATGCTGTAAACAATATAGCTTTAATCTATTTTTAGGTGCATGTTTATTCTTATCTTTAAAGGTCCAGTGTATGAATTTTAGTGGCATCTAGCAGTGGGATTGCGAATTGCAACGAACGTATCACTCACTCCACTGCTCCCCTTCCCTTTCGAAGCACTATGGTGGCCGACTCAGGACTAAGATGTCGTCACGTTTTTCACTTCTTTGCCGAAGGAGATAAGGTATTTACGAAACACGCTCTGTAGAGCAGTTTGTCCGTTTAGGGCTACTGTAGAAACAACATGGCGAATTCCATCCAAGGGGACCCGAAGTGTATGTAGATAGAAATAGCTCATTCTGAGGTAATAAAAACATAACACTTCATTATGTAAGGTCTTTATACACCTCAGTATGTATATTATATTGCATTTCTGTCAATAGATCCTCCAAAGAATGATAGACTGGACCTTTAAAGTCATATAAACATGGATACAGTATGCACAATTACGACACGGAAACAGTGTCATGCTGTGAACCCTGAAAATCATACTTGTTAATTAGATGCATAATTCACATAATTCCAATGCTATTCACACTCATTTGTTTTTACAGCTAATAGAGATTTTAGGTTGTTTTTTTTAGGTGAAACATCAATGTGCAGAAACACCATGTAGCATACATTTTTTACAGAAAGTAACTATCAATTTAGTTTGTACAACAGTCATCTCACTGGAATTAATTAGTATCTTTAGGGAAAGCGTGTTGTATGTTAAAAAAAACAATCTGCTATCAAATCACATACACATACACATTCTACATAAGAAAATCTCTCTACAGTATATACATTTGTACAAAATCTTAAAAAGTGTCTTTAAGGAGGGAAGCACAAGTTCAGCCCATTAATATCAGCCGTATGTGATCAATTGGAGCTTGTTTAGGGCTGTGCCACTTACGGAGGCTTCAACAACAGAACATCTCTGAGAAAAATTCTCATAATTGTATATTGTGGGTTCAGATGCATGGACTATAAGCTGTAATTCTGTACAGCTCAATAACATAAAACATTTACAGATGTTTGGGATGCAGTTTGAAATATGGCCAGTCATTTCTTCAAAGGAAATAGCTGTAATTTACATGAATCAAACATCATCAATTTCAGTTTGGAAAGAAGCATTCTGGCCTGTATTTTGTGTCTTCAACAAGGCATTCTAATGATAATAAAATACTGCATTGTTCCCCACTTGTTCAATTTTCTTTTCACACCTGAAAATGAACTTGATTTCTTGTCTCCACAAGAGAGTGCGTTAAAGCAGAACCCCTTATGGTCACTTTCATCCTGTTATCATAATTAAATCCACTGCAGGACTCTTATTTAAGCCATGTTAGAAATGACATTCATTATGAGTCATAAAATCTGTCAAATTTGCCAAAATGACAGGAATTCTCATGATTCACTTCCGGTGTCTATGTAAGTTACATTTGCGCTTTTAACCCTGCGTGTAATAAAAGGATTAGGGAAATTACACTTGTTCTTGATGTTATTTGTCTGTTAGTCATGGAAAATACAGACTTTTGATAAATAAAAGCTTTATACTGACATTTTCTTGCAACACCACAGTTTACGAAGATCACATCAAAAAGGTCACATCTACAATTATGTTGAGGGATATTTGACTGGAAACAATGTTCCCTGCTTGTGGCATAAATCAAAAGCAGAATAATATGTGGCACGATTACAATAAAACTCTTTTTGACAGGATCGTAACAAATATATGACAGACAACAACAGATACCAATCAAGTTAAAGTGCAATGCCGTCAAAAACACAAATACTTTGGACTGAAACTGAGAAACTGTTTAAAGAAAAAACAGAGCAGTATTTACAAAAGCAACAACATATTTTCCATCTCAGGGATTGTTGACTTATAAGCAAAATTCGTCTGGAAGCATGAGACGACAAACAAATACAATTCGATATGCCATCTATCACATTCGTCATAGCACGTTTTCTAAAAGTGTCTGATCCGTTTAAATACATTACAGATCAGCCGGCAGTACTGTTAAAAAAAGCAAAAGCAGAAATCACCAGTCTTGACTTCATACTACATCACACAGACACAACAAAAATAAAGCTATTGAAAATGTAGAATTCAAATCATTTTCTTTCATACACGTATTTAATGAACAAGCAGGCATAAAACATCTATTAATGTACAATTAGGGCACTGCTTCTATTCGTAATGTGAATCCGACGGTAATGATGTGAAGAGCAAAGAACATAGACAACAGGAATCCACCAGAAAGAAAACAATAGATTACACAAACAAAAAGAGGAAATTTACAAGCAATTATATACAAAAGGTATGAAAATTGAGTGAGGTATTTAGCCGGTTAAATCAAAATATTAAACAAATCATTTAGGCCCGGTTTCACAGACACGGCTTAGCTTAAGCCAGGACTATGCCTTAGTTGAATTAAGATATTTATGTTGCTTTTATAGAAATGCCTCAGAAGAATACGTTACTGGTGAGCATCTTGAGACAAAACAATGGCACGTATATCTTAAAACAATATTTTAAGATATTTCTGTGCAAGTTATGTTGAGTTAAGACAGGTCACACGTTTATTTTAGTCTGGGACTAGCCTTAAGCTTTGTCCTTGAAACTGGGCCATAATTATTTATGTAAGGTTCAAATTTTTTTATTAAAAATAGATCCGGAGGTGATTCCGTAGTGCTTACATCTTGCGAAATGGTCTATTCAAGTTAAGTGGGATACTTATCACTGATCGGGAGAGTTCCCCGTCAATCAAAATACAAACCGTGCATTCACTGTATGCTCTTAAATCGATCCCCATATTAACAGATTGCGATCATGAGACGTGACCGAGACGAGTCCCTTCATCTAGCCTAAATGAACACACGGTAGGTGTGAAACAGGTGAAATATTTCACAAATATTGTCTCTACCCTACACCAAATCTATGGCATCCACATTTCTGGCACAAATAATTCTTTGAAATTCAGGCAAGGTGAAGAACATGGGAGAACTTCTATATGGGCGCCATAGAATCTTCATACTGGTTCAGAGGTACCAACCTGGCCGCCAGCAGTAGGAGAAGGCCGGTTATGACCTCCAAAACACAAGAGAGCCATGCCATGTCCATAGACCAGCCGAACGATGTGTGTACCTGTGCCATCTGTTCACGCCCCACGCGCCTCTCTGTCTCTTCCAGAGCCTTCTGAGAGTACCTGATGTACAGGCTCACCCCAGAGAGAGTCAGAAGACCTGAGAATACACATGCACAAGCACGCATGAATGCACCTACACAACCAAAGCCAATTAAACCATTTAGACTACATCTTGTTCTAACAGATGTTACTTGAAATGTGAAGACAAGATGTTCTTTATTTAGCGGTACATGGATAAATGAGAAAAAAGACAACTAGTCTCAGATTGCTCACAATAAATAAGGTTTAATGAGGGCAGATCTAACACGACATCCCTTAAATGGCAATCAAGTCCTTTATTATGCATTATAATACGTTTTTTTAAACAAGAGAAGCAGTTGACAGACATGTCATGTGTGTAGGATCATGTATAACTGAGTAAAGACCTATTTATATCTATATTCAGCGGAGTTTAGATCAACATGAATAATAAGATAAACCAGCCAGCTTTTTTTGCATTAAGAATCTGACCAATGACCAATGTTGTTTATTTCTCGTGAAGGGTTCTTGAAAGCCTTTGCACAGTCAGCATCAATTTATAATGGCTGTAACTCATTTATTGCAACTGTGTTAAATGGTCTTGGTCCAGCGACCTTATTCCCTTACTCCAATTCTGTATTTTATTGCTAATGATCACTATTTGATGTTTGCATTAGCAAAGACATTTAGAGTTCCCATACTGTCATTTAGAAATCCAACATTTTAAGGGGCAAAAAATGCTGAATGCTTGCGACCAGCTGAACCAGAACAAAATATAAAAATACATTCTCAATTCAGATTCACAAACCACGAGCGCTGTTGCTGTCAGAGCGGAACGCCAGTAACCTACATGAATCCTTAAACACCCTCGCAGCATCCGCTGTCCCAGAATTAAAAGAACCATCAGCATCAATAAGCTAAACAGAGAGGAAGTCAAACTAGCTCATAAATGCAACACCCCAGTGTGCCTGATGATTCCAAGACACGGGGCATTATTGCCGAATCTTCATTAAAATGGAATGTGTTAATGTGGATCCACAGCAGCAGAAATCCCATCTAATTAAACACTGACAAAATGAGAACGGATTTCTGCACCGGTCATAACATGGACATAAAATAAAGAGGCAATAACCAGCAAGAGATAGAGAGAGAGAGTTACAATTTTGAGCATGGCTGAGAGTCTAGACAGGAGTTGCTTTTGATCTTACAGTACATTTGCCGGCTCATTTAGAGTTTACAGCTTGTATTATGCTGATTAACTCTCTTGCAGAAAAGCAAACAAAATCACAGCCACGGAATGCCATTGATAGGAACCATGTTAAAGGAAGAGTTATTCCCCCAATAAACATTAGACAGAATAAATTCTGTCTTTATTTACTCACCCCCAAGTTGTTCCAAATCTGTGTAAATTTCTTTGTTCTGATGAACACAGAGAAAGATATTTGGAAGAATGCTTGTAACCAAATAGTTCTCGACCACCATTGACTTCAACAGTAGGTTTTTTGTTCTGTTGAACACACAAAAGAAGATATTTTGAAGAATGTAGGAAAGCAAGCAGTTCAGGGGCAGTTCTGACTACCATAGTAGTTTTATTTACTATGGTAGTCAATGGTGGCCAAGAACTGCTTGGTTACAAGCATTCTTCCAAATATCTTTCTCTGTGTTCATCAGAACAAAGAAATGTATACAGCTTTGGAACAACTCGAAGGTGAGTAAATGAAGACAGAATGATCATTTTTGGGTGAACTGTTCCTTCAAAGCAAAACTTTTTGAAGACAGCAATGAATCATTAAAGGGATAGTTCAACCAAAAAAATGACAATTCTTTAATCATTTACTCACCCCCGTGTCATTCCAAACCTGTATGACTCTCTTCTGCTAAACGCAAAAGAAGATATTTTGAAGAATGTTGGTAACCAAACAACATTGTCCCCTATTTACTTCCATTGTATGAACAGAAAACATTTTGAGACAATTCTCAAAATATCTTATTTTATGTTCTGCAGAAAAAAAGAGTCATATACAGGTTTTGAACGACATGAGAGTGAATATATGATAACAGAATACTTATTTTTGGTGAACTATCCCTAACAAATAGTAAATACAAGTATATCCGCCAACACCAGACCATCTGTTCTACTATAAACATGATAAAGTTGGTTTCTTCATCCTATAACCTTTTAAAGAGAACCCCATTAAAGCCCACACACACCAAATGTTTGTATTTTTCACCTATTTACACTACAGTCATTACTTTCTACTGTATTTTTGATGTTCCTATTCAAAAGGAGGACCAATCTCTGAACTAAGTATAAGACAGGCACTAGACTTACATTCCAACCTTGTATTAAATACCTTTCATGTGCTCCCTGTTTTCAAGGTAATAATTGCAGGAGACCATTGACTGGCTCCTTTCTATTTAACTTAAGGATGCTTTTATTCAAGTCATATACGCCTNAAAAAAATGACAATTCTTTAATCATTTACTCACCCCCGTGTCATTCCAAACCTGTATGACTCTCTTCTGCTAAACGCAAAAGAAGATATTTTGAAGAATGTTGGTAACCAAACAACATTGTCCCCTATTTACTTCCATTGTATGAACAGAAAACATTTTGAGACAATTCTCAAAATATCTTATTTTATGTTCTGCAGAAAAAAAGAGTCATATACAGGTTTTGAACGACATGAGAGTGAATATATGATAACAGAATACTTATTTTTGGTGAACTATCCCTAACAAATAGTAAATACAAGTATATCCGCCAACACCAGACCATCTGTTCTACTATAAACATGATAAAGTTGGTTTCTTCATCCTATAACCTTTTAAAGAGAACCCCATTAAAGCCCACACACACCAAATGTTTGTATTTTTCACCTATTTACACTACAGTCATTACTTTCTACTGTATTTTTGATGTTCCTATTCAAAAGGAGGACCAATCTCTGAACTAAGTATAAGACAGGCACTAGACTTACATTCCAACCTTGTATTAAATACCTTTCATGTGCTCCCTGTTTTCAAGGTAATAATTGCAGGAGACCATTGACTGGCTCCTTTCTATTTAACTTAAGGATGCTTTTATTCAAGTCATATACGCCTTCAGGCTGCCTAGTGAGAAGACACTCGGCTGCAGGCTTTTAGAAGCTGTTTGCGAGGTAAGTGCAAGCCATCTGTGCCACAGTTCATACACAAAAAAGTCTTTCTGTGAATATATAAGGATCAAAGCAAACTTCTCCTGTCTGTGATGTTTATGTTGATTTGGGATTGCATTTGGAGGTAGGGATCTTCGGTCTGAAATGAGCACTGGTTGTATTCAGTTAAAAGGAGAGTGTCAGGTCCCGGGTCTGAGCACTTGTTTGTTTTGTTCTTTGTCGATCACGTGGTTCGGTTTGACAGCTCACCATGTGCTCGGTGCCTGCTTCTGTTACTCCTATTACTACACTATTACCCGCTCATTATTGTTTCACTCTCCTCACCTGGCTTCACTTTGGTTTTTCTCTCTCCCCTCTTGGTTGCTCATCACGCTCTGATTTTCTCCTCAATTTTACCCCTGCTTTTTTCTTCTGTCCTGTGTTGGTCCGTTAATGTTAGTTGAGTGTTTTTCCTCTGATTTTGTCTGGGGTTAAGCCTTCCTAATCACGCTTTGTGTCTAGGCTCCAGCTCTAGCTTGTATACACGGTGCCTGCCTTTCACCTGTCTACAGTTCCGGCTCAACCCTTCCCTTCAGCGAAACCCTGGCAGCTCGAGTGACTCTCAGTGAAGGTTTTTTCTCCTTGGCGTTGCTGCGGCTTGGATCTTGTGGATTTTACCTAGCACCTTGCCTTGTGGATATCCGTCTAGCACCTTGCCTTGTGGATATCTGTCTAGCACCTTGCCTTGTGGAGATTCGTCTAGTAACCCGTTCTGCGGAGATTCGTCTTGCATCCTGCATTCCGTCTTGTGGTGTGGAATAAATCCGAACTCTGTCCTATGGAATTACGAGACTCTTACTCTTCACTGTGGAACTCTATTATTTTTAACTCTGCCTTATGGTACATTGATTTGTTTCGTGAGGAATTCTTGTTTTGTGGAACTGGGTCTTGAGGAACCACTTTCCCACGTGGTGGGAACTTCTTTTGTTCTACCTCCTTGCAGTATTAATTCTATCCATTTCCCTTATCACTACGGCCAAGCGCTCGAGTCTTTGCCCCTTATTTCTCGCCTTTACCCGATCTGGGCAAGTACCCTCCGCCTCAGCGGACTCTTCCCTGAGGTTTTGTTTGATCACTTTGGTTCTGTGTGAGGTATTGTAATAAAGACTCTTATCCTGCCTTTGACTCGGAGTTATCCCTGACAGAGTCCTTGTATTTTTTTTTATTGCCTGTAGATCTGTTTTGTGAGGAACGAAAGCAATAAAATTCCATTTACATAACAGTCCGATTCATGATGAATTTCTGACTAGATCAGACTGGCTGGAGGCTGTATTATCACGCTCATAAATCTGCTGAACCTTTTTTGGTTTTCCTTTTCTCTTTTACCTTAGATTGCTTATTTCAATCACCAAAATAGCTGGAGGGATGTTCTCCATTATCCTTTCAATTCACAAGAGGAAAGCGATGAACCGCAATAACTTTAGTCCCATAAGACTTTGACATAAGAATTGCTCTAGGTGAAGCATGATTTTAGACTTCCAGCTCCCAATGTCATTCATATGACTGAACAGCCAAATGTGTTGGGATCAAAGGTGAAGTCTCTATAATTTCTGTGTCACTGGATACTGAACTTCAGAAATTGAATGTTTTCAAACACTCTTTCAGGACTACACACTGCCCTTCAACCTACAGACAGTGTTGTTTTTGTGTGCAATATTTTTCAGAAACTATTTATATATTTTATTCTGGTTGAAAGTCTGTTCACAGCCTGATGGCAATCAATCCTCCACCAACACCTTGCCCTCAATGTGATGATTTGCAAATCCTGCTCTGGCTGTGCAGCAGTGTTGGGTAAGTTACTCTGAAAAAGTAATTAATTACTAGTTACTAAGTACATATTCAATAGTGTAATTAGATTACTGTACAAATTACTCTCTCCAAAAAGTATTTAGTTACTTATTACTAATTACTTTCTATATCCTATATCAACCTTGATGAGTTAAGTGATTCAAGGATAGTCATGAAATGGCTCTTTTAATTCATTCAAATAAATAATATTAAACTACATAAAGTATTATTAACTGACCAAAGTATTACAAATGTGAGAATTATACATTAAAGCACAGATTTTAAAGTTAGACTCTGAATTTTGATGTCAATTCCACTATTACACACACATAATTACACAAAGTATTTAGTTTAATTACATCAAAAGTAACTGTAATTAAATTACAGAAAAAACAAGAGTAATCCCTTACTTTACTTTTTCAAGGGAAAGTAATTAAATTACAGTAACTAATTACTTAGTAACTATAGTTACACCCAACACTGCTGTGCAGTCATGTGTGGGTGTGGCTTCAGAGATATGGCTCAAAGGAGGGTGGGCTCTTTTTCTCTTTTATACTTTCAAAGCTACATTGCTATTGTTGGTCACTTGGAAATAACTTTGTTACGGATCAATATAGGATGCATAATAAAACTCTCAAAACGTCTTTGTCCCACCTCTTCAGACAGACACATGTAAAACCTTGGAACTCTTGTAATCGCCAAGCAACCAAACTTTTTTTAAGTATCTACATTCATTCCTTACATTTCCAGTACTTGCCAACAATCCATTTAATCTTACACACACATTAACTCCTTTCAAAGCGATCATGATTGCACCTTTGTTTCAGAACGCTGTAGCGAAAGCATGGGGATGTTCAGACTTACTGCACAGAAGAAAATATGAAGCAGATCCGATCAGCAATGTCCGACTTCTGGCGAGGGAACTGACAAGTCCACAGATGCCTCCAAACACCAGCATCACCACACTCAAGGGGAGTAAAACGGCAATGGCACTGTGCATGACTGAATGAAACAGAGTTAATTACAGCTGTTAAACCTCACACAGATGATAAATAACATCCACAATCTTTTCCTTACAAACCTAAAGCCAACAGCGTTTTACAAAATGTTTAGAGCCTTTTTAGAAAAGAGTTATGGCAACTCACTCTCCATCTGCTTCTCTGACTCTGAATATCTTGAAGAGGCTTCTGTATGACTTTGAGCATCTAGTAAAAAACAGAGCATAAAAACGCCGTAATTTTCTTTGTGCACACGATGCTTTCAGTGCCACAACTGCCAATCATTCAGGGCTTTATCGTGGTTTTATCTGGGAATTTTTATGTATTTTTGAAGCCCGGAGATGTCACGAAAATGAATAATTTTTTTATCGTTATGTTTTTTTCTGATTATGCTGAGCTATAATCTGTTCATCGACTATAAATTGATATTTGCAGCTCTATACCATATACTTAAAAACTTATATTCGACTGCAAAAATTGGGAAATGTAAATTAGTTTGACAAAGGTGTGAAACTACATTGATTTGCATGCTGCCACAGGTTCTATAAAAGCTCAATTTCTCATCAAAATCCTTAGAATCACAGGCAAAAATAAAAGAATAAAAAACAACGTCATACCATCTGTAACTCCCCAAAGTCCAGAGTGCATGTGCGGCGGGTCAGTGTGGTTAGTGCGCTTGTCTTCAATGATGTACCAATATTCACTTCCAATGGCGAGTGTCAAACAGCTGAAACTAAGCACACCCGTTAAACCCGCGCCGACCACCACGGAGCCAAATGTAATTTTCATACTCTACGGTATGGCTCCAGTTCAGTGTGAGCCAAAAACTAAGCAGGAAACGATGTCATCAGCGCGTGGCATGCCCGTGCGCCGCGATCAGATGCTGCACCGAAGAGTCGCTTACTTTCCAAGAGCTGGAATTAACGATGCTCCCTGCCCTCTAAAGATGCAGAAACGGATAACTCTTGAGGTTATTAAAAGAAAACTGATTGTCGATTCAGTGAAGAAAAGGTGTGTTGTCTGACCGAACATTCAGTGTTCACAGCAGCAAGTGCCCAACTCGCACTGGGCGCAAGATTACGCATGACTGATGGAGGAAACATGACGCACGGTGCATAACCAACACCCCATCCATGCATCCATCAATCTATCACTTCTAATTAATAATGAAACAAAATTGCCTGTGCGACACACAGGCAAAGAGAAATTTTGGAATCTATTTATGGCACTGTTTTATTGAACCTTTTTCGTACTAAATCGCATGTCACCCAGGGTAGTAAAATGATTGTCAAGCAAACTGATATTTGAACGGTTAATTTTACAGAAAGCTCATACTATGCTTGCAGATTAAGCCCATCCATCGTTACATTCATTTAAAATGCCTCCGTCTTGTATACACTAGTATGCCTAGACTTAAAACGAATAGGTATTGTCCCCATTGCTATAAGGCTTCTAAATTTTTAAATGTTAGAATGTGTGTTTTTTTGTTTGTGCATGATGTGCTTACGAACTTTATTGCTGCACCAAAAATTGTCCCTTGGGCTTACAATAATACACTTGAAGTTGAATAGAGCACTTGCTTTTTTTGTATTAAAATATAAAACATACAGAACACAAGCTATGGCAAAGTCGTTTTATTAAAAGCATTGTTTAAAATAAATAGTATAAAGAATGAAACCGTGTGTCAAAGGATGATTATGTGATATAGGTGAGATCATTTACAATTTTCAGTTTGAAAACCACTTACAAAGAACACAGACAAAATGATGATTTAAAGTGGAAAAAAGAAAAAGCAGCTCATTATTCTTCATCCATCGCAGACTGGATGATCTGGGCTCTCTTGAACTTCACCGCATCTTCATATTTATCAATGGCTTGGCCACACTTCTTTTTCTGGAAAAACACAAAATGTCACATCATGAATGCTTTAGAAATATTAAGTATACTAGAATTATATATGAAACTTATATACACAGTTATATTATATATATTTTTATCTGGTGTCTGAATAATTTTGAGGTTGATTTGAGGATAGCAAAATAAAATAAACCATATTTTAAAATAATAATAAAATTTTAATCAATTTTACTTGTAGTCATGGTAGACAACCGTGACAATGTGTTAAAAAATTGATTAAAAAAAAATTGGGACCAATTTGGTCTGACACTTTGACCTGACCATGTTTTGCTTAAAAGCCACCCTTTTACGCCACAGACTGAACAAAATTAAGCATTGCTTGATAATTGGTTACCCTAAATTGTGTACTTAAATGTAAAGATACTAGAAATATATGTATATTCAGTCAAACAACAAATATGTTTTATTAGTAATACGTTTTTTTACATGAGTACTTGTGCTTTAAAATGGATTTTATTTCTTTATTGGTCCTTTGCTTTGGTAAAGTAAAACTCTTGCAGTTTAATCCTGTAAAAGCAGACACGTCCTGACCTGCACATGCTCATACTTACAATAATAAACTTCTGTCTCTCTTTTTGAAGTTTGAGAAAATCCTCCACTGTGAGACTATCCACTGTCTTCTTCAGTAAGATAAAATCACAATTGGGTGAATGTGTTTTATGCTCTTTCCTAGGAAACAAGCAACAGTGCAGCACATCATACAAAAATGACATACAAGAGTAACTTCATTATGTTACACATCACAGGAAAGTATCATGGGGAGCAGTTAAAGCGACATGTGCTTACTCTGGGTCATCCTCCGGCTCCCATCCCTCCAGCTCTTTCAGACAGAAAAAACACTGCGCTACATCAGGACTGTTGTCCGACGGAGTGTGAATAAAACCAGCTTTGGCCATCTATAAAGCAATGTGATATTTATGAAGCGCCAAATATTAAATTTAAACACCTAACACTACCAGTGAGTCTAATGGAGTTGTTTTTGCTCCCAGTACTTAACGTTAACGTTACTTACGTTTTCTGGAGTGCAAACGCAACCCTCTTCAAACGGCCATCCAACGAACGTTTGCAGTCTGTTCTCGTAAATGTAAAGTTTAGTTGGATCATTAATCAAGTCATTTCCGAGATCCATTTTCTTGTGGTTGATATTAAAGCAGAAAAAGTACAAAAACTGCTCTGCTACGCAGGTTTGTTTATGACTGTCGCTGCTTCCGGCTAGTTTGAAATTTAGAGTGCAAGTTTTGATTGGCTACGGAGCGCCACTTGCACGCATGCGCAGATCGCGAGGGATCGTTAAATTATTTAGATTTAAGCAATTTTAAAAAATGTACTTAGATTATGGTGAAAGAGAATGGTCAAAATAATGTTAATTTTGTGTTATACAAATAACATTTCTTTGTTTCTTTGCAATTCAGTAAATTTCTCCCTCTCATTTCAATGTGGTGGGACTGTTCAATTTTTTCCAGCTGCTTTCAACTCCCAGTTCATACTCAACTCTCCGTCCTTTCTATATCTGCATGCGCTAACGATAGTATTTTGCTTGATACCATGGTTACCATAGATTTTTGCCAGGCTCTTTAGGCCTCCTACAGATCCCAAAACATAACAACAGTCAATATTATTCAAATATCATTTTTTAAATTATTGATTTTTGTGCAGCAACAAGCAGTTCATTTTTCAGACAAGGCACATAAAGTGATAGTTCACCCAAAGTTGAAAATTCTGTCATCATTTACTCACCCTCATGTCATTTCATTATATATACATATATAAACTTTTTTCTGATGAACACAGAAATAGATATTTGTAAGAACGTTTGCAATTTTCAATTCTGTAACGTCAAATGTGCCCCAGAATTGTTTGTTTTCCTAAATTCTTCAAAATATCTCACTTTGTGTTCAACAGAAAAAAAAGATACACACTTTTTTACTACTACGATGATGTCACAGAACTGAAAATTGCTTACATTCTTACAAATATCTTTCTTTGTGTTTAACAGAACAAATACATTTATATAGGGTTGAAACAACCTGAGGGTGAGTAAATGATGACAGAATTTTCATTTTTGAGTGAACTAGCTCTCTCTGCTGGTGGTAACAGGTACATTGCTTAAGCCTGTGGAGTACAGTACACACTGGGACACAATATTCATGTCCCCACAGCCAATTAAGTTAAACGAATTTCACTTAAAACCAGGCTACAGTAAATGAGATTCATTTCCACAAATTGTAGAGACAGTATTTTATTTGTAACAATTGTAAAATCTTTCCAGATGGATTAAAGAAAGAAAAAAATAAACATTAAATCATAATAGGGAATAAATGGATTTAATACTGATTCCTTTCACTGGGAAAGACTAAATTTAAAAGTAATTATTGTGTAGCCTGTTCTCACTTGGTTTTTCATTTCCCTGCATGTTGATTTCTAGAACGCTTAAAGAAATGACATAAAAGACTTTATTTGTCAACCCTATATATGCAAATATATTTCTATGTCTTTATGTCAATATAACAAACACAGCAGTCTGTCACCCCAGAGCACAAAAAAGCATTCCTGGAAATGACATTGACAAGGGTAACAAATTATAACATGTAAGACAAACTGATAAAGAGTTATTAAGGGTTAAAAACAAACAGATAAAGAGTTATTAAGGGTTAAAAAACAACAATAAATAAAAACATTGCTTGTGTGTACATTCTCCAAAAACAGATTTGATATAAACATGTAATCCATGTGCTGAATAGTGACAATACAGTAAATGCTGACTGACAGGAAAACAAAGATGTCCAAATGTACCAAATGGTTGCCTCACAATTGTAAATCCAACACGTGACAGAGTGACAGTTCCTTAAATGTCCACAATGTGTCAGTATTCCCAGAGAGAAGAGCTGTCTGCGATCTCCCCATCTCCTTTCAGGATGCCCCCTTGGTCCCCACGGAGGTATTTGTCATTTTTACCCCTTATGGCTATTCGTCCGTGCTCTAGGAATTCAAAGTAGAAATCTTCTGGTGTGTCTCCATCAGAACACACCAAGCCACTGTTGGACACATACCAGAACTTTCCACCAGCACCTAGGAGAACAATGCTGGTCAGTTTTGTAATATAATGATCTGTACATACATACATACATACATACATACATATATTATACATTATACAAAATGAGTGCGCGCTCACCTTTAATGTGATATGCACCGTCATTGAAGTGCAGTGTAAATATGTCATAAACTGAACGATTGGCGTCCAGCGTATTGGAGTTCTTGTGGTGACACACATAGCCGTTCTCTCCCCTAAGAATCAGAATGGGCCTGTTGATCAGTTTCAGAATAAGCTGCTCATCTTCACCTGAAGAAAGAATACATTGCAAATTAAAAGGAGCACGAGACCTCTAACTATAGACTCGGAATAGACTACACGCCCAAAAGCACACAACATTCACAGACATTTAATTTCAAAACCATCTGCATTAATCTCTCCCTTTGCTGCTATAACAGTTTCCACATTATTGGAAAGGTTTTTCCACTGGATGTTTGAACACGTCTGCTGGGATTTAAGAGCATCAGTAAAGTCAGGTAATAATGTTGGGTGATTGGACATGAACACATCCAGCGTTTCAACTCATCCCAAAAGGGTTCAGGTTTGGGTTTTGTGCAGGCATGTCAAGTTTTTCCGCACCAGAATCAGTCAATATGTTCTTTATGGACCCGATGTGCTTTGTACGTGGAAAGAAAAGGCTCCATTCCAGACAAAATGCTAAAAGCACACATTTCTCAAGAATGTCACAGTATATGTTAGCATTGAGATTTATATTCATACCTTCTGAAACCTTTTCAATGCAACCTCATTAAATGTTTAATTTAATCTCTCATTTTTTCAAGATGTAAACTTTTCCCATTTAGAGTAAGCAGAAATAACGTTGAATGATTACCTTTACATATTGAATTAGAAAATTCTATTATATTTGATTTGGTTCTTTTTATTTTATTTGTGGGAATTCTCGGGTGTGTACTCACCCGCAGAGTCACTGACAGCAGCAAGCTGGCCATTTTTCTTGGCGCAAACATATTTTCCGTTGCTGGCCTGCAGTGCCACCCGTCGACCAAGCCACACTATGTCAAACATTGTGTTGGCACCGCTGCACACAGATGGGATAGAGGAAAATTGTGCTTATAAGTGTGAAAAAAACCATATAGATGGGATGTTCATACAAACAAAACACTGTGTTGACAGCACCACAGAGTGCACAATGTTTACACATTTTAGCGACATCAAACTACAAATGACAAAAGTTGTATCTGCATATTAACCTGAAAAAGAATACACACTTCAGCTTTGTGTTACGGTTGCATTTATCACACATACATACAGTAATTGTGTTTGATAAAATGTCATTGATTTTTTTTCTTCTCAAAAGTTGATTCTTACACTTCTGTGGCTGTTGACTGGATGCCTCCGTGAGACACAAGCGTCCAGTAATTTCCTTCATTGGTTCTAAACGTGCACTTTTTCGAATCTCTGTCGATTTCCATTTGAAACGTCTCCATGTCGGTCTCATCGTCCTGATTGGCTGAGACGCTCACTCCTGTGAAAGCACAGACAAACACACATGACATATGGAAACGTTAATCTTTGTTTTTGATTAAAATACTGTACATTACGTATGCATATATGAGCGATAATCAAAACAATCGCTCTTATTACTCTGCTGCTACTACTGTGCACAGTTACAGAATCACACTGATTGACATTTCGATTATTAGAATGACATGTGTTTCTAAGAACACTTCAAATGTATCCGCTTAAACAAAACAGCATGTGTTTGTCCTAAACTTTTCCTCAGTTTGAAATCCTAAATGGAGACCAAGCAACATGATTAAGTTCCCTGCCACACGCATGAACCTGACTACCAAGAGTCCCGTTTTGGCATTGTAGCAGACATTGTTTATTTAAGAATCACGGGGAGTTCAGACATGTCACTTCATATGTTTACAAACATCCTTTATTTCAATTCAAAACCCTTGTTGTTTTAAAATGAGGCTTGCGATGACAGATTCATTCTGCACAGGATTATTTGTAACATTAACAAGAATTATCAACTAGCTGCGGTCTAAACATTTTTCTATCCAAGCCATTAATCTTGATTAAGCTGTTGGTTGTATAACATACGTAGACTCTAATAGATCGTGACATCCAGCAATTATACTTTGTGTATTTTGGCCAACGTACCTGAAGTACATCACACATGTTTAGTGGGAAACAACAGAAATCTTATTTAGTAATCTGTCCATGATTCCACATTTCTATTCAGTGCAGTAGGGCAAAGCTATTTGCGATAAAACTTTTCTCAGGGCACCTGTAAATCCCTGGCACAGAAACCGCGACCTTGGCCGGGTAGAGACCTTGTTGCACCCAGCTGCGTTTCCATGCCAATTATTCCTGGGATTGTGTCATGGCCTTTTGTTGGTATAAAATGCAACGCATGGCCACATTCAAGACACGTTTGGGAGAACATAAAAGTACAGCGTAATACACGAGAGTGCTCGTTCACATGTCAGCAGTAAAGGTGTGGCCAGATTTATGCAGTCTTTGTTCTCTGCTCATCTCTCTCAATGCATTTTGTTTTGTTTTGTTTTACTTGTTCTATTTTTGACAGCGGCATAATGAATAAAGATTTTTGTCTTGCCTTTTTATTTTTCACCTCTAATTTCATCTCTAGTCCAAGACATCCTTTATATAAAAATTGAAAATATTTTTATTGTATTATTTAATTTGATATTATCTAAAATATTATTTAGATTAATTTAATTTATTCTATTTATTTAGTCATTTTGCAAAGAAATCTACATGAAATTTATGCAATTTACAATACATTTAGAAAAATGCTTAAATGGTCTACAAAACCAATTTGGAGCATGTATTATAAAAATAAAACTTTGGATCGAACATGTCAACACTCAACTGGTGTATAAATTATATAATTAGTATATAACAGTACCTAAATGTATAAAATGAAATACATGACACAATCTAAATAAAGCAAACGCGCCGATATCGTGCATCAGACAGATTGCGGTGGCTAAGACTCAAAGTGGATGTGTGTCTGAAAATATCCCTTGATCATTTTCTTAATCCTCTAACAGGCGTGATCCTGCAGTCTTATTCCCTCGACTCTGTCATCCTTCCTGCTCCTCCCGTCCCAGGCTGTGACCTCTCCTAATTCTCTGCATGCAAAAGACACAAAGCTTCACCGTAGGGCCCAGTAAGCAGCTTTTTTGAGCACCGCATGTACAATCTCCTCTGCACAGTAAAATCGCCAGTGTTAAAAAGGTCAAATTAACACTCACAGTGTATATATAATCCACACTCTCAAAGTGTGGATTATATAAACACTGTGAGAGTTAATTTAACCCTTTTTAACACTGGCGATTTTGCTGTGTGCCCAGAGAGGGGCAGAATAAAACCAGTGGGGAGGCCGCAGCAATACCCCAGTTTTGACGGGACGCTGTGGGGTGTCTGAGACATACTGGGGGGGAAACCAGGACTATCAGCAGAATCTGCAGGCACTGATCACTCCAGCGTGGAATGTCTCTTTTGCAATATGATAAAGTGCAGCACACTACTTTTCCTTTGGTTTCTTTTTGTTTTATAACAAATCATTATGGTCTATGAACAGACTGTATATGGTTTGGGGTTTGTAAATTGGATTCTATAATCTGATTCTTAATGGTTTTAGTGATACACACATCTGTTACGCTGGATTAAGACAATTTATTTTCTCTTAGAAAAGAAAAATCACAAATGAGATCTATTTAATATGTCGATTGTTTCTTTTCGTCAGCATAGGATAAAGACATACAAAATTTCCAATTTATGCGTAAAGGGATATCTCACCTAAAAATAAAAATTCAGTCACCTTCAAGTCATTCAAAACCTGTACAACTCTTTCTGCTGTGAAACACCATAGAAGATATTTTGACGAATATCTCAGTGGTTTTGTGTCCATACAATGGTGCCCCAATGTTGTTTGGTTAACAACGTTCTTCAAAATATCTTCATTTGTGTTTCGCAAAAAAATACACATGAGAGTGAGTAAATGATGAAAGAATGTTGATTTTTTAAATAAACTACCCCTTCAAGTCTTCTGCATTTCCCTAAAATCTAACCAAATCTGAAATAAAACTGAATGCAAACTCTCCCAAGCTAAGAAAGAGCAAGCTCTAAACAAAACCATTTTTTCTTGAAAGACTCGAAAAACAAAGTCATCTTTCAAATCAAGACAAAATCAGCGGTTAAAAAAAGAAACAGCTTTAGATTTTTTTCCAGATCAAACATCACGCTACAGCAGTGGTTTTCATTTCTTTGGCCCGTTACACTTTATTTTCCAATTTCACGTCTGACTCTGCTTTGGTTTTGCACCAAAGATGGAAGAAGAGAGGCCAGCTGGGGCAGGACACTCTATCTCCTCTTCTGATCATTCCTCATCCACGGCATTGTGATTACTGGGCCCAATCCTGAACTCTTGAGAATGACCTCACTCCCATCACAGAACGCTCCCTCTCAATTTACCAACCCATTTTTGTCCAATGTAACAGTACCCAGAGAGGGAGACAGCGAGAGGGCCTTCTCAAAACTGGGGCAAGTAGATCACTGCATGTCGACCTGGTCAAAAACCTGCGGGAGTTCACGAAACACTCCAAGAGACGACTGTGTGAGGTTTACTTCAACCTGTGCTTATGGGTCAAGAGATGTCTAGGTTTTGATGTAAACCGGTCAAATCAATTCTCCTCAATCCTGTTTCTCAAATTTTCTTATCATATTCAGCCCCAAACTAAGCAGCAATCTCTAAATGCACTAGTTACGTGGAGATTCATTTTTAATGGTAAAGTGAATCCACTGGTACCACAATCTCTTGTCTTTCTTTCTTTCTTTCTTTCTTTCTTTCTTTCTAAAGCATCTAAAGCTATATAACTGCTATCTCTCTCTCTCTTCTTTCTTACCTTCCTTCCTTCATTTCTTCTCATCTCATTTTCACCCTTCAGCCCGGATCACAATTCGCCATGGAACATTGTGGAGGTGATGAAGAACATGGTAACAGATACACTTATCTGAGTGTATGACCCTCATGCATGCAAAAACACAACCTAAACACAAACCAACAGACAAAACATCTGAGCCGCAATCACTGAAACAAAACAGTGACATTTATGAAAAAGTTATCAATGTCGCTACTCATTATTATCAGATCATCTGTGAGTTTGTCTTGCACCCCCGGATGAGATGCCCGGGGCTTTCTGAACCCCAGACCTGCAGAGCTGATTGGCAGACCTGTCTGAAGTCATCTCTAGTTCCCTTCATCATGTAGAGACTCTTGGAAAGAAATGAACTGCTTCATCCATTAGCAGAATTACTTTACCTAATTGCTTTTCGCACAAAATGAATGTGCAGTAGATGGGAAGAGACGCCTCTCGCTCATTAAGAACAACTGTTCCATCTGGTCTGTGTCATTTTCCCTGTCTTTTTTTCCCCGTAATGAAATGCCTAGATTTTGGTAATATGTTGATCCATTACAGTCCTAATGTAATTCCATGGAATACTGAAGGATTTAATACAGTCACAATGTGACTTAAGATCTGAATTGTTCACATTAGAATCGTGGCTCGAATGTTATAGATTACAGTGCAATAACATCACATTACTAATCAGTCATTTTCAGTAAAAATTTGTAACAAGACTTCATTTCATTTATTCCTTTAATTGTGATATCCTGTTCTAATGTTACATCTCACAAAGCATATTCATATTAAAAGCTTTATTCTTTTAATAAAATGTTGTTTTTAATAAAATACCCAGGATAAAACAGATACACTTAAACATCCAAAACGTATTCTCTAAAAAGAAGTTTTAAAGGTCCAGTGTATGAAATTCAGCGGCATTTAGTGGTGAGGTATCAAATTGCAACCAACGGCTCACTCCACCCCTCCCTTTGAAGCGCTATGGTTTCTGACACAGGACTAAGATGTCGTCACGTTTTCACGTCTTTGCCGAAGGAGATAACGTATTTACAAAACGCGCTCTGTAGAGCAATTTGTCCATTTAGGGCTACTGTAGAAACAACATGGCGAATTCCATGCAAGGGGACCCGCGCTGTATGTAGCTCATTCTAAGATAATAAAAACATAACGCTTCATTATGCAAGGCCTTTATACACCTCTGTCTTTCAAAGATATTTGAATAATTAAGATTTTTGCACTGCAATGATTACGGCCTCTAACATTTTAGTCCTCACAATGGAGGTTTAATTCTTATATAATTGCTGTCTTGTAACCTATTTAGCTTCCAAAATTAAATCATATTCTTCATGTACCCACTTCAACAGATCCTGCATTGCAATGCCAATCTAACTTTCTGCCATACTATAAGCATACTATACAACATCACGTTCTCCCCGGGGAACTGCAGCAAAGGTCTTTGATTTACAAACTTTTAATGGTGACAAAAATAAAAAGTCCACCCGTCCACACCCATAATGCATTATGTTTCTATTCATTGTGATGATGTACCTGATCTTTTCTCTGGTTTACTTTCACACTCTACATTGTCTCTTTATCCCCTCATTGGGTTTTTGCCCATCAGCCCTGAACCCAACTGTTCCTGAAGGATTCTCTGATTTTACCTCTCTATTGTGACCCGGCACGGTGCACGGTCCCCAGATAAAGAAATGCGGCGGAAGGCTTGTGTTTCTGAAAGCAGACTCCACCATCATTGAAATGCCCCGTCCACTCAATTATTTATCACACCTTGCCACCAGTGTGAGTGAGTGTTTGTGTGTGTACATGTGCTCTATATCAGTGTTTGCTGCTTCCTATAATAAGGCAATGACCAAATAAGGAGAGAAGATTATTGGTCTGAGAAATTATGCATAATTGTGTGATAGAAAGCAAGAGTGATGTTACTGACCCAGCTTCCCTATATGGTGCATATTCAAGGCCATTTCTCCAGTAATTTATCTATTGCAGGTGGCTTAAAATGCTTACCCAGAGCTCTGTTTTGAACATAATTGATAACGTTACAACATGCAAAATTTACATTTCATACTAAGTTGTCCAGTCAAGAAACTACAATGCAGAGTGTTTGTTAGCCAGCGGATAAAAATCGGCTACGCCTAGCGGATTAATATTGGCTTACTCAGCTGAAGAGACAGCTGCCGTATATTATTTCTGTGAGGTCATGCTCATGGGCGTGACTCAGTGATCACCTGCTCTCCAGACTGGTTTCCATAGATCTGACTATGTGTGCATAGTTTGCCATGCAGCTGCATTTTTGCATGCAAGTTATTTTCATGCTTACGTACATAAACACTAATGGGGAGCTATATTGATAGCAGTACAGTGTAGATTATGCTGATTATAAGAAGCAATTGAGATTTAATGAAATATTTTGAAGATTAGACCCTTAACTTTATCTTTACATTGAAGTCATGATATTATGGAGTGCCAATTTGATGCTTCTTGTAAGATTCCTTACAAGCCTGCACTTCATAATCTAGATCTCAAAAGTGGTTCTCCAACAGGTATTAGAGCTACTTAAAATGTGTAACGAGTCGCCACAGGGGTGCAGAGAATCGTTATTTTTGGAATTTCCTTCAAATTCATTAAAGTGTTCATGCAAGGTCCCAAAGATTTTGTAGTTGTATCTGATTCTAGAGCAAAAACATAATGCTGGTTTCAGTCTCTATAATCATGTGCGAATGTGGGAAAAAAATAGTCTTGGTGATGTACTGTTTTCTACATAAAATTCCTACAAAAAGAACATTCTGTGAAAAAATAACCTTGATATCTTTGATATTAACTGAGTGAGGTCATGCCAAGACCGGAATCATAGTGAAATTAGTTATTAAAATCCAACTATGATGCTTGTTATCTCAAAATTAGAGTAATTTGAGTAAATGTCAACTTACCCTGTCGGATGGAGACGAATCTGTTATTGGCGGACTGAAACACCACTTGTGGATGGCTCTCCTCAAGATCAAACAGTTCATCCTTGCCAGGTTTAGAGCAGCGTCCGGAACGCAGAGTTCCAGTGGGCCCCATTGGGGTCAAGTACTTCCCCTCATAGTCCTTAAAGGCCAACTTGCCCGATTTCAGTTCCAAGGTGTAACCTGTCCCACGGCCACTTTCAGAGGACAGTTTCCCATCATTGGTCAAGAAACGGCTGTCACTGGTCTTTAAACAGTATTTGCCATCCATGTACACGAGAGTTAGAAGAGCATCCACACCCCATGGGATGTTGCTGTCAACAGCGATCTCTCCCTCGGGGGCTGCAAGGTGGGCATAGCGTTTGCGGGCCACACTGAGCAGACTGGCCTGGGGGTGCAGGGCCAGGTGCACGGCCCATAGTTCGGCTTCACCGATGGTCTGAGCAAAGCAGGAAAGGTAGTCCGCTGAACCTCCAAAGAATCGCAGGTAGGGCTCGGACTGAAGGGCCCAGCGTCCATCTGACTGCGCCACGATGAGGAAGCGGCAGTCGTTTTCTTTTGTCTCAGCCTCGCAGCTTACTTTGCCGTCTTTGTCGGAGGCCAGGTAGCGACCCAGGTGACTGCGCAGGAAAACCACTTGACCGTCCTGGTTTTCTTGCTCAAGGGTCCATATTTGCTTCTTCTTGAGACTTGGAGCTGATGCGTTTACTTTGAACCCGAAGGCCTCTGCTGTTAGATAGCGATTCTCATGATTTATAAGCCCAAATTGTAGCTTAAGGGCTTTACTGCCATTGGAGGGCATCCTGGCTTTAAAATCCACACAGTCCAGAAAAGAAACTTAATATTAAAAGCCTGCAGACTTTTAGTTTGTTATCCTTAATGTAGCCTCTTCTTTTTTCAGCTGTAGGCCTAAATGTTTTTTAAAATCTCTTCCCAAGTAACCCTGGTCCTCTATTGGTTTCGTTCCCGTTCCTTGGCCTCTCCTCTGTATAAAAGACGTCTTGCTCCCTGGGGAGCGTGCAAATGCTCTGGAGATTTTTTTCCTCTGTTTCCTAATCAGTTCAGATTATAATCAGGAGGACTCAACACCTCAATCCAGAGAGCCGTTGACGTCACCCTGATCCCAATGGTTCCACTTCCTCTGTGCCTCTTTCACCCCCTTCCTCTTTCTCATTGCCTCTCCTTCTCAATTTACCTTCGTTTTTCTGTCTCTCGTCCTCTCCGGTGCCTGCCTTTGGGATTATGGGACTTCTGATCTCTTAAAGAGATGTTGCTCCAGAACCAAGCCGCTTCTTCTCGATGCCTCGTCTTGACGTTTGATTAATTTGTCGCCTCCTTGTCCTCTTTTAAGTCATTTTACTTCAGTCACATGTTTGTTTCTTTTCAGACTGGATGTCCAGCTTTATTTGTGTCTTTCAGACAGACACATCCTTTAAATGGCTCTCCTGAGAGATCTCAGAGAGCACTCGCATGTCAGTCCCTAAAATGCCAAATAAGATTCCAGGTTACGAATGCTCACTCACTACCCTTATTGGTATTTTGACCCCTCTCGTCCTATCCTCCAAACTTTCTTGTTTTATGTAACCCTTTCTCCCGTCTTTCTATATTGTAATATCGTAGACTCTTACTTGAGGCCCGTTCTTTAGTGATCCTGCTTTTGTCCTCTCAGTCTCTAACTCTTAGCTGATGCCGTTTTGACACAAAGCTGGGTAACCAGAGCCCTCCCCCAGCACCAGTCGTAGTGGCCTGAGAGGGGATCAGCTTTCTAGTGTATACTCAGTATACAGTTACACGTCTTCTCTGATTGCAAACTCTGTGGGTCATCTTTATTACGCCAATATGTGCATAAGTGTGTGAGTGTATCTGGAGGTAATGCACACAAACAGATGCGTATTCAAAGATGCCTGACATGTAGCTACTAACCAATTTACAGTGACTGTACACCATTTCCAGGAACAAAAGCTGTTTGCTTAGCATTTCAATGGCTCCACTGCCACACGCTTGAAGAATGCTACACATATCATCAATTCATTTCAAATCCCGAGCATGTTTGCAAGAAAAACAGTCTCCTTCACGGGCCCCTAATCTGCCTTTCAATTAATCAACTCTTTTATTAGACCAATCTAATCCACAGCAGCCCCCAAACCCCCCCTACTCTCCTTTGGTGCGTTTTGGACACGGAACCTTCCTTCTGTTAGAGACTGACCGCATGCGAGACGGGTAAGCCTGCAACACACACACACACACAGAGACTTTAAGCATAGGAACAATAAGACGTTCATTAACTGTTATTGGCTTTGGCAAATCTATCCTTTGTTTACTTTTGATCAAGATCCTCTAAGCAAAGATGTTAACCTTAGACATGCCCTATGACCCCTTCATTTATATTTACTCTTTTATGTTCTTGGCAAGCAGATGCTATTAAAAAAGCATAAAAATATTTCGAGGAAAAAAGCAACTTAGAAGAAAACACACATATTATTTGATGCCTGCAACAGTGGGTGGCTAAAACCATAATTTAAAAAACTGCTAAATCCAGAACACATTCACACTACAGTCGTGCTGTCAATGGAGTGTTTGTAAACGCTTGTTTATCACACCTTTTGAGAAAACAAAAATGCATAACACCAAAAATTACGTCCTAAGTTCAGAATCAAAAGTTCATTAACATTAAGTTCAGAATCAAAATAAGAGCCACATTTACACAAGCTTCTCTCTATTTCCTTCTTTGAAAAAACATCAAACTTGGGAGCTCAAAAGCATCATAACTTGTAACTATACTAAAATATTTTTATAAAGCACCTAAGAAACTATATGCATTGCAAAAAGTGTTAAAAATACTTTAATATTATCAAAACTCTGTAATGCCATTGCTAGCGTTAAGGTTTTTGACCTTGTCCCCACAATCAAATCTTCCTAAAGGGACATTTCACCCAAAAATAAAAATTCTGTCATCATTTAATCACATTTGAGTTGTTCCAAATCTGTATATTTGGAAGAATGATTGTAACCAAACAGTTCTTGGCCTCCATTGACAACAATAGTACGAAAAATTACAGTGGTAGTCAAAAGTGCCATAGAACTGTTTGCTGTCCTACATTATTCAAAAGATCATCTTTGTGCATGTGAACAGTTTAAAGAGAGTGCAATAAATCAGCACGTTGAGCATCATGACAAATACTTAAAAGTTACACGGTGCAAACCCTTCAACAACTTCTTAAATGAAAGGAATGTACTATGTGTGCCACTAGAGGGCGGCAGAGTAACATAAATCACGGTTTTTAGTTTACTAAAACTATTAAAATATTGCTGGTAATTGGAATCAAATTAAATCTGCCTTGATATTATTTGTGAAAACTAAACTAAAAGATAATTAGAAATTTTGCCCCTGAATAAAGTAAATTAATAACACCGAAGTAAAAAATAAACGTACGAAGCAAAAAACAGATTCCATAAAAAATGAAAAGGCACATAACAAAATTGCTAACAAAAATGACACTAAGATTAACATGAAAACTAAAAACATAAAAATAAAAGCTAATATTAATAATTCTACAATAAAACTAAAAACAAAAGTATAAACTCATGGCATTACACATTTGTACAATAATCTGACATATTTGTAGCACAAATTTCGCCACCAAAAAAACGTAAATTCTGGCATTATTTACTCGCCCTCTTGTCACTTGTATGGCTTATTTTCTTCTGCAGAACACAAAAAATATATTTTGAAGAATATTGGTAACCAAACAATGGTGGTTTTTTATTGTATTAGAATTTTATTGTATGGACACAACATGCAAGTCAGTGGGTACTGTTGTTGTTTGTTTACCAACATTCTTCAAACTATCTTCTTTCGTGTTCTGCAGAAAAAAGTTTGAAATGACAAGTGGGTCAGTAAAAAATGGCAGAATTTTCATTTTTGTGTGAACTATCCCTTTAAATATGGGAACTATATCATCTTCAGGGCTGGGGAGTAACGAAATACATGTAACTTTGTTACGTATTTAAAATACAAAATTTGAGTAACTGTATTTCATTTCAGTTACTTTTTAAATTGTGGTAATCAAATTGCAGTTACATCCGAAAAGTATTTTAGATTACCAAAGTGATTACTTGGAATTTCAATGGCATTTGTTTCATTTAAACTTTATATTAACTGTAACGGGCAATAAATGTAAACAGCAATCGGTGATTCTCTGACTCTGACATTCTGCAAACGCATCCCAAACTACAGTTCTGCTCACCCCTCGCAGAATATGCAAAATTTGAATAATTTTAACAAAATAAGAGGTATCTGGGTTTATAGAAATTGCATATTAATTTGATTTAGTACTGTTCTGAATAAGCTATTTCACGCAATAGAAGTTTTCATATACTCCATTACACAATTTGAGCCAATTTATACAAATTGCCACATAAAAGATTTGACATACCCTTGAATCTTTAATGTCTGTGGTTAACTGAATGATCAACGACTGTTTTCATGTTTTGCGAGTCCCTTGTTTAAGTAATTTGTTTAGGTAATTGCGACTTTTTATCTCAGAGTTCTTTTATCTCATAGTTCTGACTTTTTCTCACAATTGCGAGTTTATAACTCACAAATCTGATTTATTTTCTTAGAATTGTGAGAGATATACACTCAGGATTGCATCTGTCAGTCCAACAATGAGAGAAAAAACACTTACTTTTTTCTCAGAATTGCGAGCTTTAGAAAAAAAATCAGAATTGTTATAAAGTTATAAATCAAAATAAATAAAAAGATTTGCATGAAATAAACTTACTATACAAATGTCAAAATTGCGAGATTGCGAGAAAAAACTATTTTTTTATTTAGTGATGGAAACCAGTTTCCATGAAACACAATGCATTCAGAGAAGGGGGTGAAAATGATTAAACAGGATGATGTGTAAAGATTTTTTTATTTTGTTTATAGATATTTTTTTCATTTAGTTCTTCCCTTCACATGAAGCATGTATAACCACGTTTCCCAGAAGACAAAATAAGTACATTTAGCCTCCAATTCAAAAAAGTTTACACACCCTATAGCTCTGCCTTTGTGAGCATCAGCTTTTTTCCTTTTCTTTTTTCTAAGACAGTGTGCTTTTTTTGCTTTAAGATAAATTGTGGAAAACTAATGTTGTTTAAAATAAAATGCAGAGGAAAACCAAGTCCTCTGTTTGGTGATCCCTTTGTGTTACGTACCTTATCAGTATTCCAAAGTATTAGATTAAGTTACAGAATTTGTGTAATCTAACGAAATACGTTACAAATTACCTTTTTAAGCATGTATTTTGTAATCTGTAGTGAAATACATTTTAAAAGTAACCTTCCCAGCCCTGATCCTCTTTTAGGAACTGATTTAAAATATCAAAACCACAATATGTATAATTTCAAAGAACACAGGAACACAAACCCTGTGGTCCAATTTGAATTTTAGGAATCACAGGTAAGTCATACAGCAACAGAGAACTATCTTAACAATATAAGGAAGTCAGCAACACATTAAAATAAAATATATGTGCAAACCTGTCTGTTAATAATACCCTGATGTCCCAACTCTTTAGAGTTTTAATAGATTCAGTTAGATCTCTTACATTGTTTTCCCAATCTCCAGTCCTTATTCTCATTTACTGTTTAAAACAACTACCCCAGCCACAACCACCTCTTTTATTAGTGTTGGTATTCAGCACACAAGTTCATTCTCATGGTCCATTACCTAAGTCAGGCATGACTCTATGCAACACAGCATTGAGCGTGTCCGTGCATGAGTGTGTGCCTGCGTGTGCTTACGTGTGTATAGTGTGTCTGGTGCAGTGGTACCTCTTGATAGGCAAGCAGATGTTTTTGGGAGGCCAGCGCTGCCAGGTTGACTCTGAAATGGTTCTTTAGAGACCATTACCCAGCTCTTCTGATGGCAGTCAAATAGCTATCATTACTACGCAGCCTGGGGAGGGAACACAATTGTCAGGGAGGGAGGGGGAAGAGAGAGAGAGAGAGAGAGAGAGAGAGAGAGAGAGAGAGAGAGAGAGAGAGAGAGAGAGAGAGAGAGAGAGAGAGAGAGAGAGAGAGGGTGGAGGGAGCTTGAGTTTAAAAATGAACATTTCAGATTTAACAGCCCCCCCAGCTTTTTCTACCCTATTAACCACAATGCTGCTATTCCCCTGCTCTGCTGGGAACAACCCCACCACACGCTCAGTGCTACTAACATATAACAGTCTTTCTATTCTTCTTCTATCTGCCTCTTCATCATCTCTGCCATTCTTATCCCATCTCCCACGTTCATCTCAACCCTTCTCCTTTCTCAATGCTTCTCTCATTCTTCTCCAGCCCTTTCCACACCCAATTCTCAATTTATTCCCACCCTCATCTCCCTAACTGTGAATTCTGTCTCCTTCAATAGCAACCTTGTAAAAACCCGTCATTAGCACAGCAATATCATGTTTCTGTAACAGTGTGGCAGTGTCGATGGATTCGTTTGCCCAAACGTCCATTTGGCACTGCTATCAAATGCTCCATGATTCATGAACATGCATATTCAATCCTACCAGATGATATTCGCTGAACACGCAGCTTCATTCTTTTTTTACTTGAACACTACTATTGTAGTATTCAAAAGAAATTTGCTACTGGTAGCGGTCTATCAGGGGTGTACCTTGTCTGTGGCCCAATATGCTGGGATAGGCTCCAACCCTCCAACTCTGCAGAGAAGCGGGTTTGTACTATATTAATTTCGGTGCCTTTATTCTTCACTTCTGCTTGTATTTGCAAGCAACTGTTCACCAAAGGTAAATGAATAGATGTTATTGTAATATACATATTGTAATGTTATTGCTTCATTTTGTCTATAGTAGCAAAGGGTTGATGGCTGAAGATGTCACCAGAGCTTTAAAGTACAGCTGTGGTAGCCATGCGGCTGCGGGTGACCTCGTCCACCACGGGAGCAGCTAAATTGTACGTCTGTTGCATAATTCATAGGGGGTAAACGGGTAAGAGCACCTTCCATCAGACGCAGTTCTCCGTCTGACCTCTAGGTGTCACTATCGCTTTACGCGTTGACTCGCGGCAGCGGGGGTCACGAGTCTCTCTCTCTTTTTTTTAAAAGAAAATAAGAGATTAATGCTCGGTTTGTCAGACGTGGTGCCTCTGTGACTGTGAGCACGATGGGATTATACTCTCTTGACTATTTTTAATCGTTGTTTTATAGCCCCCGCTGCGCAAACGGGACCTTCCAGTTACAGAAAGGTGTGAAACAGGAGTCCAAATGGTTGCTGCATATTTACCTAAATCATTAGAGCAATTAAAAGTCCTCCGCGTAGGCTACTAAATGACTTGGTCTCCTTTTAGAAGCGACGGTCATTTTCCCACGACTCTGCTGAATTTATAGTCAAAACGCTAGGGAGGGATGGCGCTAAATGTCGCCCTCGACAATTTGGTCTGTTGCGTTATTATTACAACCTAGCGTAGACCTATGCTTCCCCTAAATAGTGGAGTATTTTTAGGCCTTACATCCGTCTATTCAATCCGACGATTTATTTAAGAACATTTCATTTCGTGCGTGGGTTAATTGACACATCCGTATCAACAGGACTCTTTGTTTTTTTTATCTCGAGCTCATGTAAATTCCATCCAACTGTAATCAAGCTAATGGTTTATGGCCTAATGGATGCTGATTATAAAAGAGAGGATGGATGTTTTATATACAATTTGCACCTAAACTTCGGGCCATTTATTGTGCTGACAAGAAAATGCCTCCCAAAAAGGGACGTGCATGAGAAATGTTTTACGAGGCAAAAAAATAAATGTGTGGTAGGAATGAGTTAACAACGTAGAATATCAGGGATGAATAAAGAACAGTATGAAACTGCCAGCCAATCCGCATTGAGATTAACACTTCGAACCCGAGTGATTGGGTAGAGTGGATTCAATGCATGTTCGTTGATAAGTACAAGATTCCAGGCCCACGTGGGTCGTGTGACCGTTGCGGTGCTGCCATTGGCGAAGATGGCTTCGCGAACCCCCTCCCCCGTGACGTGATTGGCCGAACCTCCCGGCTTCGCGCTTCTCTCCCTCTCTCGTTCTCTGTCTACGGAAATACCCCCGCGCGCGTTGGGAGTCAGCGCGAGCGCCTTCGGCTCGTCGCTTCGCATCTATGAGAGAGCGCGTGAAACTAACACGGTTCTGACATTTGGTGCCGCACCTCTTAACAAGCTTAATATGATTTCCTTTAAAAACATGATTATTAGATATGATATTTAACTCTGTATCTTTTCCGCCTATGCTTGTCTGGAAAGCCCCATACGTGTAGCCCGAGGTGGTTTATTTTATCCCGTTTGTGCTGCGAGGAGTTGCTCGAGCCAACCTATCTCATCCTCTTTCGTTTTTGACTATTTACAGGTTATTGTTTTTAACAGAAGTTTGATCGACACCATTGAATGCATCACTGTGCATTCACATCAACCTACAGACATTAGTCTTTTAGATTTAACTACACATTGAAAACGCTCATCCCACGTCATCCGTCTGCTCATTCATCCAACCATTTTGACAGCTCTGCTTATTCAATGCTTTGTATACCCCGAGACACCCTATTGGTTGTGGCTTGGGGTCAACAACCCAGGCCAGGTGTCCAGACTCGGCCAGTCCTAATAAATGATGCCGTTATGCCTATCGTGCCTTTCCGTTGTACGGCCCATTCCAGGTCCCATACCATGACGGTATAATAGTGCTGGTGGGATGCATGGCCTAAGGTCTGCTATGTATGTTTGCTGTGATGGTTGCCGTGGCGATCGTGTTCTTTTCCTGCGTCCACTGGGCAGCAGGCTTTACATCATGTCCGCCCAGTGGCGATGGACCCTCCAGAAGACCTTTAACAATAAATATCACTCTTTCTTGTCCCCAGATCATTCTGTTAGGCTTATTTTTGCATTTGAATTTCCTGCACATAATTTAGATTTGAACACATACTCGGAGGTAGACATGATGCTAGTTTGCTTCTTGTGTGTACACACACACACACGCACACAAAAATAGACATGCGTAAACACACTCTCTGCCCATGCGCTATCCATATCTTGTCTTAGACACACACATACACACACACCCAGATGCTGCCCTGCTGTGATGCCTGAAGCTAAGCAAGCCCGCAAGATTAATAACGACCCCTGCCTCCCGAAAGGCAGGGCAAAAAATACACTGTTTGCTGAGGGTCGAGAAGGAAAGAGAGAGAGACTCTTTTCGTTGGCAGGTTAGTGCCATTCAATACCTCTAACACTCACAGATCCCTGCACCCCCCACCTCCCCAGGGGCCGTCGACATGGATTAATGTGTTTAGTACAATTATTTCATTTATTACTGTCTGGGGCTTTTTTCAGATAAGAACATTTTTCAGGTTGCTAACCATTATTACCTCTAGGACTTGCCAAGCGCAGGGGCTCGCGGTCAGAAGCGCCTCTCTTTTGTTAATGCTTCTCGCAAGCATCCGTTTCACAGCTTCGTTAAAAGATTGAGAGGACGAGAGTTCCATATTTCTTTCTCCTGTTTTTTCCTCCAACGTCTTTTATACTCCGCAGAATAGAATTTGACTTGTTTGTTATAATGCTACACAAATATTGTAACGTTTTGTCTGACAAACTCTTTCCGCTCTATATACTGTATTTTCTCTTGTTTCAGTAGTGTAGTGTAGATTATGATTATTTGGAGCAGCTGTATTTCGGCAGGAATCTCAGCAGGTAGCTCTATAGTGCTCACCGTACGGCTGCCATTCTGAATGATGATACCTGCTTCAGAGGGTGGCACAGTGCTTAATCTATCACCCTATCTAGCCAGCAAACGTTCTCCTCCTCCCGCGTCTGTCTGTGTGTGTTTTCTATGCCTCAAACCATTTCCAGTATTAGGCCCTGGCTCCACGTAAAGTCATACATTACCATAATGTTAATTTATATATTTTATCATATATATATATATATATATATATATATATATGTATATTTCATTTATATATAAATATATATATATATATATATATATGACTGTCAAATCAACCATCCCATTAGCTTTGCTGCGCTGCCTGACCGAGATTGGTGAGGACATCTGAGAAGATCTCAGGCCCTCAACCCTTCCCCCTTCATCCAACCTCTCTTTATCAACATTCATTCTTTTCATCTGTCCCTTCTCATCTTTGTCTTCTATACCATAGAGGACACTCTTAATGCAGACAGTAGTATAGTGAACCGTTTCTACACACCTAGTCCTAAGGGCTTGAGGAGGTTTCCCACAATCCACTCTTTCCTGTAATGCGCTAATTCGTGTTTTCAAGGGGGATTGAAAGTGGTGAGAAGAAAAACAATCGGAATTAGTATGAATGGAGATGAAAATGGGCAGCTGGTGACTATGGGAAAAGTGATGTGATGCTTCATCCGCTGGACTGATGACATCATCAGCACTTGAAGTGTCCAAAAGCTCTGCAGGCGGTATACGAAGGTGTACAATAAGTAAGATGCAAGGGAGTTTAATGTGCGTCACATGCGGTCTGAGATCTGGTCAGACCGCATGCAGTATAAAGATGCTTTCTTTGCTTCCTATTGTAAAGAATGTGAACACATTTATCTATAAATATCAATTTGTGACCATGTCTGTGAAACCCAGGCTGAAATATCAATCTAATTATGAAACTAGGAACATAAAAGTTTAGAAAAATTCAATCATGGCTAATTTTAGTCAATATTAAAGATATCGAGATTATATTTTCTAAGAAAATGATGTAAAATGATTTTTTTATAGTAAACAGTAAATCACAAAAAATGACTGCAGCTGGGTTTTTCCATACAGGGTCACATTGAAAATATTTTTTTGCCAATATATGACCTTAAAACCTGTTATCTTAGAAAATACCTTCATGAACTGGTTGCCAGTTTAGTCATCGATTGACTGGACGGTGAAACAAATAAACAGCCTTCAACAGCATGTTGTTATGCCACCTGCTTCGACTGGCACTTTCAATGGCACCCTTTCCATGAATGAGGGTAGGGGGGCATATCCAGTCTGGGGTCACCTTCCTAACATCTCATCGGTCTGTGTGGAACATATAAAGCACTATGGGGTCATTGGTAGGGTAAAGTTGTGTGTGTGCGTGTTAAAACTAGTGGCATCTGAGCGATGTCGGGATGATACTTTGTCCTGTAGCCCTGTGCTTTGGACTGTGTCCGTCTTTCCCCAGCGTTGATTGAACAGGGGTCACTGATAATGAAAGACACACAATGCCACCATCTATCTCCCTGTGTTGTTTTGAAGAACCCCTCGAACAATCTGTCACGATCACCCCCTCCCCGACTCGCTCTCTCTGTCTCTTGTCCGCTCCATCCTTTTCATTAATCACCCCGAAAAAGCCCCATCATATAACATTAGCCGCTAAAGGGTCATTGCAGGCTTGTGGAAATGCTCCATTTCTGTGCCAGGGGTATCGTGATCATTGGCATACTGCAAACGTTATAATTAGAGTTCTTGTTTTCATGTACAAACAATAAAAACTGCTTACCCAGATGGCAGGAAGTCATGGCTCTTGCTCTGAATGAGGAAAACGGATTGCAGAACATGAAAAACAGGTATTTCCCAACAATGGAAACAATGACATGACACTAGCTCTTTCACCATCATCGCCGCATGATTAATATCCTTTTGCAACACGCGTTGCAAGAGTTGACTTGCTCAGAATGTAGCAGAACCCAGAGGATCAATCTTCTTTAGTTGATACTGTATAAACATTAAGGACGTATGTTAGCATGTTATTTTGTGTATGTGTATTCACTAATCCATATAACACGATTCTAAATCCAACTGGGATTGCTTAAGTAGTTTCGCAACAAGAAAATGGCAAGATTACATGCCAATGGAGAATAAAAGCACATTTCAATTGTCACAACCCGGTTTGCTTACTCCCACATGTACATCTGGCTCGCTGTACAACAGCAGCTTGAGATAATGGCAAGAAAACAAGCGTGCCTACAAGAGGACGACACATTTGTGTGGACCTACTAGGTTTTTTTTCTCTTACGACTTGCTTCCTTTTCCCCTTTTCTCTCTCTCCAGGCCCGACGTCTGTCACTGTGAGGTAGATAGACTGCACTCGCGTCTTCTCGGGGGTCTAAATGCCACCTGGCACCATCCACGAATGGGCCAATCTATTCTCATTTTCCCGGCATAAGCAGGGGGGCAGGTGTGTACAGCGGGAGGGACGCTGCCTAAAAATTCAACAGATAATGACGAGAAAAAAGGGTTATACAAGAAGAAATATTACAGGAATGAACAGACAATGTTTTGCACGTCGGATGATTTTATTGTGACATGTCATAAAACGTCAGTTAAACTTGCATTCAGCTCACAAATAGCACGCTTTGTAGAACACCTGCTCATCTGAGGTGTATCCCAGGTGCTCTGTGTGCAAATCAAACATTAGATATGATTATTTTTAGAAAGAACGAAACCGTCTGATAAGAATTTACAACCGCCGTTTCGGTAAACGCCGTGAATGAGAGAGAGTTGCAAGCGTGCAATTTCTGTTTATACTTTTCCCATCTGTCGTCCTGAGCGAGATTCTCGTTCAACACTCGCGCCGAGACGCTTGACTGAATTCCAGCACTTGCCACAGCTGACATGCTTGTGCCATTCAAGACCACAAGCATATGGGTGATGATAGCCTATGAACACGCTTAAAATGTTCTCCATGCTTTTGGCCCGCGCACAAAAAAACAGCCGAAGCAAGATCCACTCCACTTCCATTGAAAACAGAGCAACGGTGCTGAAAAGCGGCGTCTACGGTGAGCCCTCTGACAGCTAATTGCCGCTAGCTACAGTCCCTCAATAGGCAACACCGCCGTGCGAAAACAAACCCTCTTACACACATTCAGCATTTGTGCAGGCTTTCAAAAGGTTCCCTGCTCCCTAGCCAAATATTTGCCTTTCTTTCTTATGCATACGACGTATTTATTTTGCTGATCAATGCCTTATGTATGTTCATCAGTGTAGAACACCACCCGACCTCACACACACAGACACACAGTTGCTGTAAAAGATTTATTACGTGGTGTAATGGGGTACCTGGCTAACAGCATGAGCTGGTAATTAAATACAGGTCTGTAAATGTCACCGTTTTTAATACCATGGCAGCAGTGATGCTATTTTTATTTTTGTTTGGTCTTAATTGTCACCGGCGGTCCGCTTGTTACGACCATCCCTACATTATACTAGCTCGTCCTCCCTACCTCTGAGTATTTCACATTTTAAAATGCCTTTGTCAGTTTAGCACACAGGAGAGTCGGAACATGAGACAGAGACTTTGGGATAAAAGAAAAGGCAGAAATGAGAATTGCGATTGAAATAAAGCCCATTACAAGTGAGATGTTGGCTTGATAGGGCATAAGGGCAATGACGATGAAGAGGAACGGGTTGTGATGACGGGCACTTATAGCTCTGGAGGGCACACTGAGGTTTGTTTGTTTTTAGCTGTGGACCTGAGAGAGAGCTGGCCATGTGCCCGGCATCAAATAGAGATGGAAACCTGCAGGATGTGTTGTGTGCTTGAGGGTCAAAGCGTGTAAAACGCTCACACAAACTCACATTGCTCAGAAGGTCTTTTCACCTTTTCTAGGCACTTCTAATATGGAAATGTCTATACAGTTTAAAAATACAGCAGGGTTTTTCCTGCATAGAGAAACTGGAGGCGGCCGCCTCCGTCAACTGTCGTGCCGCCTCAGACTCTCGCCAAAATTATGTCGGGTGTCTTCACCGCGTGCATTTAACAATCATTTGTAACTGCAGTTGCGGCATTACGCCACAGTGGAGGCGCTGTTTCGTTATCAGCACACTGAGGCGCTAAAAAGAGTTGCATAACAAGAGCCAGCTGTGTTTCACGGCTGTTCGTTTTGCATCAAAGTACGTTTAATTTCTTAAATTAACATGACGTACATCATTGTAATGTCTTTAGCTGTGCAGGTGGATCGTTGAATCAGCGTATACTGTACACAGCGAGTTCGCCATTATGAACGCACATTGCGTTCAGAACGACTCGCACACGAATGACTCGTTTGAATCGATTCATTTAAACTATTGAACTTTTCAGTCACTAGCATAAGAGCTCACTGAGTCATTTAAAGTGAACCACAGAGAATGCAAGATGTGAATGAGCTTTGCTCATTTAGTAAGACTGGTTAATTCAGTTGGTTATTATGGGCTGAAAAGTTAGTTGAAAATTATATAAAAACTTTATTTGATAAAAAAAATCTGTTTGGTTTATATAACTTAATAATTGTAATTTTCATCTAATTTTATTAGAACTTTTAATGTCAAAGTCACTTTGGTTAATCAACTTAACGGTACGTAGGCCTACGTGTGTGTACAAGATGAGGATGGCACCACCTCCGCCTCATTTTGAGCCAGGAAAAACCCTGTACAGTATATGTATGGGCATTTTTATAACTTACAAATGTAAACATTTGGTTTTCTGTGGCGTTTTGTAAATTTTTGTAAATATGTCTGAAAGGTAGTTATTTAGCAGGATGACATATGAGGTTCAAATTGTGATTTGTGGTAGCCTTGGATGTATCATTTAAAGGACGTTGATCGTTGCAAATAAGAATGTTTTGCACCATGCCATAATTTTCCAGGAAAGTTTAAAAATGATATTATTAAAGAGTCAGGCTTTTTCCGTCAAAAATTCAGTGTTTGAACTGGTACTAAAATACATGTAAATTACTAGTGTTGCGTTATTTAAACATGAATATTAATTTTCAAAATATTTGCAATATTCAAAATCAGCAAACAGTTTAGTTCTTCTGACCAGTTTGTTCTGTTCAATATTTTCATTTGGAATTTGGGAGAAGGGAGATGTTGTCACTAGTTTACAGAATGAAATAGAAATGATAATTTCAGTTAAACATGTAGCTATAGTAAAAAAAATACATTTTTGGTTGGTCTCTTAATTTTAGTTGATTTATTTATTTAATTTATAAAATTGTGCAAATAAAAAAATTGAAATGGTCAGACAAGGCCATTAGACGAAACTCCTAATGGTAAAAAAATCATTTAAATTAAATGTAAAGGTTTAGGTTTAAATGTAAAGGTTCATATCTGTGCACACAAGTTTGACTGATCCTCAGGTTGCTTACCTGCTCAGATTTCCCATTTACCTGCTGGCTAGCACTTATGGCATTAACCCTCCATCTTGTATTTTTACTTCAAATGAAACGTATATTACTAGAACATAAGTCTATAAATCATGTTGAGTACATAACCATTCTCTCCGAAAATATCAAGTTTCAAAAGAACAGAAAGCCCATAATGAACTGTAGAATTTTTCAGGACGTATTCCTGTCTAACATCATATCACTCCCTGTTTTCATCATTGTCCCATGCAGCTTTGTCTATTGTCAAATGACAATATAAATCAATACAAAAGAATCGCCGTGCTCCGCCATCTCCAACCGGCGAAAAGACAAAATTGCTTTTGTCCGCTCCCCCCTCACGCCTAAGCCCCCACCCTCTGCCAATTAACTGTGTGACCATAATGGATGTTGTTTGGCATGTTTTGCTGTGGGCAGATTGAATTAGCAGGCGGGTGGGGCTCAACTCGGAGCGATTTGAATGATTATCTTAACGTCTCTTAGAGCTGTAAAGAAGCGCATTTATACACCACCTCGCAAAAAAACACACCTGAGAACCAGTTCTTGACAAATCAGGCCTACGTAGTGGGAAGGGGGAGCGCTAAGAGGGCGAATCAGAGGATATACAGAACAGATGGATCCTTCGTTCAAGCACTTGAGTTCCTGATGAAGTGATTCTATTATGAAACACCCCTTTTTTCAAGCTTTGTGAAATCTTCAATAGCATAAATGTGCCATTTGGGGTATCTGGCTCTGTCTTTTTCCTCAGCAGGAAGCTTGTTTTTAGTTGAACTAAACTGGTCAGATGATGGTCCGTGTTGATCATTAGCTTGCATGCAGCGATGTCTTACAAAACTGTTATTATCAAGTTGAAATCTTGCTGACGGAGATGTCATTTTAGAGAATTTAACCCTCTATACAGTAAATTAAAAATTTCTAACCCTTGAATGTCTCTTTCGCTTTGTCTCTGGACGGGATGGTGATGGCTCAAAATTGACAATAATACTGCACCAGATACAGTCCAACATACAGTTTCTGTATGCATACGAGATCAGTCAGCTTTTAAACTACAGACAGCTTTTAAGCTTTTAAACTACACAACAGAGTCGTTTTACTGATTATTCCCCCGTTTTCAATTACACTACACTGCCGCATTCGCAATAAACACAGAATATCTCTGGATAATAAGTGCGTATATTGTACTTTTTCTTGCTTCGAGTGGAGACAGCATTGTGTTTTTCTTGCGTTGACAAGAGTCTGCTACTTTGTCATCTGCAGTATTGCTGAAGGAGAAAAGTTGCCTTGAGCAAGAGCCCAGCACTGTGTGCTAACTTCAGTTCACTTTACCCAAGATAGTATGCTGTTGTCTGCCTGTGGTTGGGGACAACCTTGACACTTTCCAGCAAGTGTCAATATTAAAAAACATTATTTGTTGTTGTACTGTTAGTTTGAATATAAATTTCTTAGTTGTCGATGCTTAAATATTTCATTTTTAAAATCTTTAAAGACGGTCATAAATCATCACCTCTTAAGGATCTATAAAGAAATCAATCAGCCATATTGGCACAATGTTTCGTAATGCATTAAGTGTCGCAGTTCGGCATAGTCTCAAAGCTCATTCCCTGTCTTATAAAGCACACCATGTTGCAGATTTAGAGACCCAAAACATACTACAAATCAATCGTTATGAGCGCAGAACGCCCCACATAACCGAAGCACGCGGAGACCTTTCATAGCCTCCCGTGCATATCGTTTCTCACATTATGCTGCAGGCCAAAATGCTAAAGCGATGGCATTGCGAAGGAATTCGCGAAGTTTGTAACAGTCATTTTCCTCTGATAACCCTATTGAGATAAGATACAATACAGTACAGCCTATTTGCATAAGTTCAGGGTTCATCCCGTGCTTATTTGACAAAGTTATAACTTCCATGGAAATATGTGTGAGGTGGGTGTATATGTACATATTCAACAAACCATGGCAAAGGTCAACAACTCTTTGCCAGCATGGTTTTGGCTGAAACTCAAGGAGGGTGCGGGAAGAGCTAGTTTTGAATGTGTAAGCTGGCTGCCCCGGGCATCGCAGCCATTCTCCTTTGGCATGCCCGCTGTTTCCAGACCGACTGTCGGTCAGAAAGAGTATGAAAGGGTTAGTATTTCTTTATAACTCAAGTGTTTACAACCCTCTGGCTCTACCGTCATCAGATGTTTTAAATACAACTATAAATCAAATCAAAGTGTTTACTCAAGAAGCCGTAATTATCAAATAAAGGCAAAGACAAAATAATAAGGGGCATGTCACATTTTCTCATAGAGTCACTTTTTATGTGCACGGACACGTGGCGTGTTTTCTATTGTCCACTGCCAGTGGAAATTCACACTTAGTGATGGTTCACCCAAAACATTTAAATTCTGTTATCATTTACTATTTATATCAATATTGGTTTGTTTGTTTTACGCCATAACAGCTTCCATGGCTATTTTCATGTTGGGCAACATTTTGTCTATATTATATTAGGTTTTTTCTAAAACATTTTAAACTGTATTTAGTGCTAGGCTATAAAACATTTCTTCAAAGGATTTAACTCTATAAAAACATTTTCTCACAAGGTTAAAACATCAATGTTGGTAACCGAACAGTGGCGGTACCCATCCACTTCTGTTGTAGACCAATGTAAGTCAATGGGTACCGCTGTTGTTTGGAACATTCTTAAAAATATCTTCTTTTCTGTTCTGTAGAAGAAAGAAAGTCATACAGATTTGAAATGTGAAGAGGACGAGTAAATAATGAAAGAATTTACTAAGAACTATTACTTTAAAGACTGTGTGTGTGTGCGTTTCCTGGAGTTTGTACTCATTTGATAACATTCCTTTGAAAAGGTGTGTGTGGTCAGTAAATGTGTGTGCATAACTGTTGGTATCTTGTACTAAAAGACCAAACACCCAGCAGGATTATCAAGATGTAATTTTCCATTGAAGTCACCTGCCTAATGCTGGATCTTTGTGCAGAACAAAATGAAGCAAAAAAAGAAGAAACCCACAATCCCTCATTGTGATTGCTTTGAAAAAAGATAAGGTCACCCAGCCCACATCAGACACTAAACAGGTGTAATGATCCAGTACTTTTCTCACTGCTGGCATGTGGAATAGCATCAGAACTGCTCAATATCAGGTGAAAACAGACCACGCAGCGACCGGCTGGGACACAAAGGCTCAAAATGACAGTAACAAGTGCACTCAAAAAAATGATTTTACGATACTGTTCACTTTATTTAAACAATTCATTTTGTTTTAACACCATTGTATTAGGTTTTATGTTCAAACACAATTGCATTGTGTTAAACGGACTAAAAACAGTAATGCTTTGGCTTAACTAATGTTTACATTTTAAATTAACATGTTTCAGTCAAGTAGATCAAAATCATATTTGATGCTTATTCAATTTACTAAAATAAATCAAATTAACACAACATAAATTAATTTAGTTGTATTAAAGTAGCGTTATTAACTAGGAACAGGATTTCCACTTCCCATCATGCTTTGCACGGTGCTGAATAGGGAGAGTAAAAGTTGCAATAAAATGTTATTTTATACATCTTTTATCAAAATGATGAAACAGGGATATTTGTTCATGTTTAATACTCTTTTATGTTTGTATTTAAAAGAGTTTGTGGTATGTTAATGTTTTTTGGGGGTTACCATTGTGGTAAAGTGTAGAGCATGTGCTTGGGTTGAGGACCTGCTAACCAGATTTAAAATTGCTTTAATAAAAATGCAAGTACTTGGGGTATGCCGAAAGTTTCTGGCTAACTCCGAACAATAAGAGCTTTGTTTAGCTTATTTAGTGTTAAAAATAACAGCTAATATCTGGACAGTGGTTCCACATAATGGAAACATGTTATCTCTACTTAAATACTTTTAGTAGGTTGAACTTATTTGATTCAAGTTATTTGGACATTATTTGGACATGGTTGTTTAAGTTTACTCAGTTCAGTTTAGTTCATCATACATTAAGTATTTGAGTAGACATAACATATTTCTGTTGTGTGGAACCACTGTCCATAATTTAATTAAGTTAGTTTAAAGTATCATTTTTTTCAGTGTGGTGGCGTGGACAGTTGGTGTTATAATTACATCACGAACGGATCGTTAGCAGAAGGTCAGCGCGTTCTGACATCGCACCTGCCGACGGACCCGCCGGAAAATGACTGGGAATGATTAGCCCATGCTGAACACAACTTGTTCAAATATCTTTACGACTTTCGGTGTTTGCTAACAAAAGCAAAGCTATATACAACAATCACTAAAATTAAAATACTCAATGAAGGTGTCTAAAGGTGTGCTTGTCATAAGCAAAAACACCCCACATATATTCTCCACTGTTTCTAAATGAACAGATGCCCATTTTAATGGATGCCACACGCCATTAAAGCCATGCCGGTCCTGAGTGCACGCATGACGGTTTATTGCCATCACTAAATGAAGAAATAAAGGTGAATCTCACATGCAAAGATGTCCTCCACACACCCGGCATCTAGATCTTATTTGATTCAAAATTTGCCATTTGATTCATGCCGTTGATTTAGATTTACAAAGTAACAATGTTCATACTCTGACTTTTGACCTGGAGCAAACAGAACAAGTCATGTCAGTCTGAAACAAGGAAAAGAATAAAGGAAAGAACTGAAATTGCATTTCTTCTTTACCCTTCTGCAAATCAAATTAGTAACCAAAATTAAGAGATCATGTCAAATTTTCATTTCATCAGCATTTCTAGATGTATTGTGGCCATTCCAGTCAAATGCCCAGTTTAATTTGAACAAAATCGAACCTCAGGAGTGACAAAATAATCCAACTGCAATGTGAAAGACTGACAGCATGACAAGACGCATGAAACTGTGATAAAAATCAAGGTCAAAAATCAAACATAAAAAATGTTTTTTTTTTACGTTTCCTTAATACATGTACATACTGTATATTCCTGTTGTATTGCTTACAAGTGAATATGAACTTGTTTTCTTTGCAGTATTTGAGGTATGAACAAATACACAGCATATTTTCTGTTATTTTTACCAGTTATTTCTTTTTTAAGTGAAACTTAGGAGCAATGTTGTCAGTAGTTCACAAAATAAAGAAAAAATTATAATGTTACCTAAATACATACCTATAAATAGTAAATTAAACAGAAAATATTTTTAAAGTGGTCTCTTAATTGTTGCGGCGGCTGTATAAAATACTATTTTACACGTCAGTCTTTACATACAAGACAGATGTGTTTTCCCTGTTCTATGAGAGAATGAATGTTAAAAATGTATTTACATCAACAAAGCCCTTTAACCAGAACATTCCCTTTAGATTTGGAGGGAAGCGTTTCCATGGAGACACACAGCGAAGCCACAGGAGATTCCTCAATTGTGATAGCGCTAATAAAACGGTAACATTCCCAAATGGTTACGTTTCCATTTTGCAAAGGTTATGCTTGTTTAATCTGAATCTCTTTTGATGGACTGCGGTGTGATCTGCTTTATTCCAACTACCCCTACAGTTCCAGAAAATGTTGTGATCACTCTGTCATAAAACTGCTTGCGCAAGATTCACTCCGTATGTGATGCCGTTTAGTGACAGCTTTGGTGGCTTATGAATCAGATCTGTTGTTTCTGTAAATGAATTCTTGCTTCACCCATATGCATACACAATTCTTGTCATTAGGTTTACAAATGCTCATGCTCATCATTAAAAAACTGTAAAAGGCTTCATTCGTCCCACACTGTATGTGTGTTATAGATATGAGAATGACACGCCAAATCATGCTGCCTATTGAGTAGATGTGTGCATTTGTAGACTACTCAACCTGATCTCATGGGAATTCGTAACTATTTTACAATGTGGCTAATTCGTACGTTGTGTATCGTATCTAAATGTATGATTCTAAGAAAAAAAGCAATACTGAAGCCCCACCCCTAATCCCAATGTCACTGGCGCAAAAGCAAATCATAAAATGTACGAATGAGATCGTACAAATTCATACGAATTATCCAAAATTAGACACATCATAAAACAGTTTTTGCCTCGAGATTGTGTTGGACTACTTATAAGCAGATTTTTTTCCATCGCAGTGTCCTGACACCCGCAACACTCCTTCTCTGCCCATTTCTTACAAAGCAGACAGTCTTAACATATTTTCACACAAGACAGACGCACAGACATTGGGATGTACAGGTGTTGGCTATAGGGGATAATGACAGCCACAGCAGCAAACTGGTTTAGTTTGTCTGTCTGTCAGCCAGTGCTGCCTCAGGCCCCCTGACACACCTGTGTTATGGTTAAACGTAAAGCCTGTTTTCGGAGCGTGAGTGTGTGCGGGGATTTGCTTAAGGGGGTTTGTGGGTCAGTTATGCAGGAACTGCTGAAGTGGCAGGTGGGAGCTTTCGGTGACAAAACAAACTCACAGCGAATGTCTCGTCTCAGCAGTCCACTCGCTCATTCTGCACCTTTCACTATCTGTCTTTAAGCCTCAGTGTTTCTTTACTCCTTTATCTTCTGTCTTTGAGTCCCTCCATCTCTGTTTTCTCTACAGCGTGCGATCTTTCACTCGTCTATGTTATTGTGACTTAATCTTTGGCTCTATCTGTTTTACCTGTTTTGTCTGCATCTCTCTCTCTCTCTCTCTCTCTCTCTGAGAGTGCTTATTGTAGAGCCTGAGGTGGACATTGACAAAGAGCATTTACGCTTCCCTACCACCTCTTCTCTTGCCTGCGCCTCCCTGAGGCGTTCTCCTCCGCTATCACCTCCTCCCTTTCTTTCTCCATTTTCCAGCACCACTCCCCCTGCCACTCTCACCGGGGTCCTGTCTCGCTTCTTTCCCTTTTCTCTTGTTCATCGAATCCCCCTCTCTCCGCCTGCCCCATTCCCTCCCGCGGGTCTGTTGTTCTCACCATCTCACGCCCTCCGTGTCTATCGTCTATCGCCCCGTTTCCCTCCCGGTGTCACTAACACTCTTCTCCCTCAGCTCACACACACAACCCTGTAGGAAGGGCAACCCGTAGATGTTCTACTTAAGACCCTGTGGCTTAGAAATGACTTAGCGCAGCTTTCTTTATTTGTGCTGATGTATTTCCTATTAAAGTTTGGCAGGACCTATGGAAGGGCTTGTATTCCTTTTAAGCAGCCAATAGGCTACTCCAGTCTTCAGGCCCTCATGCCAGATGTTATAGTTGTCTTCCTAGTTAATACATTCTAAAGCTTATAAGTCATATAAGGTGTTTTAAATAGAGAAATACCTGACATGCTGAGGACTGGAGCTGACAACCCTTTAGTTATGTCCCGCCCTATTTTAAAATCCTGAATATGCCGTTTACTCGGAAATACATCAGATTACAGAAGTAAAATGAACATGTTTACCTTGATTTAAGCTGTACCTCTCTGTCATCAGTTATTGATAAGGCAACCAGCTGTCCAGGCCTCATTGAGTGACACCTGAATCAATCAAAACTGTGCAAAATAAAACAAACTGACAGGCCATTACTTGCGCTGATCAACAGTTTGGGTCATATTTCACATGCTTTTTGCCCTTTAATACAGAACAACATGTTTCATACATCAAACCAACACAATATATGGCATTTGTTTTACACATTTTTAAATCTACTATTCAACCCAATGTATCTTTAAAGGAACAGTTCACACAAAAAGGAAAATTCTGTTTTCATTTACTCACCCTGAAGTTGTTTCAAATCTGTATAAATTTCTTTGTTCTGATGAACACAGAGAAAGATATTTGGAAGAATGCTTGTAACAAAAAGTTCTTGGCCACGACTACCATAGTAGAAAAAAGACAATGGTAGTCAATGGTGGCCCAGAACAGTTTGCTTTTCCACATTCTTCAAAATATCTTCTTTTGTGTTCAACAGAACAAAGAATTTTATAAAGCAATTTGTTCTATTATGGTAGTCAATTTTTATTTTTGCGTGAACTTTTCCTTTAGTATACGCCAGGTGTTGGATCACCCATTCGAACTGCACATAAGGGTGAAAGAAATGTAATATTTGTCATTCATATTAAGTCTCTGTAGCTGTGCAGAAGTGTTATTTTAAAAAACGATATATAGATGTAGGGGCTGTAGTGTAATTTAGACGTGTTGGGCAGAGAGGCGTGCTGAGATGAGCTACGCTGGGCTCAGACAGCGCCAAGACAGGACAGGAGATCAGCAGGTGGCGTGGGGTCTTGGTTACACCCCCCCCCCGGGAGCAAATGATTGACAGCTTAACGTACTCCCATTAAAAAAGATGTGTGACATGTTCCACATGCTTGCTGTGGGGTGAGGGTGGGGGCTGTGTTTGTAAGTGAAGAGACACTGAAACCCTAGGGATTGCCATACGGTTTCAAAAAGACGAGAAACCAAAAAGGGACTGAGACAGTCCAACTAAGCAATAGTCACAACGAACCCTATCACCCATTTCCAAATGAGTAAAAACAGAGACAAATGGCTGTTGTCGTGTTTAAAAAGTATCACTTAAGACAGAAATCCTATTGTTCACAATGTGCAACTATTGGCATATTCATGACTCTGGATTGTAAAATCCTGTATAAAGTTCAGTCACTAAGCAATATGACCAATACACCCACATGTATTTTCAGACTTTTGCAAAGTTTACCCTTTATTCGAAACATAAGACAGTAATATTGGTAACATTTTGAAAGCTAAGCTCCAAACCACAGTGCCACTTTGTTGCTCATATTTACCAAGTCTCTGGGGAGAGATGCTGAACATTTGATGCGTAACAGAATTATTCCCAACGCCACTTTGAGTGGGTTCTGCCGTTGTTCATTTTTTTCTTATTTAGTTGTGCAATTTTTCTTTCTTTCTTTTTCTTTCTTTCTTTTTTACGTTTGGATGAAGCCTAAGACATAATTTTAAGGGTGAAGTGCAAAGACTATAGGCCCAATAGGAGGGTTGCAGGTCTTTATTACAGCTCCTTCAAGCAACCCAACAAACTGTTTGTACATGAATTCTAAACATCATGAGACAGCACTGAAATAATTTAGTATTTAGGAAGGATAAGTAACTGTTATTTTGCAAGGCTGTGACCACAAAATTAGGGGTTCTTGACTAAAACCACATATTTGACGGTGATAGCAAAAGACATGGGTTTACCACTAATCTAAACATGGGGTATTCTTCATAATGCCTCTGTTACAGCCAAAATAGTTTTATGTTTAGAGAGCAGCGCATTTATTTTTTAATAGAATTATAAAAATAAAATGTAAAGGTTTTTTGTAACATTGCTAAATAAAACAATCGCTGCTGTCCTTCTGAAACCTCCTATCTCTATATTTCGTGATTTTTATATTTTGCCATAAATCATTACAGTATTATTAGTCACCCTTTATGTTTGTCACTGAGTTTTGCAAATATCCAACCAATTAAAAGTATTAAAAAGATATTGTCAACTTTGACAACACAGCATTTAATCATTCAAAAAGTACAGTGTCCACTTCCTGAAAAACTTTTAATAGGCTCTGATGCTGTTGTAGACTTTGTGTCACCTAACACAATCTGATGAGAATTATTCTCAAGTACCCCAGTTAGGTTTTTAAAACAAAAGTGCTTTGTATTTATTTTTTGCCAATGCCAAGTACGGCACATTGCAAGCTTCAAACACACCACCCTTCACAAAATCTGCGAAGTCCAGCAACTAAGCCCAACCTACGAAAAGGAAACGAGTCATGAGTTGATGGTAAACTATTTGCGTGAGAGATATGACACTGCAGTCTTCCATCAAGAACAGTCTCACACTCCCTTGTAAAAGAACGAGCCGTGATATACGAGAAGGTTATGCAGATTACGATGATGACAGAGATGCTGTTTGTTTTAAGGGCGACAACAGCTAAAATCAAGCTGATGAACTTTAGTACAACTGAAGAAACAAACTAACTGTATAGCCTTACTAGAACTTTATAAAATAACACAATGAACACACACAATATAATACATTTACATACACCTAAACTACATTAAAGATATTAAGAATGTCATTTGTTTAGCATGTTGGAATTTCTTTTAAAGGTCCAGTGCATGAAATTTAGCGGCATCTAGTGGTGAGTTTGCGGATTGCAACCAACGACTCACTCCAGCCCTTCCTCCTCCCTTTTCAAGCACTACGGCGGTTGACACAGAACTAAGATGTCATCACGTTTTCACTTCTTTGCCGAATGAGATAATGTGCTTATGAAACGCGCTCTGTAGAGCAGTTTGTCCATTAAGGGCTACTGTAGAAACAACATGGTGAATTCCTTGCAAGGGGACCCGTGGTGTATGTTCTTAGGTAATAAAACCTAACGCTTCATTATATAAGGTCTTTATACATCTCTGAAGACATAGTTATTTATATTAAATTGCATTTCTGTCAATAGATCTTCCAAAAATACACGCTGGACCTTTAAAGACAACCAGTATTTCGAAGCTTTCTGGCAATTAAACTTTGTGCAACATGTCCAGAGCTATGTCGTGGTCTATACCTGTGGATACTTTGGAAGGACACACTTTGGAAGGGATTTCACACGACCACTTAAAATTGGGGCAAGCTGTTTAAAAGTAATTGCAAGAAATTACAGAAATACACCTAATTGCAAGATCTGAGAAAAGGGTTAGCATTATTTATTTGCAGGTGCTGGCTAGTTATTCTTTTGACATTCAAGTTTTTAGGAATAGTATTATATATTTCATATTTCAACAATTTGTATAATGAGGGAGTTAAAAAGTTGAAGTACGAACCAGTTTCGGGGGCCAGATGTGAGAGAAAGTGTTCCTGGAACAAAGATGGCCAAAGCCCCGTGAGGGATGTTTTTTTCTGCCATCAGTGTTTGCTGGTATGTTGCCATAGAAACTGCTCATGGTGATGGCCACTGCTGAGTGGGAGTTTAATGAAGGATGGGGGTTGCGATGGTTTCTCCCATACATTAGAATGCAAGCATCATAACAACTGCACAACGCAGAGACTCACTACCAAGAGCTTATGATGTGTGTGTTTGTATTCATGCATGTCTATGGTGGCAGTTCACGTTTAGGTGCGTTTGTTCTTTGTGTGGCTGAGTCTTGTGTGTGTGCGCATGGACAGATCTTATCATTCAAAGCTGGACCCTTTGTTGATGAGAAGACGTCAGAAGGAGTGATTGATGGAGCTGTGAGTGATTCACTAAGATGAAAGGATGAAGAGTCTTTGCTTGCCACACACGCAAAAACATGCACATTCGGCGGAGCGCACACACACACACACACCCGCACACGATGACTGATATGGTTCAGACCTGTGACCAGCATGTGGTACTGAGAATCCTGTTTTATAAAGAACAAAGGTTTTTTTACTCTAATGTTTAAAATGAAAGGGATACGGTAATCTAAATGTGAAAATGTTTTGCAACACAAAGTGAGTTATCTAGCAGACTGTTTAGATGATTTTAAAATACAATGAAAGTGAATGGTGACCACAGCTGTTGCTAGTCCCCATCCGCTTTCATCGTATGGAAAAATCAGAATGGGCATTTTTTTGTGTTCTTTTAATAGTTTTATAGTTTTTTGCTGGATTATCTTGTCAAGGTCAGTAATCTTGCCACCGTGCACACATATAGCCCTTAATAAATAAACACACCACACAAAGACTATTTATATGCACACATGCTCACCTGTCATACTGATATTGATTGATTATATGGCCCGAGAGTGAGTCTGCCGACACTAAAGAACGAGAACGCAGTTGAATGGCTTAGGGCTTTACCACTCTCTGTACTGACTCAGCATGCAGACTGAATCACACACAGCCCACCCCCCGTCAGCTGAGAGCAGAGCAGACCGCAGACGACTGGAGGGTTTCTAGACTGATGCTACTGCCACGTTCTTCATTAGCTCAGTGTCGCCTGCTCCCAAGTGCGCACACACAAAATGCAGACAACAGTATTTGTCCTTTACTGTCACACTCGAGTGCAATACTAAATAAGGTATATACTGTATGCAAAACACAGTATAAATGCATCATATAAGCTATACAGTATATTCTTACAAATCCCTTTCAAACTCCTACAAATCTACAACAAGTCTTAAAGGGATAGTTCACCCAAAAAATGTGACCTTCTATTGGACGGTCACAAAACCAATGCAGGTCAATGGGTACCGCTGTTGTTCAGATCCCAACATTCTTCAAAGACGTAAAAAGCCATACGTTAGAAATGACAAGAGGGTGAGTAAATGACAGAATTTTCATTTCCGGGTGAACTATCGCTTTAACAACAGTGTCTTACACAAAAACATCTCCAGTACATTAAAACCATCGGGTTCTTTTCCAGACAAAAAATATCTGTATGTCACTGTTAAATCGCTTTGAGAAGACGCTTATTACTTTCAATCAACACTCTCTTAACACCTACTCATTAGGCTGGTCCAGATGTTCTACGTATTTGTTCTCTGTTTGCATACATTTCTTTCCTACACATGCATCACCAGCAGCCATCTGTCTCTCATAAGGGGGCTCGCAGGTCCATCTCTCTTCTCCATTACACACACACACACAACGAACACGCGTCACACACCCTGTCCTGAAGAATGCAGTAAGTGGAACGGGATAGCAACAGCTGGATACACGGGAGAGAGACAGCGAGACAGATAAACATGTGGAACAGTAAACAGAGAATATACAAATCCTTTTATGGCTTACAAACACAGAGACGGTAAACAAAGGGAGCATAGTTTATTAGCCCTTGATCAAATGTGGAAATCCAGACTTCACACTCGACACTTATTTACAAAAAACTGGTTGCTAGTCTGGTTTCGGTGCGTTTTGTTGTGACAGGTGTAAAAAAACTGTGATTTGTCCAAACTTTGTTAGCTTAACTTATATGTTGTTTTGACATAGCCAATTTATCAATTCAGTCAAGTTTTTGAATTGTAGAACTTTTTTTGCTTTGACTTCGAATCAAAAATTTTCTTTAGCAGATGATCAACTCCCAAATTTTGAACTACTGATTTGATTTACTCAAATTCAGTAAAGGGATTTAAGATGTATCTTTATATTGTAGAAAAAAACTTGGACATTTCAGTTTCACTCCTCTTGACCACGTTCACATTCTAGACCAGAATATATGGGCGATGTGGATTGGAAACGGGAGTGAGGTTTCTTGACAGATGGCGCATGTGTTTAAAGTGAAAGTTCACCCAAAAATGAAAATTCAGTCATCATTTACTTACCCTCATGTTATTTAAAATCTGTATGACTTTCTTTCTTCTGCAGAACACAAGAAAAGGTATTTTGAATGTTGGTAACCAAACAATGGCAGTACCCATTCGTTTCTATTGAACACAAAACCAACGCAAGTCAATAGGTACCGCTGTTTTTCGGTTAGCAAAATTCTTCAAAATGTCTTCTCTTGAGTTCTGCAGAAGAAAGTCATAAAGGTTTGAAATGACAAGAGGGTGAATAAATGAGGACTGAATTTTCATTTTTGCGTGAACTATCCCTTTAATACTGTATTTATCCTAAAAACATTTATTACACAAAAGTTCTATAACACCTCCACATTTCAGACAAAGCCTTGTCAAAACGTATCTCTACAAACCTTATAATGTTCTCATTTAATTCTGAAGGTTTTCCATTTGTTTAGCATTATCTGGTCTAATGTGGTGCACTGGCAGCAATGTGTGGTACTGTAGGCAGGAGAGGTCTTTGCTTTGCACAGGCGGACGCCTGGGAAAGTTTATCTGGGCAGGTTCTAGAGATATTGTGATTACAAGATGCTTCTGCCCCCACAGAGCATCGGCATGGCACTGCGGGGGGATCATAAGACATAGACTAGACTGTACCGACATGTGCAAGTGGTTACAAAGATCAGCTACCACCAGATGAGCTTAGCATGGGCAGTATTGATGCCAGAGGCAAAAGCTTATGTACACACACACAGATGCCCCATCACGAACGCTGAAGGAGTTGCACTCATTTTGTCTACATATTTTCTCTAACCCTCAAATAAACATGCTCACTTTCCCTTGTCTAAAAAAACAACATCATGTGCGCATGGATATTTACTTGTTAGAGTGTATCAACACAGATAAGATAAAATACACAGCAGCGTAAACAAATACAAATGAATAAACAGAAGTACTACAACATCGCTTTCTACTTGACCCTTTTCAGTTGACATCCTGTTGCAGGATGCTGTGTCTGTATAATTATTAAAAAGTTGGTAGAACAGATAAGATTCATTCATAAATATTATCATATATATCATTTTTGGTGGGAAGGACTGGAAATACACACTGTAGGGCGTAAAAAGTATGTCAAAATTTGGACCACATTAATGATACCCTCATGATGCTATTGTGGAGCTAGATATGTAAAAATAGTCACCTCTATGATGTCACATGCATTGTTTGTGGCTTCCTGTAGGGAGTGGATTTCCAGTCTTAGTTTACGATAAATTTATTTTCAGTTTCAGAGATCAGGGAAGAGGGAGGGGAAAGGAGAAGAGGGCCACGGTGCGTTGATTGAGCTGCAATTCTGACCATCCCCTGGGCAACATGCGGAGTTACAGTTACATGGACGCGGAGTGTGAGCGAGATCAAATATTCACTTGTGAAAAGTCCGCAGAGGCTGCAGCCTCCTCCCGTTAATATCGGCTTCCGTCTGGATTTTGTCAGCCAAACCTAGTGGGAGGAAACGTCTGTCATCAGGCACGTACACATGTGTGCTCTCATATACAATCCTCCACACACACACATACACACACTGTATGCGATGAGAGGAACGGTATGTGGCGCGGAATGTCAATTTTAGAATTTTGGGCTGTCAGAATTTTATACGCATGATATCATTCAACCATCAAATGTATGTGATGTCAAAATGAAGCCAAGTCCCACCCCTCCTGTCACTCTATATCAAGGGGGTCAAGATTTGGCTGGGCACAATCGGCAGTTAGCCCCTGCTGGAAGATTTTGTAACTACACCATAATTCTAGCAAATATAACCAATCAAAAGTTGTATACATTGTTTGCACAATAGACGGTTTCAGCAGATGCACACAGCTAGCCTGAAGTTAACTTTCAATCTGTGTTTGTTTATTGGTCTGGCTAGTGGCTAATAATATAACTATTTTTATTTTAATCGTTTTATATTAATATACATTTATATCAATATTTTATTGTATAACTGTATTAAATAAACAATTAGTTGAATGCTATGTTAATTTCATTGTTTTATTGTTTGTTGAATGGGTCGTATACCTTTGTTGCATTTAAGTTTAGCCAAGTAATGGTTCTTCTAATTGTCACTTTAAACAGACTAATAAGCTCTTTGCACTACCTTACATCTGCACTGTTGTATATTTCACTGGTTTGCACTCTATCTGCCATTATCTATCTTCTTTCTCTTTTTTTTAATATCCCTGCTTGTAATAGTTGTATTTGACATATATGTATAATCTGTATTTATCTGTTTTTTTATATAGGCTATATATTTTTATTCTGTGTAGTGTTATTTGTATGCACCGTGGGTCTGAGAGTAACGCAATTTCAATCCTCTATATGTATGTACTGTACATGTGGCAGACAATAAAGCAGACTTTGACTTTTACTGGATAATGATAATACTGGCTAGACATACTTTTAACGTACTCGTATTTTCTTAAATAAGGGACTCTATTCTTTGAGGATGTGTACCGAAAGTTAAGTTTGGGCCACAAAAGCACACATGCGCAGGGACATTTGTTTATGTTTTTGCTTTGAAACAGTCTATATACAAACCACGAATTTTACTGCAATGCTTGATTTTTTTACAAAATGTGAAACTTATGTATAGTTCTCTGTATTTGACAAAAGATCAAGCGAAAGACTTGGGACTATTTTGATGAAATTAACCAATCGATGTTATCCAGAAATAATTATTCTATGGTTTAAAAGTATCACATTGTATTTGTGATTGAGGCAATTGGGTAAAAATGGAGTGCCTACGAAGTCACATCCTACTGGCCACGCAAGCTCCAACTGGCCATGTGCCATAGAGATTAAAGTAAAATGCAATGGACAGTTTTTTCATATTTCTTAGTCCTTTCACTTCACAGTAAAAAGAGTGTGGGAGAAAAACAGTAACACATGGCTTTGTTGTGTTTTATATTCCACTCTACTCTCATCCATTCTTTTTTCATCCATAACCCTTTTTCTTTTACCCTCTGTAGCTAATGTACATGCAAACACACAAGCACACACGCTATATGAAGGAGGCCATGTAAAAGGAGTATTGGGTTTTGCCTGTCTGATAAATAGTCTGTTTACTTATGGAATATGTCAGAAAAAGACTATGATGAATGAGAAAAACAGCAGCCGCCCCCAACACATTTTACAAGACATACCTGCCAGACTCACAAAACACGCTATATGCTCTAGAAACTGCTCATGCGTAAACGCATACAAAACACAAACGACTACACTTTTTAATTAAATCAATAAAAATCAATTATTGCAATTAGTCTCGTATATCAATATTTGCTAAGAAAGCCATGATAAAAGACATTTTAAAATAATATTTTTAAATTAACAGGTTCAAATAAACAGAACATTCAGTGGACATCACATGCATCAACGCACACCTGCACACGTTTCTGAACTTGAACGCCTGCATGTACAGTAGGAAGACAGACTTTCTGCTTTCGTGCCCTTCTCACAGTTAACCCCAATCTGAGAACACACACAAAGAAAACAGATTAATCTCTTTGTTTTTGCGTCTCTTTAAAAGGCAGAGCAGTGAGTAAAGCTGAGTGAGGTTTCCGCGGTCACACTCACATTGTCACAGAGACAAAACACAGCCATCGCATGCTGGTCCGTCTGACGCCCACAGTAACTGGTTGAGCGAGTGAACACATCAGTGCGGAGACGGAAAGATGAGACAAGATAAAAGATTGTACTGGACGTTTGTTGGCCTCTTATTCATAATTTCAAGAAAATAAACCCTAAAGTGAACATTAAAGGCAGTGTGAATTGTATGTTGTGCTTCCATCTAATTGAAAAACTATTTTGTAATTTTCTCACCCTAATAACACTTCAAATCTGTTTTATTTTCCATCACATGTTGAATACAAAAGGAGATGTGTTCTTATGATTTAATACAATAAATGTAGGTGGATGCTGCACATTGGTGGTGGTTGAGGAGATTCCCCCTTCCATGTGTGCCCAGAAAAGCGCTATATAAATGTAACAAATTATTACAATAAATGTAAATTGGGACTCACATTTTAGCTCCAAAGATGGATTAAAGCCACAATATGGAAGAATTTTGTTATAAACTAAGAAATGTAGTTATGGTTACGTACTCCCACTGGAGCTTCCCATTATGGGCATTTCGGTAAAAGTCTTCTTTATTTGTTATGAAATATCCAAAAATCACTTGCACGGTGTGATATATTTCATGCAGTTGTGTACTTACATTATCCCAAATGTTCCCAAGAATGTGCAAATCCAGAGAAATTCCTATTTAAAATAATGGCCCGTCCCTTGTCTCCCTTGTATTTGTCGCATATCAGTGACTTAATATCCGTTGCTCCGCACTACCCTCAGTTTCCGGTTGTAGAAACTACGGCAACACGCAAATGCGGAAGTGGTTATACAGCATCTGGGACGCAGCATCTGTTGTTTTGTTAGTATGGATCACGATTACTCTTTGGCGAGTAAAGGAAACCCAAAAAAGTGTAAACGTAGGCCAAACGAGGCAAGCAGGCTTATAGACAAATGAAGAAATAAAACAAGGATTAATATCGGCGTGGCGTTTTCTAAATGGAGAGAGCTTCGCGACCAACTTGGACTCGACAGAGGCTCCACTCTTGCATGTGTTTTAATAGACAGGTAAGCACTTTTTTTTTTATTGTACACGAAATACTCATGCACAGATTATTTGAATAGTTATGAATGCAGTTACCTTATGAAATACAGTATATGTCGCACAAAAATATGTAGCCAATAACGTTACTTGTAAATGCTGTGGGTTCGTTCAAATTTACTTTTTAAATGATGACTGTACCAAATCATTGGACAAAGTCCAATATCAGTCGCGGGCTAACGTAGCCTTACATTCCACGTTTCTTGCAAGCTAATTCATTACGATTACATAAAATAAAATTAATTAATTAACTCGTCCGTGAACATGATGGGTGATCTCCATAGGCCTCTGGATGGTGAAAACGACATGTCCCAATCTCCTACATAACGTCATTTAGCTTCGCCTTTTGAAAGTGCGCCATCTAGCGGTCCAAATATTCCGGCTTTAAGTTACAGTGGATTCCTCTGTTGTATGGCTTTTCATGCCCTTGGTAACTTAAATCTTTTACTGTATGAATAAGTGCAGATCTCTTTTTGTGTTCCTCGGAAGGTAGAAAATAAAACCAGACCCAAGTTATTAAATGATGACAGATCATCATTTTGGTTGAATATTCTTTTAAGAATAATGATTATGGGTAGTTGACAAATACACCATACATGTTTCCTATGTTGTGATATAGCAAACATTTAGAGCAAAAAAAAACAATATACTATTTTATATTATTAATAAATATTATAATATAAAATAGCACAAGAGAGATTTATTTTCCTAAATATTTGAATACTATTTGCAAAAACTGTTATATGTCTTTGCAAAAGAATTTTTCATTTGCTGTCACACCATAGGACACATTTATTTGTCAGCTACCCCTATGCATTTATAGGAAAGGAATTATTTACTTAACACCCCTATGCATGATTTAATCTCACAATATAATTCATTTGTCTTTTAGCAACTAATTTAAACATCTCAACACCTTTTTCAGAGCTCATGTTGTCCCTCCAGGCATCTGCCATAGTTCCCATATGAAAGCCCCTTCCCCCTGTCTCTTCCTCATAGGATGTTAAACTCTGAACCTTCAACTGTCTCAGCTGGCCTAGGACCTCCTGCCTGAGAGACACGGGTAAATCTGCATAGCTGGTTTGCCTGACAGACTGAGCTGTGTGTTGGCCGAAAGAGACATGCGCGAGAGCGGGTGCTCTATGCCATGGCTGCGCTATTGCTGCCTGACTGTGCCAGCTCCTTCCTTTCTGCGTGACGCCCACCTGATTTACAGCCCCCTGCAGGGGTTCCCAGCTGCCTGACGCCCACCCTGATACCAACGTGCCTGTCCAGGCTCCATATGTAGGGACGGAGCACCTGCTTGCATAGAACGGCTGTACAGATATAGCAGGCATATTTACAGCAGGTGGTACATATGCACATATTTATATGTTTTTTATTATCAGAGTTGCTAGCATATGTAGTGAGTTATGGTGGAAGGGATACTGAAGAAGGGGCGTTTAAAGGGGGAAAGGGTCTCAGGTTCCTGATGGATATTGTGTAGGTGAAACCCCAGCGTGGTTCTTCTCGGACAAGCACACAGATATACTGATAAATAGGAGTTTGTGGGGGGTTTCAGAAGTGGTCTTGCCAGAAGTCTTACTCTGCCTTGGAGACAGCAGGTGACTGTGTATTTATAAAAACAGATTGCAAAAATGCTCTGCCTTGGTAAACATAGCTACATCTTAAGAAGGATTTACAGGGTGTGGGTTCAAATACACCCTCATAAAATGGCCACAGTAAAAAATGATTCACCTGGAGTCAGGCGGCACTGGACAAGTGTCCATCATATCATCTCAGACAACAGTCAACTTGACAGTTCAGCAACCACAATATACACAGCACCCTTTCTTACTTAGATAACAACACAAAAAAAATTAATTTACATTTGTACAATAAAAAAATCTGATTTGGGCTGTGTCATGATGTCCAATGTACAGTCGGGTGAAAAATTCAATGCAAAACCATACACGAACTACAGCTCCTGCCTGATCACCTGTTCACTTTAAATCAGGTAAAACTCACATGAAAAACTTGCGACAGCTGGGGGATTACACCGCTGGGCTGGTAAGCATTAATGATAGATGGAAACAGGAAAAGAGAGGAGGGGGCGAGAGAAACGTCAACAAATGCAGTGTTGTGCAGTGGCGGAATGCAATATAATCGCTGGCACGTCGTTCAGCGCATTGACCTGAATGTGCACATTGAATGTGCTGTGGATGGATATGTTGTGTGTACAGGGGCCAGAGGGGCCTGGGCTGTTTGAGGGATGGATGGGGTGAGCTGGACGGGATCCATGCCCTTAATCCCTCCCTCAACCCATACCGGATCACCATGTCCAGCACTATCATGCATGCAGCTGACAGTCATTCATTCAGACACGTGGCTCATAGTAACGACACACTACTTTGCATGCTGACAGAGACTAATACGAAAAAGTGTAATATGGCACTTTGCACGAATATGGGATACCCACAAAAAACATAAGAGACAATTTTTTGTTGAAAATCTAAAAGTTAACTACTCCTTCCTTAAAATGGCGATTTTGGTCTATCCCATCTCAGAGCTCATGACCTTCAATAAAATCCTTCAATAATGCAAAACTAGCATTTGTTGAATTATTATTTGACTCAATGTAGAGATGTATTTATACAATTACAAAAAAAAACGTACTGCACTGAAACTGAAGGTGACCTGAATCTAAGTTTTTGTGTTCAGAAAACGTCAAATTGAGCAAATGACTCTGACCATCCCCAGAACATGCACATCACACTCTAAAAATGTTGTCTATTCCCGCATTAGAGAAGGTCTAGCCATCATATCTGTTCAGGAAACAGACTAATCCCATGTAATTCCAGGTTAAAGGCATCTGAAAATCCAGAACATCAGAAATTCTGTAAATGTCAGAAGTGATAAGTGGCAGGCAGATCGTGGATTTAGGGAGTTTAGTGAGAAACAGTGTGGCCTGCATGAAGCGCGCTGGGATTCCACAAAAGCACTGAAAAGCACTATTTTAAAATATTATAAAGCTATAGAGAGTGCTGACAGATGGTATAAGGATTGGGGATATTTTTCTAGTTTGGCTGTCCAACATATGCTTACGCTTTTATGCCTGTGCAATCACTGTGCATGTCTTAATCTCTATATACTGAAGATGTTGTGATTACAGTAGCCTGATGGCATAATTTGTGCATAAATCCAATTTACAATGCCTGTTTTTTAAGTGCAAGCAGATTACTGTTATATTTTATCCTGGTATGAGAGAAACTGACACTAAATACTTTTGGGAAGCTGATATGTCCTGTGGTGTGACATGCTATAGTCCATTTAAACTATACCAGTTGAGCTACAGGCTTTATGATCTGCCAAGGTCATGGATTTAAATCAGGCACATGCTGATAAAATGTAAATCTGGAATGAACTCCAAGTCACTTTCAATGTAAGCGTTGACTAATTATGATACTGCATAGTGCCAAACAAAGTAAATATTAACAAGATGCGCCGAGTGGCACGACTTCTGTAAACGGACTTTGATAGTGCCGATTCTTTTAGCAGTGCATACATCTCTTACATACATCATATCAACTGATAGACTACATAAAGCGTACATAAAATTCACTATGCAGGAAGGTCAAGACAGTGATTAAAAAGAGTGAGTTGGCAAGAAATGGTCACCAGTTACAGAATCGAAGACACATCCCCTAAAACCTGGACACTATGCATCCTCTACCCATCTGGACATACAGAATTGGCCAAAAGTGATGTCCGGGGGTATATTTGTACAATATTTGCTTTTAATGCACCCTTAGGTTTGATTAAACCACCAAAATATTAGGTGCATGCCACTAAATGGATAAAAAAGCAGCTACAGCATATCAGGCAATACGAGTTTCATTCAATTATACGAAAATTAATCTTTTTTTTTCTTTTATTAATCTTTGTTGTTATAGTAATATTTTGCAGCCATGAACTGTCTTTTTTGCTCATGTGTTGTCTGTAATGTTTTACCATGCGTTCTTAAATTCTTTTCAAAGCTGAGATCCAGTTTATACTTCAAGTACAGCCATGCAAGAAAAATACAACGTATTTTATGCATCCTTAATAATATATTGGAATCCAAAACATCACTTGACCGTGACTGTACTTGAATTGTTGTAACAAACATAAAAGACCATTGTGAGTCACCTAAGACCATTCATTGGCTTTGTCACACTGGTTCAAATCACATGACACTTATATTTGTCTGGGAAAAAATATTCATGTGAGCCATTGCCAGCTCTGCTTCCACTGAAAGAGTAGGAGAGAGAAAGAGAGAAAGCATTGCTATGTGCTATGATACGATTCCTCTTTTGCCCTTGCTACATCTCTCTCTTTAAATGCTTCAACATGCTTTACTGGCATGACAAATTATGCTGTATTTGTATTGCTGAAGCACAAGCAGGTTAGACTGTCTCTATCCTCCCCCAACAAACTCTTCCTCCATCCTTATGTACGTCTCTGAGGTTTCACACACAGAATGACACTGATGGATGAGCTCTCAGACCTTCAAACCAACCCCACCATAGGAGGGGTCTGTGAGGGCTCTCCTACTCAGCACCAGCACCTCATTCAGAATGCCAAGCCCCCACACCCACCCTGCTCCACACACTCTGGTCTCATCCTCCTGAGAGCCACTCAGCAGGCGGGCCAGAAGAGGTCATGCCGAGGGCAGGACATTTATGAGGTGTAGATATTTGGCTTCTCTCACAAAAAAACACCTTCGCACTGACATGGCCTGGCCTCTGCTCTGATACTGAGAAAGAGGTTTCGGGAAGTTACTATGCTTTGTCTACCACACAACTACAAAAACAACATTTGTCTATTTGTGTCAGTATTCATGTCAGTGACCTGAATGCCATTTGCTTTTAAACAAACTATTGTACATCTCACCCAAAAAATAAAAGCGGGCTCCTACTGTCTTTTTAGCAAGCAATTGCTCACATCATATGAAACCACACATCTTAAACACTTTTTTTGACACGTTTTTCATTGTGATATTTTTTTACGCAATGTTCTGGAGTTGAAACATCTGACGAATCTCTGAAAGTATCAGAAAATCCCCTTTGAAAACGATGAAAAATGCGTTTTGCATTCCTTAAAGTAGGGATGCACGATAAATTATTGGCCATATCGGTATCGGTCGATAAATGGTAATTTTTCATGTTATCGATATCGGCAGATAATTAAATTTAAGCCGATATATTATAGCCGATAAATTATGAATCATTTCCTCTGGTTGAACCACTTCGGCTGAACGCTGCTCACAGTTAAAACCCAGTACAGTCCTGTCTTTCTGTCATGATCATTCACTTACTGCTATTAGCAAAACATTGTTCATGTAGTATGTAGATATTTATGAATGTGTAAATTATAGGTACAAAGGCAATTTGTTTGAAGCCGACTGCTGTCTGAATGCTTTCTGTCTTGAGACCTGTTAGACTTGTGGCTATTGAGAACACCTTTCTGGGTTGCTCTGGAAGAACATCTTTAATTTGTTTATTAAATAAATATTATACCAGAAAAGTTTAAAAGTTAAAGAATCTTGAATTAGTGTAATGTAGGCTTGGTACGTGATTTTCAGGGGGAAAAGAATATCAGAAAATGTTATATTAATATTTAGGTGTACTGTACTGTATATCGGCAAATATATTGGTTATCGGCCTCCAATGTTCAAGAATTATTGGTTATCGTTATCGGCCAAAATGTACATATCGGTGCATCCCTACCTTAAAGCAATAAACACACGCAAAACCTGACTGAGCTTGTAATAAACACATACATGAAAGGGTTTAACTTAATATGGGAGAGTTTAAACGGAGGTAAACATATTACATGTGCAAGCGAGGGTCAGACTACTGTATATACTATACTATACAGCACTGTTATATACAATATCATACTACGCTACACTATGATATGCCATGCATATCAGTTACCAGCACACTGCTCAGAAACTCTGTTAAATATCCTTGACAAGTCGCTTTTCACTCGCATTACCCACAAACACAAACTAATACATCCCTTCCTCGGTGCTCTCATACCTGCGATTCATTTGCGACCCGGCGGCTTTGCGCATGACGGCTGTGAGCTCATGGATGGCTCTTGCCCTCCAGTACTGAAGCAAAGTAGTACAGAATTGAGCCTAGATTGCGAGTACCGAATCCTTTCGCCTAGGTGACATGTGTCTGTCAGTCCCACCTGAGAAACAAAGTTTAAGAGACAGTACATGGCAAAAACAAACAGCTTTTATACGCTGTTTTGAAATTAATCTGTCGTTGTATACCCAGTTTGTACATTTACATTTAGCAGACGCTTTTATCCAAAGCGACTAACAAATGAGGTAAACAATGGAAGCAAATGGAACAACATAGGGAGAACAAAAAGCATAAGTGCAATAAAACTGGTCTCACATAGCCTACCACAGTATACAAAGCTAAGTTTTTTTTTTTACATAACCTGGGTTGTCTTGTTTACACTGTTTATCCTTTACCCTGCGTTGGTAATTAATCCTTGGTGATCATGTCAAGATTTTACACTGTACATTTTTGGTTTAATTTGCATATTTATGAAGTTGTCAACCTTGATTGGAAAAATACGGCGCGAGACAAACAATCGACCTGCTTGACTGTCCAGCTGTGGAAAGTCACTGATAAATTCGCTCCGGCTGTCATGAATCTTCTGACATGTACAAAGCAAATAATAGTCTCTTCACCTCTCCAGTCGGTACCCTTAACGTTGTTGTTGTTCGACATTTTTAACCTTTCAGTCCACTCCACAAGCTGCAGCTCAACACGGCGCGTGAAAGTAGCTGTTACAGAGCTCATGAATATTCAATGACGTAAGATATAGGACGTTCGTTATTGGATGTCTGTGGCCAGTCGATCGACGTAACATACAAGCGCCAATTTTAGTTTGTATACGAGTAAATTAGGCTTATTTTTAGCACCATAACATTTTCTGACAGGTCACGCAATTCATTTATCACATCTGTTTGAAAAATAAAATTTCAGGACATCCTGTCAATAAATAACTGGTATGTGTTGTAGACCTTATTTCTCGATGTCCTCAATCCCACTACCCCTCTCTCTCTCTCTCTCTCTCTCTCTCTCTCTCTCTCTCTCTCTCTCTCTCCCTCTCTCCTCTAGGGGCTACTGAAGGAAAATGACCTGCGTGTGTTCATGACCTTAGATAGCAGCTGTCTGCTCTTCATTGTGAGCAACAAAACTGCTGGGCAGGGGCGGATTTAGTGATTTGGGGGCCCTAGGCAAATCCATGTATGGGGGCCCCAACTATGCTCCATTTTACTTTACTGCAACCCTTATTTTTCTTCCTCCTCAAAGCACAAAACTTTTCACCCCCAGTCAAAGTGACAGGGGAAAACTAAGCTTAATAAACAGATAAATTCCCAAATGAAAACATAGGAAAACCCATAGAATACGGTTTTTCCTGGCTAAAAATGAGGCGGAGGTTGTGCAACCCGCTTATAAAGTTATATAAAGCATTACATTTATTCAATCAAACAGAAAAGTTGAAAATTATAATATGAGCCTTTTTATAAGACTTTTTAGCCCATAAGTAACCAGTCTAACTAAAGGAGCAAAGCTCATTTACACCATACGTTCCCTTGTAGTTCACTGAGCTTTGAACGATTCACTGATCTCTTACATTATGCGTAAACGAATTGGTTCAAATGAGTCATTTGTTTGCGAGTCTTTCTGATCGCAATTTGCGTTCGTACTGGCGAACTCGCTGTGTACAGAATAACGCTGATTCAACGAGCCAACTTCACAGCTAAAAACATTAGAATGATGTACAGCAAGTTAATTTAGAACACCTTTTCAAAAAATTGAATGTAAAACATCTGAACAGCCGTGAAACACAGCTAATACAGCTCCTAATAGCTATAGCTATTTTACTGAACTCTTCAGCGTCTCACTGCGCTGGTAACGAAACAGCGCCTCTATTGTGGCGTAATGCTGCAACTGCAGTTACAAATGACAATCTGTTTTTTTGTGAAGACACTCCACATATTTTTGACGAGAGTCTGAGGCGGCCGCCTCCACTTTCTTTATGCAGGTAAAACCCTAAACTGGGATTACTATATACAAAGTTTGCCATCTCTCCGTGAGTTTTGTTGGGGTTAACGACCTTTCGTGCATTTAAATGTGACCAAATTTCTTTACTAGTGCATACAGTATGAATCGTTAGCACTGTACTGACGTTATTATATTGTCTTTATGTGCCCATCGGTCTGCGCAGCGGAGTCAAACAACCTTTCTACCTTTGAACTGGCCTCCTACCAAGCGCACAGCGCTTTGTTTGACAGATGTTTTGGTCGTCAGTCATTATAACGGTGTTGTCGCTGTTCATGGAGAAATACTCACCGGCACATTATCATTGCTCGTGGCCTGGAGAGTGCTGTATCTGTCGTGAGAGAGAGGCGCTGCTGCTGTAGGAGAAGCGGTGGAGTTTGTGTGGGGAAACTTTGGCAACAATCTTTTGTGAATCGCCTTTTTTCCTCTCCGCTGGTGTAGTAGCTGCGTTTCTTTGTCGTTTTATTTCCCTGCGACTTTAACTTCGTTTAGCAGCTAATGTACCACACAGTGCCTTCGTACAGATGTAATAACGTAAAACGTTATGGGATATCCCGACTATTTGGATGATTACTTGGGACTCTACGTGGCTGCTGACACGGCTTATTGGTTAAGTCCACCCCTTGCTTTTGGAGGCCCCTGGTAGCTCGGGGGCCCCAGGCGACTGCATACGTTTGCCTAATGGTAAATCCGCCCCTGCTGCTGGGCACAAACTAGACAACAATGAACCAGTCGGTAGCCTATTCTGCACAACTTTTAAGTCAGAGACTTAACATTTTTTGACTTATATTTTTACACATGATTTGGTTATTGTAACAAGAATCCTTTTTAATAATACTCTCCACACCTATAAACAATGTAGTCTTTTGTCTGTTAAAAGAAAAGATTTCAATATATATAAGACAAACTTAAATACTTAAAAAAAATACAGTGAGGCATGGTAATTTAGATTTTTTTTAATTAAATGCAACACGAATGCAATAAAATTAAGATAAATAACATGTTTTGAGAGTGGAAATATCTTAGAGTTATATTTCCCACAAGGTCAAAAAAAGAACATCCACCATAAAAATCAGTTCCAAGTGGGTCTCAAATTCAGGTTTACAGAATGATTCCATTTCCTTTGAGGCTTGGCCAACGTCCTGGCAACTGCCAGTGTCACCATATCAAGAGTTTGCGTCAATCCAGTGTTTGTTACAAAAATACCATTTTCTTTTTTTCTATTTTGCTTTTATAGACCCAGAAAGTGACGTTACATTTATTTTCACATCATATTTCTTAAAGCTTTAGCTTCTGCAGTGTAACAGCAACAATGTCATAAAAAAGTAAGTCATCCTTTAGGATTGAAGGCATATCCTTTTTCACAATTCCAACACTGAACAATCTGTACAGGCTTGCATATTGAACAAATAAAAGTACAACGTTGACAATGGAAAAAGAAACAGAACGATTTTTGGCAAAGCAGGAAGAAAAGTGACGACACACAAGAGGCAATATTTTAGATTTGATCTGTGTTAAACTGCCCTCGCTTACAGGTTATGATTGTCCTTCATGGTCATGTGACGCAGGACAGCATGATGAAGTGCTGAACATTTCTGTCCACACTTTGCATTCCTTATACTCAACTCCTCTCAAACACAACATCATGGCTGACACTTTGCTACAACATTTCTGAAACGTATTGACAACATGTCAGGTGTTTCGGCAACACAAGCATTTTAAAAGCTATCTGCAAAATTAGTTGTAAACATTGCAAGTGCCCCAAATCTATGATTCAGTCTACATATTTATTGCAGTTGCGTGTGTAGGAATTCCACAAACATACTTTGGTTTGACATTTTTGGGGCCAGATTTTTTCAGTAAGGTTTGTTTTTATATGTATTTCATGACGGTCATGCCACCTCTAATGTGCTGTATGCACCTGGAACTACTGACTTCAAAGTGTCTTAAGCACAGATGACAGTTGTTTGTTTGTTAGTGCTTTAACACCATGTCAAAAAACAAACAAGTAAAATGTAATAAAAAAGATAAGCACAGTTGAGAGTTTTTTGATTCGACCACAGAAAATAATGCAATGCAATAGAACACTAAGAATTCTTTCAAGGAAAGATAAAACTGAAATAAAGGAAAAATGACAGTAATGAAGTAGACAAAGCCTGTTTTTCATCACTCAGTTGCTGACTAGACTGCATGATGTCAGCTCAAGCAGAACCTCCCCAAACCCTCTACAACAGCGACGAGGGCGTTCAGTAACTAAGGTGTCCAAAATCATGCCTGTCCCGAACTTCCCAAACAAACAGAACAATTTCATAATAAAAATAACACAGTCAAGAGCAACAAAGAGGAATAGAGTTCTCTCTTCATTTATATTATATTTACAGTTTGTCGTTTTAATATATATTTATATATTTATATATTTACACACATCAAATAAATCAATTGTACAACTATACACCTGAATGAGAAGATAAGCAAGAGGTACAGAAGTGTATGGCTTGACTGGAAAAATCATTCGGTTTGTTTTTGTTTACACGCAAATCATCAGTTCATAAACTGACGTAATATCCTGACTTTTCGTTATCTCTGTGTCAAAAGAAAGAGAAAACAAACCGATAAAAAATCCCTGGAATTGTCAAAAGAGGTCATTCGACTGTACACATGTGAGAGCACGGTTCAGTTTAGAAGAACAACAGTTAGGTCTTCTAATCTTCAGGTCAGTTCCTGTCCATTTTTTGTGGCTGATCTCTGCACACGCACATGGTGTTTCACATATTTGCATACTGCAAAAAAAGTACCACATCATTCACATCTCTCACGCAAACGCACAAACAAACAGATCATACCACAGCTCAGTAACAGTGTATTTGGTCCTGCTGGGATATCAAAAGTCCTGGTGACATCAGTTTGACGTGGTTAACCGGTGAAGATCTTTCCTGAAGATCTTGCTGCAAATCAACAGTCAGTGTTTCACACCTCCCTACAATCCATGTGTTTCAGTCTGAACATTCTTCTCTAAACAAGTCCAGTGCCTTTATTCAGTACAAAATACAAAAAAATATTTCCATCACTGTGAAGCCTTCATTGATCACCACAATCTCCACATTTCGTTGAATACGGTTACTCCAAAGAGTAGAGATAAAAGTTGCTGCACAAACCCATGGCTCTGGGTTTAGCTTACTTCTCACACCACGCCATTTGTATGTCTTGACCGGCCAGATTGTCGGCCAGAATTTGAGATTTCAGTAGTGCATGCCTAGCAGATGATGGTTTCCCCCTCAGCGGTCACCAGCTGGCCACTAGTGGGGTCGTAGGTTCCAGCCAGGTAGTAGAGATCTTGACCATTGCTGTTAAGCTTCCTGATACGACTCAGGCGCTCATAGTCAGCTCGGCTCACCACCTGGCACTTGTGAGAGATGGTTTGGACATCATTTTCATCCTCATGGGAACTTTGGTACAGTGCATGCTGTAACAAGAGAAGAACATATGAGTCTAGTAAAATCGGAAGAAGAAAAGCGTTAGGCTGAAGAAGAAATGGAAAGCGATGACTACCTTCCCATCCCGGTGTCTTTCTCCAAGTTTGGTCTCCTCAGGGTGATAAAACCATTTTATTTTGACCACCATGTTGCTTGACCAGGATTCCCAGAGACTCTCAATGCGACCTATGAAAGGGAGGTGAGGCCGACCAGCCGAGAGAAACACAGCGCAGTCGCCAACTCGGATCGTGTCTTTGCCCCGGACAATGGCCTTGTAGAAGAGTTTTCTAGCTTTACCTTTCAATCCTCGCCTCTGATGACATCACAAAGAAAATGGCTGAGTGTAAATGACTTGCCTACAACCATTTTGGTTATCAAAACAAAACGAACAATGGCAAAACATACCTGAGTAGGATTACCAGACCATCTCCACAGCTGCCGTGCCGGCATGAAAGAGGATGAGTTTGGTGGACCGTCTGAAGACGCCATCTTCTGTTTTTTAGGAAAGTCTTTGGAAGGTTTGGATTGGACTACAGAGGCTGAATTGGCAATGTCTTTCCTTCTCTGAGGTTTCCCTGTACTACTAACTGCAACCTTTGAATTTGTAATAGCCATACTTTTGGCTCCGAAAGTGTGATGTGGAGGAGCGGTGGGAGGTTCAGGATGCTGCTGTTGCTGAAGTAATGTGTGATGAGAGGACAGACAACCCTGGAGCAGAAGCCGTGATGCCTCTTCTTCATCTGAACTGTAGGACGAGTCATTGTCAGAGGAGCAAATGCTGGAACTGGACAGAGAGCCCGAGCTAGATGCGCTGGAGGACCCCGATGATGATGATGAAACAGAAAGACGAGACAGAAAACGCCCGGTGGTGCGCATTGCTGCTCTTCTGCCGTCTTCCTCGTCGTCATCCTCATCCATATCTGAGTAGGAGCTTAGGCAGTCGCTGTGGCAGTTAGGTCCATAATCTGCATATTCACTAAGCCCAAGACCCTGAGGGTGCTTGCGCATGTCCGATGAACCTTTGAGAAGATTGCCGCTGTTTCTTTTGGCATCTTTAACTAGAACAGACTGGGAGTAGGCCATACTTGAGGTCAGCTCTCCTAATCCTTTGGCCCCAAAGCCTTTCTCCATCCGTCCTCCTCTAGAACCCTGCACCTCTGGATTTCCATAAAGCAACAATGCTTTTCCATTCTTAGTCTTGGGGGATGTTACCCCTTCATGGTCTAGTTTGACCAGATATTCCTTCCTGTCCATTATCTTTCTTCCCCGTAAATTAGAGGTTCCCTTGTGACCGAGGGGCAGGCCTGTTGTCAGCTGCTGATTCCCAAAGGAAGTGCAACCGTTGGCGATGCTGCTGAAAGAATCGACCTCAAAGGAAGTGCCAAAGATGCCTTTGGCCGGGGTGGCCATGGTGGAGTTAAGTAAAGGGAACATGTCTGACTCCCTTCCCTTCAGAGCTCTCTTGGTTAACCCGTTAAACTGGAACAGATCCATGGAGGGCTTCCGTCTGGACGTGGTGGCAAGCGGCCAGCCAAGAAGAGGAGAAGCAGTTTCCATCACGTTCTCAACCGCGCAGCTCTTTGATGAAGAATTGGCAGATTTTGGCCTTCCTGGAGAGGGAGACAAACAAAGATGTTATTATGGTGACATTCAGGAACAAAAAAGTTCAAGTCATGTTGTATTTTGCACCTTTAGCCCATCGGACAAAGCAGATGCAAAGACATTAGCCTGAAAGCAGAAGAACTGATGGATTTATGTCATTGTTGGAGATAACATCAGAGTCAGATTTGCTGGACTGGTACCTCCAAACTGAGTCATATCTGTGTCAGTTAGACTCTGTATTTAAGTAGCGTTCAACCTTCACGTCAATTACCCTCATCCGGCTAAAATATTTGTTCAAACACATCTCATTCCATTAGTCAACTGAACATTTATCTCATCAACACAGATGTGTTAACTTTACAGCCATTTAAAGTAATGACTGAAAATGTTTCCCATATTAATTTCACTAAATTACAAATTTTACTTATTTTTCTTCATTTACTGTATAAGGGACTTCAGTGGCCCATGAGAGACATAAATACATTATTATTCTGTGTGTTCTGGGGACAAGATGCGGGCAGCTAGTAAAGCGTGTTGTCACATTGAGAAACATGCGATTTACTGTAACAGATAAATCACTAAAGCGCGAAAGTATGTGTTGGAATTTTGTTCGATTTCTCAATGTGTGTGTTTGAAACAACATGTTTACAAACTTCACTGCAGTTTAACCGTAACAGAGCTGTATGCAAGTCATGAGAGATTTTAATCTCGGGCGATGCTGAAAAAATCACCTCAGTGTAAGGCGTGCCATTTTTTATTAAATTAAAGTGAGAGATTTGGAAAACCCTGAGAATGTGGACGATGCAGCTGTTGTCTCGCACCTGATTTGTTTTTAACACCGTTCTTTCGGGTTTCTGCGTTAGCGGAACGCTCCAAGGACACATCAGCCTGCTGAGTTATCTTCTCTTGATTGGAGCTCTTCTTCCTGCGGCAAGTCGGTGAGACCAGGTGGGCTGGTGAGGGCTCTGCACCTGTAGTACAAGAGCAAGAGAAGAGCAAGGCTTACAGACAAGCACGAAAAAATAAGACACTTATGTTCAGATGCATTTGACATACAGTGAATTTGGTAGCCTGGAGGAAGCAGACGAATGTTTTGGAGAGAAATCCATCCTCGGTCTCCGTCGTCAAATTCAACCATGACACTGCCCTCCCTCTGTTCCTCACCCGGACCTCCTGCAGGAGACAAACAATCTCCATATTCCAAAAAATGAACCAACATTCTTACTATTTAATGTGTGTCTTTGTGTGTGCGAGCTCACACCTCTCCGGACATCTCCAGGGTACAGACAGCGTGATCGTTCACTCCAGTAGGCGCACACTCTTGTTCCATCCGTCAGAGTTTCCACCGTTTCCGGCTGCACATCCAAAACCTACAACATATGGATTACTTTAAAAAATAACCCACACAGACAGGAAGCGTACACACAAGTTGATTCAGAAACATGCTGGAAAATGTTGGAAAGCTGCCACTTTGCAAAAGAACAGATGTCTTTGAGGCCTCTCCCTTAAGACAATTACAACCATAAGTATTCCCCTGTCTCCAGAGATGCTGTTTTCTGATTTCGTTTCCATAGATAGCCTCTCATACTGATGCAGAAAAAATAGGAAATCAGGATCAGTGAGAAAGGCATCTGCTTTGGAACAATGAAATTAAAGATCACAGGGGAGGCCTTAAATCGATGACTTTATTGTGAGGTTGCCAGATCCCCTCCCACTGCATAGGGCATGTACACTTAGGACTCTATAGGATCCAGTTCAAACAGCCCTTTTTAACAGAGACAGCAAATGGGGAGTTGTTTTTTGGCCTGGATACACTGGTACTGGGGTGGGCAGCCAATGATAAGAAATTTGAAAGGCGGCACAGGAGATATCACTGTAGTGGGACTTGTCATAATTTGATCATGTGTGCAATTTTTTCTGTGTTCAAATATTTATTCAGCTTGATGTCGACAGAATGTTACATTTTATGCATTTGGCAAAACTGTAAACAACATGGCCTTATGTCAAAACAATGGTTAATAATCCATGTTTCTGTTATTATATTTGATGCACCAGTGATGCAAAAACGACACGCTCTGCTAGTAAATGTTGAGAAAAATGATCATGTATACATCTGAGATCATTTGAAAGTAATTCAGAATGGCAAAGTGGGTGTGGAATCAGATGAGGAAAATTACACCAACACCTGTTTGTGTATGAAAATGTGTGTGTGGGAGTGTGTTATTAAGTTTATGTATGTAAACCGAAGCCGTATTCACTTCTTAGTTCCAATCATGCTGAAGAACAAACTACATCTGCACCAACAGTGCTGGGGGTTCGTGGGCGAGTCCTAGTGTGACGGAGAAAGCATAGCGGTCGATGTCAAAGCCCCCGCTATACTACAACCATCTCTCTATCTCTATTAAAACCACACACACTCAGTGCCTCTTTGTTTTGCATTTCGTGAAGCTTTTTGTGTAGCCCTTTGTGGATTGTATCAAGAAGAGATATCATCAAATTTAAATTTGAGAGACGCACAGAGCTGGGGGGGCGGGGCTAGTGGCGGGGCTTCCCCCATAAGCAGCGAGACACTTTCTTCATCCCCTGAAACAGAGATGCATCACATAATGTATTCAAATGAATGCATGTTGACAAGGAGCTGTTGGTTTACAGTGTGTAATCAGCTTTCACTTCCCCCGTTGGCTTCGATAAACTATGCGTGTAAATGCAACCAGCAGTTCAGATTCAAAGATGTTCCTAAATAAGAAGATAAACAACTAAAAGAGGGATAAAATGTGTTTTTCTGTTCGTTCTCCTCAGGGGACACAGAAAACTAACAAGGAACAGTCTTATTCAGTCACATCCTGAAACTCTATATGCAAGAATGAACTGATGGACTGCATTAGATGCAGCTAACAGAAAATACTGCCCAAAAACCAACCAGGCTAAATCAGCAACATTCTTCCCGAATCAATGTATTTGGTGAATTATGTTTATAATTTTACTAATCCACACATGAATGCATATGCTTAGATCACAAGAGGCTCATCTTCCTTATGATTTTTGCTCAATGAGACAAATACAAAGGCGCCAATGTATAAAAACATCTACAATTGCAGCTAAAGTTGCACAGGAGCCCTTTAGATACTATAAATAGTAGTTGTGTGTCACGGCTATGCAACTGTCTTATGGAGCGCACACCCACCCAGATGTTATATTCTGAATCGTTCTGGCAGAGAAAGTCAAAGAACTGGACTAAGTCCAGCCTTGAGCTGATGGGACTCTCAAGGGGGGAAACACAAGTCTACAAGGGTCGGTTTCGGCAGGATTTGAGCCTGTGGGAGGCCGCCTGAAGAAGCTTTTAAAGGTTCTCACCGCTTCCTTCAGCAGCTGCTCCAGAGAATAGATCCTCGGCCGGTTTCCCCGCTCTCCCTCAACGACAACACTATATCTGAAGAGAGAGAGAAAAAAATGCTTCCAACACCTTTTCAAAAGACCTTAAATTGTTATGCACATCTTTGTTGAAAATTAGGACTGTGAAGAGTCACACAGGGTGATGACTTACATATCAGGCAGGTCCAGCGTATGTACATACGCAGCATACAGTAACTCGTCCTCCTTTGAGATTAATACTTTAAGTCCATCCCTCAGGATTTCTTTGGTGAGAATACATCTGGGCAGGGCTGAAAGTGACAAAGACGGATTGAAGTGAGAGGTCATCCTCCTTTTAACCACACGCACATTCTGCCCGCCCCAACGTGCATGGAGATGAATGCAAATCTATGACGCATCTGTCTATCTTTCTCACCAGGCAGTGTGCTGCCCAACATGTCCGGTTCCTCCTCTTCTTCATCCTCCTCCTCTCCCTCTGAGAAACTGCTGTCGTCATCCATACGGAATCCCTCATCGGCTGCAAAGCTCTCCAGCAAACGACTGACTGCTCGTCCTTTATCCTGCTAACAGCAACAGGGTGTGAGTTTCACCACATACTGCACACTCATAAAGTTCACAGACACACTCACACATCCCTAACGGCCCCTCAGAGAGCGATTCAGGGCTTCAGGATTCATTCAAACTCTTATACAAATCTATCATAACCTCTGGCACCCTTAACAAGTCATTCTTGAGTATGTTGCTCAAAGCTGTCATACGTTAATGCGATGGAGGTTTCGTCACTTTGGGTGATGCTGGTGCATCTACCAGCAAGTCAAATGGGTGAGCCACGGGTGAAGAGTGATGCGTGATTTTATCTTGCGAAGTGGAAATTTTCCCCACCCTCGTGTTAGGCAGCCTCCGCATGCCTCAGCGATGACCTCACAAAGGGCCGATGGTGACTGCCTTGACACCTATGGTGTAAATCCTTTCAAAACTATCGACTGGTTTATTTAGACAATGCATGAATCAGCCCGTGAATTAGCAGGCAGATCCCAGTCTTATCTTTATTGTGAGAAGATTTACGAGAGGCCCTGACAGGGCGAACCGAGCGAGATTGCATAATCCCTCTTAGTGAGTTTTTATGGGTGCCAAGAGGGCAAGCCAGATCTGGGCCACTAGAGTCTAATTTGCTATCAGACTAGAGCAACGAACAATGTTGATGAAGTGGACCATTCCGTACCTGCTTGTTTCTGATTCGTCTGCTCCAAGTCATGTCATCATACTGAGACGACAGCGTATCCAACCAGCAGCCTCTTACCTTCCTCTGCAACAACACAATAGAGCATGTTAGACAAAATGCACTCTCAGGTAGCTCCATAAGGAGCTGTGTTTGTATCAAATTTGACCAAAGAATTTTAGTAAAACACATATATACCTTTCCAAGAAGCACCGTACTCTTCCGTGAGGTCCTTTCTCGTGGAGTAGAGGAGGTCTTGAGGACCCTAGTGTGGTCAAAGGTGTTCTCCCCTGACCCCTCTCTCCACTTGGGGAAAGTCCATCCCCTCATCTCCTCCATTTCCAAATGGTTATTGTCAGCACTGACCAACGCTGGCCTACAGGGGGCCTTCCTTCTCATCTTTACTTCTTTATTGTTGGACACATTCACAGACCCTGGTAGCAAAACATTTATTAAGATTATGAGTGACATGTTGACAGTGAGTGTTAGTAGTTAAAAGACCTCGGGGTTGAACCCATGACCTTTGTGCTGCTAACTACCAATTGAACTACAGGAATGTGGTTTATACATAATATGGATACTATTTATTTATTTTATTTTTTCTTAACGCCATTCCTGCATCTACAGCTTTATTTATGGCGAGAACCAGTTCATCAAATATGGATACTAGATGCGAGTTTTGGCAAAGGTTTTGGCATCATATAAAAACATTCTGAGGTTATTACACAAAGAATTCACTTCACAATGATTTCTAGTTAAATAAGGATGTAACATTTACCAAATCCTTGTCTTTCCGTCTTGTTCTTGGCTTTCTGATTGGCTTCGAGCTTCACGATGGAGCCATGTGAAGGACGGCTGGCTCCAGACAGCTGCTCTTTAGATGATAGATTCCTGATGCCCTCTGCCCCTTCCTCGCTGTCATACATGCAGTCGTCTTCTCCCTCTGTGAAAATAATGGATCGACTGAATACATTGACAGCTTGACTGGACCACAGATCATGGCGGACATCTGAATGGGTTGTGGTCTGACGGTTTCTCACAGTATGATTCGTTCGATATGTAGCAAAGTTCACGCGATTGGTGGCTGTGACTGGCAACGTTCGCAGGAACTTTAGTGGTCAGAGACGTCCAGTCGCTCATAGGTTTGACCATTTGCTACCCACAAGTGTCTATTCTGACTTCTGCTTGGACGCAAGTTACGGCATTACGGATTTGTATCGGCAGATGCCGTCTGTGGGCAGCGTGTCTCGCATGGAGCAGAGATGGCACGGTGGCCACAGTGTCGGATGTCAGCATAACGCTGACACACTTGTCACTTACGAGGCACTCGTCAACACTCTCGCATACACGCGAAAACTTTCAGGGCAATTACCGGAGCGGCGACAACACAGCCGAGCTCAACAGCAGGCTTAGCTTACATTTGAGTTCATTACAGTCATGACAATCTCTACATTTGCTCACTTATTGAAATGCGTTTTCAGGAAGTATGGGCTAAAACATGCAGTGGAACGGGGAGAGATTGCACGGTGTGACATTTTAAATGCAGCTGGACTCCGGCTAACATTTCAGCTCGGATTTTCAGCTAATGCGTGGTTGATGAGCCGTCTGTATTTTTTTATTAGCATGACAGCCGGGCAGGAAAATGAGGGGGTCCGGTGATCTTTCGATGGCCCATAACTCACCTGTGTCGCTGTCAGAGGGAGAGCCGCCCTTCTCGGGAACTTCAAGCTTGCTGTCGGCCGTATTGCGTAGGTGCTGTTGAGTCTGAGTTGGGAGGGCTGAGGAGGTACAGTTTAGGATAGCCTTTGACCTCGAACCTCTTCTCATCATAGTCTGCTTCCGAATTGATACTGGGTGGACTGCTGCCCCACTGCCTCCTGGGAAACAAAAATCTTATTTATAAAAAATGTATTTCAAAACCCTTGTAAAGAACAAATGACAAAAAAATCCCCAGAAATTGATGTAGGAAGTTGGATTAATGCACTTGTTTTGAAAACCAAGATGCTTTTAAGTCAACATAAATTTACATTAGCAAACCATTTTACTTTCATAATCGGAGGTGGTATCTAGTGAAATGGTGCATTTCAAGAAGGAATAAAATAGCAGAAATGCACTTTGATTGGATTGTGGACAAGATTTCAAGAACGATTTCAGCAAAACAGAAAAGTCATTTTAGAGTAATTTTTGGAACTACATGCATGTACTAAGAAAATTAATTGTCGACTTGGAATTAGGTTCTCATTTTTGTCAAAATTGAGTTATTCACATATTCTTATTCTGTGACAACCTATTAACATTATGTGATGTTTTTTCTTTACGTTGTGTACATTTTGGGACATAGAACCTTCTCATTCCAAGGCAACGAAATGTTGGCCGTTTTGATTTAATGTTGACTTTAAAATGTAGATTTCTAAATAAATTGAGTTAGAAAAGCATTAAAAACCTGAATGCAGGCAATATGATATTTCTCTGATATTTCTACTGTATATGCACATCATACCTAAACAAGCAAAATATATATATGACTTTTACCTGCGTCACTGTGTTCTCCAGTTTTGTTACTATGTGCATAATCGTCTTTTCCACCGTGTGCTCTAGACAGATGTTCTCTCGCGTTCTCTCTGTGACACAATAAGCTCACCAGTCTCGATCCACGCTTGCCTTTGGCTTTCTGCTTCAGCTGTGAGCAAGCCTTCTGTTTAAACTTAGTGCTCAGCAGTCTTGGTCTTCCTCTCGGCCTGCAGTGAGCCTTCAGAGGAAGAAAGGAAGAAAATTAAGTCTAGGAAAAACATTTAGGCTGCTTTATAATAACATTCGCAGGGAAGAACTGACTTGACATGTCCTTTCATTTAAAAAGAACCAAAGTCTATCTAAGCACTGGAACTTCCTTCAGGAAACCTAACTAGCATAACAAAATTATGAGTGCATATGCATTATACTTAAAAAGAAACAAAGAACACATTTACAACCTTTGTCAGCGGCAGAAAAGGATTAGCTACGAACCTGTGCGCTGCCCAGATGATGGTAAGGACTACTGGACATCCTCTTCCTGTCTCCGCCTCCAGCCAAGTCCTCAGCTGTGAGCAGACCTGGCCCCGCCCCCATCCCAGCCGACCTGTCCATCACAACAGAGAGGTATTCATGAGGGAAGAGAGGAACGAAGGATGAAAAGGAGAGATCAGAGGCGAGCAGAGGGCTTGCCTTCCCTCTCCGTGGCTCTCTAATAACCTTCTTTTCAACCTTTGATGAATGGAGAGGCAGGGGCCTGGTTCCCCGCTGCATGCTTGAAAAATTGGGATCTGACGCCAAAGCGAGAAATATCTGAGAGAAGTGCTGGTAAAGCAACCTCCCACTCATAATTTTGTTTGTTCTTTTTTTCCCCTCACTCTTTCGTTTCAGTCTCTCCGTCTTTGCTTACTCTTTTTCCATTCTGTGCCAATGGTTTCGGGGCTGTGAATTCCAGCATTACATTAATAAAAAAAAAACTCTCTGACTTATTACCATATCAATGCATCTGTTCCTGCACAAAGCAGCACAATGCATTGGCCTTCGGGGGGGCGACTGAGAGTGTGTGAGCGAGGGCATGTGTGTAAATGTGTGTGTAAGTGGACGACCGTGCAGCAGGCCTATTAAACTGAAATAAAGCTCATACACTTGCTCTCTGGCTACCGGTCTCTTGTTTTGCAGTATGCATAAGTGTTTTTACTCCTGAGCAACAGACAGATACTTCAAACCCGCCACGGGCTGCCTTAGTCAGTGCCTGTGGCCGGGGGTGGAGCCACAGGCTTCAGCTGGCCTGTCAGTCACTTGGGTGATTGGCAGGTGATTGTCTAAAGCCGCGTAGGTGTGGTTGCCGAATTGCATCCGTCTTTTTATGTGTTATAGGGATGGAAATTCTAAAGAATTCACTGATTCTGGTCCCTGAAACTTAAAGCACTTTGGAAGCATCATCAAATTAGTCATTCTTATATTATACAATATAGCCTACTATTTTTTTTTATAATATTTGCTATCTATGTATCTATAGTATTTGGTTCTTCTTTAAAATCAAAAGCAGTTCTCAATGAAAATCTGTCCTCACATTGGAGCTGTAACACATGCTCACATGGTACGGTCACATAAGAGCTGTTGGCTCACGAGGACTAGGGTTCGAATCTGACCCGGGTCATGGACAAAACTCCCACCAATTCCCCTGACTAAATTTCACTTTCCTACAGAAATAAATGTTTTTTATTAAAAAAGAACCAATTTTCAAATCGCAACCCCCGTCACAGTGACGATGACAGTACCTCTAGTCTAAACAAACAGAGCTACTTTCCTCTATACAATATTTTTACATTGCACGGACATGAGAAGCAGAAGAAGTTGATATAAGAAAGCCATGATATAAAATGTCTCAAGAAACAAATTCACAGCACATGTATAAAGATCAGAAACACACACGCATTCATGTACACATGAACCGCACAGATCCTGTAGAGCAGGCAGAACTAGCTGTGTTGTGCTCTCCGCTTCCTTTCAGCTGTCTGAACGCTGGCTGTTTGCCCTTTACTGTGGCCAGCGCTGTCAGAAAGAATCAGTGTCCTCAACACACAGGCCCGTCCCTCCTCTTCAACACAAAGAGCCCCTGCTTCAGCTAGAGATGCATGGTGGGGGTGCCCAGAGAGAGAGAGAAAGAGAGAGAGAGAGAGAGAGAGAGAGAGAGAGAGAAAGAGAAAGAGAGAGAGAGAGAGAGAGAGAGAGAGAGAGAGAGAGAGAGAGAGAGAGAGAGACAGAGAGAGAGAGAGAGAGAGAGAGAGAGAGAGAGAGAGAGAGAGAGAGAGAGAGAGAGAGAGAGAGAGAGAGAGAGAGAGAGAGAGAGAGAGAGAGAGAGAGAGAGAGGGAGAGAGAGAGAGAGAGAGAGAGAGAGAGACGGGGGATACATCACCAGGACAGATGGGTGGAGAGGAGGATGAGGGACCATGGTCCAAAAACCCTCAGGAATAAAGCTCTGGTTTACAAACACAGTTTTGTATGGTTTGAAAAAGGCAACTTTCTCAGCGCATTACATATTTAAAAATAGAAACTGGGTTGTTTGAATAGAATAAGCTTTATGATGCCCAATAAAGTGTTCAGACCAGGGGATAGTTCATCCAAAAAGTGATTTTTTTCATTATTTACTCACCCTCGTGTCTGTCCAAACCTTTAAAAGTTACTTTCTTTCTAATGCAGAATACAAAAGAAGATATTTTGAAGAATGTTGGTAACCAAGCAACACTGAACCCCATTGACTTCCAAAACCACTTAGACATTTCTCAAAATATATTTTCTTGTATTCCACAGATGAAAGGGTCATATACAAGTTTTCACTCATTTACTGTAAGGGTTAATAAACAACAAAAAATAAATCTTTTTGGGTTTAACATAAAAATGAATTTTGGAAGGTACACTTAAAATCCACCTACAAATCTGCCTGCAGAATTGTATCGCTTGCTACAGTCTCAGCAGTAAATCCAAATGATACTGTAGAGAGAAGTAAACAGCACATAATAGAAGAACAAGTCAAGTGAGAACAGGAGAGAAAGAAAGAGAGGACTATCCCCAAAGGGAGTCAGACGTCTGAACAGAGCTCCATGGCGTGATCGATGGACACTAACCTCTATCGACCCAAGACCACATGCGACACGGTCATACCCGTCCACAACCCATTCTGCACATCTGCATCCAATGAGTTCATCCAAAAACATCATATTACCATTTTACCACAATCCCCCTCAAATCACAACTAGAGATAAATGATTGTTTTTTGGGAGATGCTTCAAGCGTACATGGATTTCTCAGACATAACAGACCTGAGGGGAAGCAGAGGAAAACCTTCAAGAACAAAGCATTACTAAGAGTAAACCGCTCAGCTGAACAGAGTAAAGAGAGTTTTGAGTGCACTTCGGTTTCTCCTCCTTGTGGCACAAGTATATCTATCTGCACGTCTTCAACCACAGCCCAATGAACTCATTATGGGCCTTAACAGACGCCCTATTTTCGTCAAAACAACAAATAAAGCCCCAGCAGTCTGCAGCAGGAAAGTATTTGCTTCCAGACGGTGTGCATCTGCAATTCACTTCTGCATTTAAATGCCACATCGAGTCTCTTAAAACCCCCAAGGCCCGGGAGACCAGGTAACCGTGGAAACCTGATTAGTAACCTGACACCAGGTTTGGTGTGCGGTTGCTCTAGCTTGATGAGGACTGTTTCTAGGACGTCTATTAAAAAGCAAGCTGACGTACACCCCCCACCCCACCATGCTCTGCCTGTCGCCACCCAAAGGCGACCCTTTGACCTCCTGACCCTAAAAGGCCTCTCTAGTCGTTGTGTCAACTCCATGTCACATTCCAGCTGTAAAGGGAAGAGCGAGCGAGAGAGAGTGGGTGTCTGTAGGCTGGTAAGAGAATTCACAGTCCCCTAATTACAAACCCCTTCCCCTCTGAGGGGTCAGGATTACAAAGTAATGCTATTCAGAGAAGGCCATTGATTAGCAGGACACAATCATCAAGCAGAGAGAAAGAGAGAGAGAGAGAGCGAGACAGAGGGAGAGGAAGACTGCAAAAGAGAGCAGAAGAATATGATTGTGCATACAGTATGTGAACATGTATGTTTGTGCCTCTACCAGCAAGTAAACAAAGGTTATTATAGATTACTAAAACTAAAACAAACACAAAATTTGAGATGTTGCTCAGCTATAAGCTGAAATAAGTTTAAGTTGACCCAAAACTGAAATTACCAAATCACAGTATAGCAACATAACAATTAAACAGATAAAAAAATAAAATCATTAAAAAAAAAATCGCTGAAAATTATAGCCAATAATAGCTAAAAATTCTACTGAAAAAAAGTAAAACCAAAACCGAAATAAACAAATCACAGTATATAGCAACATAACAATTAAACAGATAAATAATAAAATCATAAAAAAATACAAAAAATTATAGCTAATAATAGGTAAAAATTAAACTGATTTTTTTTTATTTTAGTATTTCTCTATATATATCAATAATAAATACATAGATGATACATTGATATGATAGCCTAGCATTCTGACCTCTCACAGATTCAGCCTGATGATGGCAGAGGATGCTACACAAACACATAGTGAAGAATTTATAATCAACAAAAAACTGCCTCCTCTCCCAAACACAAAACCTCAAATCCAATAATGCTGACGAACACGCTAGTAAATATCATCCTTCAACTGCTCAACAACTCATGATGTCAACCATTCAACTGATGGAAACCGATGGAGACGTCAAACCCCACCATCTCTCCGACATTCTCTAAAGACGATCTTAAAAAGGCTTTTACGACTTGGATAAATTTTAGTGGCGGCATGTTGTCATTTGTTTTATTTGTCGGGGGGGGGGGTTATTAACGGCAGGGATAAAGGCGCGCTGGGTATAGCATGTGTAATTAAACGAAGGCTCCTGCTTTTCATTAGCAAGCTGCTAATCAACCAGGGTATTAATAAAATGAGTTTTGTTAATCAGGTAGGGTAAACTTGATTTGACCGAGTTTATCAAAATGTCTGAGGCGTGTAAACAGAGGTGCATCGCAGGGGGGTGGGGGGTGAGCGCTCATCCATCAGGATGATAACTTAACGTACTGACTTTGCGCGGGCGATTGGTCTCCGTGTTTTATCAAATTAATATCGCCGGCGCGTCACGGGTTAGAAGGGAGTCGCAACACTTGTAGATAATCAATGGAAGTTGTAAATATGATTAATGATGGCTTTTTGCACTGATTAATAACCTAGTCTCCCTTGTTTGAACTGATACGAGCCTTCTGCACTTATTTGAATGCACGCACAGAGTTCGATCGTACACACGCAAACATAATATTACAGAAAACCAACGCACCTCCTATCTAGACTTTATTTTAAATGGAAGCAAAGAGTTTCGGATACAGGTAAGGAATTGTTTTCTCGCAGGCAATGATGAGCTAGTCTTGATATTACTGGTCTCCGTAACTCTACTTTAATCTCGACTCTCTCTCTTGAAACAACAGACGAGCATTTTCATTATTACGGTGTATGGATAAGGTCTTGAGAAAACAAAGCAACTTTATTTACTGTTTTGTGGGAAAGTGTGACTATACACCTATTATAAAGACCAGTAGGATATCACCATGTTGGACAACTTTTGAAAATAAAGGTAATTAAAACTTTCGTCCTTATAATTAAGCAGCATAAGTGTCAGACACTTCAAAAGCGTCGTTGTTGCTGTTCAAAATTCATACAAAGAGCAACACTCACTTGACTTTTTTAGTGGCGTCTGTAGGGGCCGACGTGGATTTGCGCTTCCGTGGCCTTCCGGGTCCTCTGCGAGCCGGACTGCGTGAGGTTTCTTCTTTTCTGTAAACGCACACACACAGAGCTGTCAATCACGCTAATTCACACTAATGATGTTGAACGCTACGAAACACTAAGCCACACTAATTGTGAGAGTGGACTAGTGGGAAGACTTAAGCACAGCTCAAGCTTCAGCTAAGAGGTCTCAGCACACGCTGGGTGGTCCCAGGAGCGTGTTACACGGGGACAGAGAAAGCACTGGAGAGAGAGAGAGTGTGTGTGTGAGATCGAAGAGCTTTCGATCTCTGTGTGCGTAAATGGGTTTTAAAAGGTGTGCGGAGCGCGAGGGTGTGTGCATGTCTGTGGTTCACTCACTGGTGGTCATATTTCCTCTGTAGCTTTGCCAGCTCCCTCTGTTTTTCCTTGTAGAGCCTCTGCAGTTCTGCCAGTCGCATGCGCATCGCTAGCTCCTCCCGATCCAGCGTTTCCATGGTACCCTTAACAGGACACACCTACACCGACAAAGTCCAATCAGTTTACGCCGTAGTGCTGAACATAGTGGCTCTAAATGATAAATGCTAACATTGTTCCGTATGAATTTCGTCTCTATGTGAAACACCAAATAATGTGTGTGATACGGTGAATTATACAGTAGGTCACAAGTTGTTTGCATCATTTTGGGGGGGTTTTTATGAAGTGAAAGATGCAGCTTCGAGTCAAAACAAACCAGAAAAAAATTAATGAATAAACATGAGCTACTTGTACCGGTTCAGGGCGGGGTGTCCACTTGCATTTTCTTCGCAGATTGAGGATTCTACGGAGGGGTGGGGTCGAGTCTGTCGTTGTGGGCGGGACCCGCTCCAGGGCACGTGCGGCAGCTAGGGTTGCCAGACTTTGGAGGTCAAAGGTCAGCATGTCCTCTTCTGCACAGAATAAGAGGAAATAAGAGCTTAAACCAACCATCAAATATTCAACGATTAACTGAGCGACATGAGAAATGTACATTACATTTCACAATTTATAACAGTTTAATTCAATTTATTGCCATTGCATTCAATGCAACAAAATTAAACAGTAAAGCTTATAGCGTATCCATCCACGAAGACAAGCAACAACAAGCATAACAAAAAATACAAAAACACATTATCTATAGCCCTCCTCCGCTCCCTTTTGAAGCACTATGGTGGTTGACACAGGACTAAGATGTCGTCACGTTTTCGCTTCTCTGCCGAAGGAGATAATGTATTTACGAAACGCACCCTGTAGAGCAGTTTGTCCGTTTAGGGCTACTGTAGAAACAACATGGTGAATACCACGCAAGGTGAACACGCTTCATCATGTAAGGTCTTTATACTCCTCTGAAGGCATAGTTATGTATTTTGTATTGCATTTCTGTTAATATATAGTAGCTACTCCAAAAAATTACACATTACAAACAATTTTACATTATACATGCTTTTTGACCACCTCCCAATGCCACAATTTATCATGGACCGAATGTGAGCATATTACTTGTAACATGTTAATAACAGGTCTAAACTGAACCCCTGTCTCTCCACATTTAAAAGAGACCCAGCAATGCAGACATCCAGCATATCCCTATGGATGCAAGCAGAGAGACCTTTAAAACACAGAGAGATGATACAAGGCCGCAAAGCACGCCGCTGTTTCCTGACAGCACTTTGTGCTTTCAGAGCCCGAATGAGCAATGATGATAGCTATTAACCAGAGAGCTTATCTCTGTACATGAGGCTTAGATGCCAGGAGCCATGTTACAGAGCGAGAGATGAAGAAGGGGAATTTCTAAACATTTATCACTGTCATTAGGGCAGGCCACATGCTCAGCCTCCACACAGCCAATGAGGCTTGAATATTCATGACAGCCAAAGCTGGCCTGGGGATACTGAGAACACTGTATGAGCGCGTGTGTGCGCGTGTGAGCGTCTATGTCCGTGTCAGCGAGCGAACACAGCTCGCTATTCTGTCGCGTCACAGCAAGACAGGCGCACAGTATGTGTTCTGCAGAGAGACCGCGAGGGGTGGTGGAGGAGAGAGAGGACAATAAAAAGTGTTTATTGAGCTATCTATTTATTCGCAAACATCTCCCAACATGGAAAAAATCCAATTTATCCTCCGAGGGGAAATGCACACGGAGGAGATCGAGACTTCAAGAGAAGAGAACGAACTCACGACCTGTCAAGAACACGTCCACGTTTGACCAAAAAAACAAATCAAGAGAAATCGTATATTCTGCATAATGAAAATGAAGCCAACTTCAGGGACATTAACATTTGCATTGTGAATCATGGCAATTAAGCATCCACCCCCAATTTCTCATTACCGTAATGCGCCTGAACGTTTCACTGTTGAGTTGTTTTGGATTTGCCATTATAATTCTCAGTAGTTATTGTCATTACTGTAATACAAAGGTTTTTTTAATTAGCATAAATTAAAGGCAGTAAAACAAATACTATCAAAATGCTTAATGACTTTACGATTTAAATAAGCCTGTATCATTGTTTTAAAGGATGAGATTTTTACCACTACTGTAATGAGAGAGATTTTTTCACACTGCTGTTATTTGGGGGGGGGTGGGTGGGTATGTGTTTGCATTACGGTAATGAGAATTGTTGTGGAAAATGATTTTGGCATAAAAATAATACAAACGAAAAAATGAAGGCTGTTTTTCTGACTTCTTATAGTGACCTTGACATGTTCTTCACAGGTTTCACGAGATTCAACCAAAAGGGTGAAATGTGAATGACAAGTATAGGTTTTAAAAGAATTATAGCACCGTGAAGAAAATCTCTCAGCTGAAACGGACAGAGATGTGAACAGAAAAGGGAAAGCAAGACAACATGAGGAACACTGGTTTATTCTGGCCTGGGATGGTCTTTGGTTTCCCACCTGGCTGAAATCATCGTGCCACTTTTAGCCTAGTGGTGGTCTTTGTGAAATCGATGCCCATACCCTACTGTAACAAGACCAGTTGGGAGCTACGAAACGGTACACTGATACTGGATGAAAGCAGAATGCATGAGATGGATAGAAGAACTGAGACCCAGTAAAAGAAAGGAAAATGGGAGAGGAAGAAGAGAAGGAGAGGTTGAAGACAAATGATGCTCTCCGGTTGATAGCCTAGAACATTTAGCCCAGGAAAGACTTGAGTGGTAATGCTGTATGTGGCGGTATCACTGACCAATCAATAACAACTACCAACAATACTTCAAAGGACCTCTCAAAATCTATATCATTTTATCACATGTTATTTGTCCGCACTTCACGACGTCCGTAACGCCGCGAGGAACGTCAGCAGAGCGCTTGAGATGTCTGCAATAGATAAGCACCTTGAAATCAAATCTGTAAATCACTGAAGGCTAAACCTGATCGCATATGAAATCCTTAGCCGGCGAGGGACCGGGTCCTGACAGCCAGCGCGGGCTGCCTCACCTCCAGTTCTTTAATAATTCAGCGACGGGCGTGTTTATTGATGGCTTCTTTCCTGCTGCAAAGAGCTTCATCATATTCTCTTATTAGTCCCTTTAGTGCAGCTTGCTTACACAAGAATTACACAGCAGATTACAACCCTGTTTTAATATGGGCGGAAGAACACACACAAGCAAAAATAAGCCACACAACTGGAAAATCCAACTTAAAAGGATAGTCTACCTAAAAACAATTCTGTCATTATTTATTCCCTCGTGTTGATATTTTGTGAAATGTTTCAGTGGTTCGTCTATACAACGGAAGTCAATGGGGGCCGATGTTGATTGTTAACAATCTTCAAAATATCATCTTGTGTGTTTTGCAGAAAAAAGTCATACAGGTTTGACGTTAGGGTGAGAAAATAATGGAATAATGTTTACTTTTGGGTGAACTATTCCTTTAAGATTGGTTTCAAGATCTAGACTTGAATGCACTGTAAGGCAGTTTGGATAAATGCCCAATGTAAATGTAAATTTAGTTCAGTCCATCTTCCTGAAAACCATACATTTTACAGTAAATGCGTACATCTGCTACATGTTAACTGTCAGCCTTTAGGAGTACATGCAATGCATTGCACCAAATTTTCATTTCATCTGCTAGACTGAGCAAAATGACAAAAGCGCCGAATACGGTTCGTTTTTTTCTCAGAGTGTTTGGGATTCCTCAGCTGCTGCCGTAAATAAAAACATCCTTTGGCAGGGAGATGCTAAACGTTCCCTGGAAAAGCAACACGTCTAAAACAGCACTCGAAACAATGGGCCCTAATTAGCCGACAAAAACGCTGTCGTCCTGAGAGGAAAAAGATCAACTGCTACTATTTCATCAACTTTTTACCAGGGGACTCGGCGAGCTGTGGGAAAGTGGAGGGGCTTTTTCCATCTAAAATGAGCCTAATAAAAGTGATCAAACAGGTTGAGGAGCAGGGGCAGGGGAAACATCCCTTAATCTGACTGAGTGGACACAGTCCAATCCGGCGCACCCGGGGGGAGCCAGCCATCATTAGAGCTGCCTTTTAAGACAGGCTAAAGCCCTTTAAAAACACCACCCCCTCCTTCCAGCTGTCTTAGTCTCTCCCACAGGAAGTGCGGAACCCCAAAAGACTGAGGAGCATTTGATCTTACGCAGGAAAAGAAGCCAAGAAGGCTCAGTTGAGGCAGTGTGTGTGTGTGTGTGCGTGTGCGTGCATGTGTGTGTGTGTGGACATGTTTTTATATCCCGGTGGGCAAAAAAGCTTATAAATTGTACAGAACAATATTTTTTAAGAATCTAAAAATGCAAAAAGTTTTCTATGATCTTTAGGGTTAGGGGTAGGGGATAAAATATACAGTTTGTACAATATAAAAAACATTACGCCTATGGACTGTCCCCACGGAGATAATAAACCAGACATGTTTGTGTGTGTGTGTGTGTGTGTGTGTGTGCATGCGTTCATGTTTGTATATCCCGGTGGGGACCTAAACCTGAATACACACCAACACATGGGGACTCGCGTCACCGTGGGGACCAAAATTGAGGTCCCCAGGGGCAAAACAGCGCGTGTATGTGTGTATGCGTGTGTTCTTATGAAAGTGTAAAACAGGACAGTCAGGTGATTGTGAATGTACTGTATGTATGTGTGTGTGTTGTCAGGATGGGCGGGTCTTTGTTATCTTCAATTCACACAAAGCCTGGAGATGTAGCTGTTCTGAAAGCCCTATTTTTGCATCTCTTCATGTGAGGAGAGAAAAACGAAATGAAAGGCCTCGTCGTGGTCTTCCCTGGCTGCCTGTATCACAGCCCTACAACACGGCTCATGCAAATCACTGATGAGAAATTAAATCATGTGTGCGTTTGGCTGTGCTTTCATTGCGATCAGAAAGAACATCAAAGCCGTTCTACGTTTTTTTTACCTCACTTCTGTAAACCTGTTGGAAAGGTTACAAGATGGAGAGCCGTTGGTTCATATGATGTCACCTTATATTAGCAAGGAAGCAACTTCAACATATGTCATAGAAGCGAGAGACAGAGTGCAACTCAAAGGATTTCTAACTTAAAGGATGTCCAAAAAATTGGGTAGAATCTACAAGACGTTTTTTTACATAATTGTGTTTTAATGTGATAGTTCACCCAATATTCAAATTTTGTCATCATTTACTCGCCCTCTTGTCATTTGAAACCTGTAAGACTTTCTTTCTTCAGTAGAACACAAAAGAAAATATTTTAAAGAATGTTGTTAACCGGCACCCATTCATTTGCATTGGTTTTGTGTCCATACAAGAGAAGTGAATGGGTGCCGGCGCTGTTCGGTTGCTAACTTTCTTCAGAATATGTTCATTCATGAAAGAAGAAAGAAAGTCAGACATGTTTGAAATAATAAGAGGGTGAGTAAATGATGACAAATTTTTTATTTTTGGGTGAACTATCCCTTTAATGGGGTTTCTAACTTTTTTCAGAAACCACGACAGTTAGAAAGATTACAAACATTGTTCATTTTAAAAATACACTTTTTGTTTATTCTCACCTTCATTGTCCCCCACGTCATTCCTCTGTTGTTGGGTTCGCTCCAACTCGGCCATTTCACTCAGTAATTCTATGCCGTAATTAGGGGTCACCGTATTATCAGATACAGACACGGGGGGCACCATGCGGGCATCTCTTTTGGCACACAGAGCTGCTGCAATGAGCAGCTCCAAACTCCAAATGCAGCTGCCCGGGTACTGATTTCCCAGGGTGGAGGGCACGGGACAGGGGGTCAAGGGTGGCAAGGGATGGGCGGTCCCTGTGTCACAGGTTAATCCACACTCATCTTCACCTGCCTTCTCTGGATCATTCTCACTAGATCCCACAGGCTGAGAAACCTGGACTTTGTCTTGTAGTTCTTCATCCTTCTCTGTGGTATTTTCAGCTGGAACTGGAATCTCCATTTCACTTGTTTGGGTGTTGGGAATCATTGTCGCTGTATCTGAATGAGGGTTTGAAGGGGAATCGGGGCAAAGGGAAGTTTGCGATACGGTTGCATGTCTGCAAGTGACCCCCGACTCTCCTTCTTCCACCTGTTCTTCGGCTTGCATCACTCCAACCTCTTCCTCCTTCTCTACTTCCTGTGATGTTCTGGTAGGTGAGCCCACTCCAGGGTGACAAGCAGGCTCCTCCTCTTTAGGAGAAAGCAGGAGGGGTTGAGGCGCGGGTTCAGCAGGTTCTGCTTGCTCCGCCTCCAGGTCGGCATGCTCGGCCAATTGGACTTCTTGAGGGGAGGGGCCACCTTTGTAACCCATGGCGATGGCGGGGTAAGTGTAGCCAGGAGGCAGATCTAAAAAGAAAATGAAATTAAACTGATTGAGTGTTTCCATAAACACAGATGTTGGTTTAGATTCCACAACCTTGTTTGAAATCTATTACTAACTTAAAAATGTGACTTCTGAAACACACACTAGCAGCATACAAACCAGCAAGCCATTACCATTCATTTGTTGTACACATTACAATATGACCTTGTCAGTTAAGGGGCACGGACCCCTGCTGCTGAAGTGCAGACACGGGGTGATATATACTCTCTATAGTGAAGCATTAGCGACAGTGTGTACCATTTGCTGCGTTTATCTAGTATAACTCACACGCATAATGGAGCCGGCGCCATAAAGACTATAACGCAGGCATGAGCGAATTTTCCATGAATATTGAATTATGTTCGAGTTGTTATAGATGCAGCGCGCCGCGCTGGTGAGAGAGAAAGATTGCACGTAGGAATGTTTGTGTATAAATTAGTATTAAAGTGAGAGTGTGAATTCGGATCGCTTTCACAGAAAGAGCGTGTGCGTCTACATGATATCCGGGGTATATTGATGACAGCGTGGTGTCTGAGTGTGATTGCCGAGCTAGCCCTGTCACCTCCGCAACACGTTATTGATGGTGTCCATCCGCCAGATGAATGCATATCCCTCCGCCAGCCGGCACTCAAGGACCCCTGAAGGATAAGAGAGAGGCCTGTCTGCCATCTCAGTGACCTCCCTATACCGTTCCCTGTCTGCCTCTTTCACAGCACACAGCTCCCTAAGGCATCTCTTGCACATACAAATGCGTCAAAATGGATACAATTGTGCACAGACACAAACACAAAGCCAAAATCACGCGGTTGTGCTTCGATTCACATTAACGGACTGATTTTCTTTGGTGATCAAAGGGGCAAAAAGTCCTTCAAAGGTTCAGTGTATCTTATCTGTGGTCTGCTATCTCGCTCTTCTTTTGACTGGCCCTGAGTCTCACAGACCAGGGGATTTTTTGCTCTATCTCTCCTTCACTGCCTCTCCCCCAGGGGTTTGTGGAGCCAGGCGCTGTGGCAAGACCCTAACCTTGAGAATGAAATGAAATGTTCCAGCTTCTGTCGTATAGTCGATGTTTTTCAGACTCAAATGTGAGGGGAGGGCGTTGGGAGGGGTAGACATGTAGAGAAAGCACTTAAGTCTTAATCAGTGTTTTTGCTTTATTTTAAGGATGTTTAGATGGTTTTTTTACAGGAAAAAAAGATACATTTACTTGAGCAAACCTGTATCAATTTATTTGGTTGAACTCGGAGAAAGATATTTGGACGAAACAGTTGTTGGACCCCATTGACTACCATAGTAGGAAAAACTACAATGGTAGTCAAAAGTGCCCCAGAACTGTTTGCTTTCCTACATTCTTCAAAATATATTCTTTAGTGTTCAACAGAACGAGTAATTTTTCCTATTATGGTAGTCAATGGGGTCCAAGAACTGTTTGGTTATAAGCATTCTTCCAAATATCTTTCTCTGTGTTCATCATAACAAAGAAATTTACACAGATTTGGAACAACTCAAAGGTGAGTAAAAATTGACAGATTTTTTTTGGTCAATAGGTTTAAAAAAATACGCCCCTGCCCAGTTTTTCTGGATCGTGTGCTTTCCATAGCATATAACAAACCACAAACATCTGAACTTTATCTCAATTTCTACTCTATAAGGTTTAATTCCACTACGCACCATCTCATCCTCTGAATAATTCTCTAAATAAACATCATTACACAGAAAAGCAATTTAAATGACTGAACACAAACGGTGCAACTTTTCTTACCAGGCTCCAGGGACTGTGGGTAGTCCTGCGGGGGCTGGCCCTCACCCCTCTTGTCCTGGGATTCGGCAGGTTTAGGCAGGTGGTGGGTGATAGCATGGGGGCTGAGCGCCGGGGAGCGAGGAGCAGCAACGGCCGGGTTGGGCTCGGGACAGGGCGTGCTCTTGAGGTGGGACCGCGGGGCGGGCGAGCGACAGCAGGGTGAAAGACGAGAGGTGCAGCCCCCCGGGGATGAAGAGGAGGGAGGAGGCTTAGTGGAGGGGCAGACGGGCTTAGTGGGTTTGGATGTGCGGAGCTCAGACGATCCTTCGACCAAATCGATGGGGGGATCTTCAGGTTTCCTCTACAGAAAAACAGGAAATGCATAAAAGATAAGCACGACCCTAGTAAAAAAACGATTCATTTAAAATGCATTTATTTCATGCTAAGTATAGTTTAAATGTATTAAAATATTTGCTGACATGACTTACTGATATAAAATTACAATTAAACGTTATTTGGCGAACTATTTATACACAATGCACATTTCTACATATTAAGGCTGTGTTTTAATAAAAATGTGTTCTACTGTCACTTTTGAAAATGATTTTATGATTTTTTAATAAAATCAATCTTTCAATGCAAGATATTTAAAGTGAACCTGAAGTTTACTTGCTACAGTTCCACTTTAGCACAATCATATACACTTAAATGTATCTTTAGTTGGACGTCAGCACTATTTCTGCACAATTAAAGTATATTAAGTACAAAATTAGTTGTTCCAATTTAGCAGACTTTAAGGATATCAATTTAGTATAGCACAAATACAATCGCAGTGTATTTTCATTAAGTACATAAGATGTAAATGGATTTGCAGTATACTTAGCATGAAATAAATGTATTTCAAATACATTTTAGTACATTTATTTTTCACTAGGGAAGAACTTTATATACTGTATATGCTACAATAATGCTGTTTTCTTGAATCATGCCATGAAAAATGTAAAGCAATGCTTCAATCGATTGCACTTTTTTTAAATAAACATGAAGTTAATTTTGTAAATGAAGGTGTGTTTTATGGTATAGAGAATTTTTATTTTCACTGATTTTAACATTTTGGTATTCACAAGTAACATTGTACCTTCTTTTCTCACCTCTAAAACACATTTATATTGAAAACGTAACCTATCTGCAGCATGAAGCTAGTTATGATTCATCCGTCTCAGGTTTCCCAGCACTGTTGCGTAAGGACAAGCACCTGACATGCAGTACAATGGGTGCTAATGATCTCCAGTTCACTTGCATTCTGCTCTGTGTCTCTGTATAAAAGCGCTGGGATAAAAGCTTGAATCCTGGTGTTGCCCTATATCTGCAGAGAACCTGCTCTTCCAAACTTCCGACATTAAAATGCGCTTTGAAAATGAAAGTTACGTGTGCTTTTGCTACAACTGCTATGAATTTCTGAAAGCAGGAATAACAGGCCTTTCACAACCGTGGGCGCTCTGGGTAGACCTGTTGAAAGACTGGGCTGCAGTAGAGCAGTAGCCGTTGGGAAATCGGCCTGTGGGGTATGAGGAAATGCATCTAAACTGTATGTGCTGATGGTGTGTGTGTGTGTGTGTGCAAGTGTAATTGCGGTGTTTTCTCTTTTGTGTCACCTGTGAATGACTGTGTCTGTGCGCCAGCTCCATAGCCTGCGCCGCACGATGCTGATGCTGCTGGTGCTGATGCTGCTGCAGCGCGTAGAGTTCCTGTTGCCGTAGAAACTGGGAGCGGGAGTAGACAGCAGGATGCTGCATGTGTGAGGCGGGCCCTCGGGCTCCATAAACAGGGGGCCACAATCCCTGCTGCTCCATTACATCTACACAGAGAAAGAGTTGAGAAAGAGAGTGAGAGAAAAGTACGAACAAAGGGTTTTTTTCTCTTGCCCTAAGGCGAGTCTCACTTATCGTTCTGAAGGCCTATTGATTTACGGCTATAAGGTTCTTTTGTGTCCCTCTATACTTCCACTCTTTTCTTCAAAAAGTCATCCTCCTTCCCCAGGGCAAAAACTCCCATACTCACATTTCCACATCCCCTTCCTCATTTCCCCACAGAGGCCGAGCTCATCCAACCTACGGACGGACGGAGAATGCAAACCGCTTCTCCTCTTTGCATCGTCTGTCACTTGCACTCACCGTTTGCTCATTCATACCTCAGCAGATTAACGTAAATGGACGGTCACCAGTGAGCTAACCAGCCGCACTCGCCTGATCTCTGGCTCGCGCGCGCAGCAGTACCAGTCAGAGCGATTCAGCGCCGCTGTCTCGAAATGTCACATGAATGTGGCTTTTCTGACAAGTCCTACCTGACAGCCTGCTGAGAGTGGGCAAGGGGGTCGATCCCCAAATGGCTCACCATAGGTTATTATTGCACTAATAAGGGTGATGGGTTCACAGATGTTTTAACAAGAGACGAATTCTTAAGGAGAACATCGGTCATGCTGTCAGCATCTGTTGGGCATGTTTACTGCTTATGCAAAATACCTCTAAAACACATTCAGTTCCTGAATTCTTTTTAAAGATAAAAATAAATATAGGATTTTCCAAATCAAGTACTTGAAATCTCCTGCAGACATTCATAATTTTGTTGAAGGCACTTTATGTGGATGCATCATATCGTGTTTTGTCTTCTGACTTATCTCTGTGAAATGACTACATGTCACTTTTGGAGAGACCGACATTCTGATCACAAAGTCTGCACGCATTTTTCAGCAATTTTATCGGTGTTTGCTGCACAGCGTTTTGCGGAGGCTGAAGGGAGAGAGAGTGTAGAAGGATAAAGCGCAGCTGTGTAAAGCACTTAGTCTCAACCTTGAGCCTCAGCCCACAGAAATTTCAACACAATATGTTTTTCTTTCAGCCATTGGGTTTTGCATGCTGCCGATTCCCCGCCCCTCCTTCCCTGATGTATGGCAAGGACCTTTGTTTGGGAAAGATTACTGGGACAGGGTTATGCTTCCCTAGGGAGGGATCCAGTGGATGCACTTCCCCTCTTTGTTGCAGAAAGGGGAGTGTGACGCTAAGGAGCATAGAGCTAATTAAATTTCACAGCCAGCGTGGGGAGGAGGAATGCCAAACAGAGGCGCGCAGCACCGGACAGCACAATACAGCGAAAAGCAGTGCGACGATGCGCGGCACAGCACGGCTAAGTTTAATGTGGTGGAATGGCGTAAAGCGACGCACAGCAAATCAAAGAGCAATGCCAAACTGTACGTACAGATACGATTGCATGAGCACAGCAAGGCACAATGCAACACAGTTTAAAGTGTATATTATAGCAGATTCTAACTTTGTTCGTATGGCACAGCACAGAACGATGTGTAAAAACTTGTCCTTTTGTTCCTGTGTAGATCGTGCTTGCAACGTCAAGGTCATGGCTTTGATTCTCTGGGAATGCACATATTGATCAAATAAATAGCTTCCGTTGTATGTTGCTTGAATAAAAGTGTTGACAAATGTATTAAAGTGCAAATGTATTGTGAACAATTGAACTGTGGATGTTTTTTTTTCTAAAGAAAACATTGTTATCTCTAGCGAAATGCGATGATTTCTTTCGTCTCTGAAATAAATGTCCTTTTTTACGAACGTCAGTCAGTTGAAAAATGTGCTAACGTTCCCCAAATAGTTAGTTAGACATTGTTTTAGTAAATTTGCATTCTGGCCTGTCTTCACTTTTCACAACTTCATAAATTCCCACAATATGATGTACAGTCTTACCCTACATGTATTTTTCTCATTGAATATCCTGCTTCACCTTAAAATGTGACATTACGTAAATAAAACAGGCCAACGGGGACATTTTATGTTGACTTTAAGCAACCAAGCAAACAAAAGAACATAAAACAACAAATTGTGTCCTTACATTGTTCCTCTTCCCTGTGGCCCTCACCTCCTCAGGCTCCATGCACTGTTACAATGGAGACGAACGCCTCAGGCCCACCTGGAATAATTTTACTGCTGTGCAAACAGTAACATATTCATACAAATTTAATCTAAACCAACAGACCCTGAAACGCACACCCACACAGTGCCTTTACATCACCAATTCTAGCGCTCGCTTATCTATCCCCTTCCCCCCTGCACACACTCAAAGTCAAATACGCTAGCTATCTACTTGAAATGATAATTTGTTTAAACAGTTTGAATAATTCCACTTTGCGCATTCAGAGTGTGCATTAGGGTCGCTTGTGAAACTGCTCCCATTAAGTCCATTCTACAATGTGCTGTAAATGCCGGCTTGGCTTAATGAAGCGTTTCACAATAATGATTACAGAATGATACAGGGCAGAGAGGGGATGAGATGGATCCGGGTATGGGGGAAGGGACACTAGACCCATGGGGACGAAATTCAGTGTAGAATTCCAGAAGGGAACAACGGGACGGACCGACCGCCGATTAGTTACTGGAGCTGCTGTGACTTCAGGTTAAGGCCCTTTTCATAGTGAGCCCATTGTGATGAAATGACACAAAAGTGTGGAGCTTTCATGAACTATTTTTTCCTAACAAAACTTATTTGGAAGTCTGGATACCTGAAAATTTGTTCTCCATAATAATAATAATAATAATAATAATAAAATACAAAATAAAAGGATATTAATTAGTAAATAATAATAATAATTATGGCTCAGTGGTTAGAGCAATGGCGCTAGCAACGCTAAGGTCATGGGTTCGATTCCAGGGATTGCACATACTTAGAAACAAATGTATAGTATAATGCAATGTAAGTCGCTTTGGATAAAAGTGTCTGCCAAATGCGTAAATGTAAATGTATTATATCAATTATTTATAATATAAAGCTCCAATCAACAATTTTTAGGTTAAAAATGAACAAAAACAAATTATTTTGCTCTTCATAAAACATCAGTGATCAAAACTGTCTCCTTACCTTACCACAATTCACAACAAGAAGCTTATAATAATGCTTTATAAGTTGAGCTGTCAGGTACGATTTCGTCAGAAATGTCATTTTACTACCTACAACCCACGCAACTACATAAAGTTACATGCAATTTTGTTTTAAATAGAGATGGCAATATAGAGCGAAAAGTTATGCATTGCAGCTGTAATTAATAAAAAATAATCATCACTTTATTTTTTTGCCCAAAAATGACAAAATTTGCTCTGATTCATTTCAAAATATATTTTAACCAAAAGTTAGTGTGAATTAATTTTTACACCTTGTCTACACCAGATGCGAACGGCGCGATGCAACACGACAAATGCCTTGTTCTTATGGGGTTTGTTGTGTCGCGTCGCATCCAGTGTGGACGAAATGTAAAATTATAATGGGTTCTATTGTCTTTTGTCGTGTCATGTCGTGTCGCGCCACGTCTGGTGTAGACAGGGTGTTAGGGGTGCCGAAACATAAACCCCAGGACAAACAACACATGTTGTGTAATGTACCAAAGTGATGGGTGGCAGGGTGGGCTGCTGGCTCGGAAGGCAGTACCACCAGGGCAGCAGAAGGGTCCTGAGGCAGAGACAGGACTGGTTGCAAGGGGCCGGGCATAGCTGCAGAAAAGCCTGGGGTCAGGTTCTGGTGCAATGCTGCATGACTGAGACCTAAACGGAGACAAAAAATGCTCCTGAATGATCAAAGATTTAGGTTTAAATTTCAAATTTATGTCTATGTAATGAGACTATAAAGTGCGTTTCAATCTAACACTATTAAAACAGTGAATATACAGATGGCATTAGCATACTATAGGAGTGTCCCATCCAGAGGGAGGGACTTCCTGTCCGAGGCATCCAGTGATGATGGGCGGGGTGGGCATGAGCAGATGGCTCAGTGCCTAATTGGCTACTGCCTGGCACAAGAAGGTGTGAGGTCAGATCTCCGTGGCAGCTACTGGAGGGGTGGATCCTGGCAAACTCAACTCTGTCTTTGTTTTCCCTGAGGGGAAGCAATAAAAATGGCAAAATTTGACTCTAAGAAATTTATTATTTATTAGAAATTTTCTCTATTAGAAAAACAAAGCAGCACGTCAACTCTGCAGGTTGACTCAGTCAACAGGGATTGGTTCTGTTTAGTTACAAGTGACATGAAATATAGTGATTTATTATTTAAAAATGTTTAATGACGTCATAAGTTATGGCTAAGTACATTTGCAGATTTACACAATTAATGTGAATTGCATAGGTCAGATAATTCAAATTTTGGAAAAATCTGTTGAAAATCTTTGTGCTGAAATTTGCTTAGATACTACAGCAATTCAATGTAAGAGACTTTAGAGATATTTTCTGAAACAAGATATCTCATTTATAATTTTTTATCCTATGAAAAGATTCTGTAATAGGAATGTACTGTATGTAGCACAATGAGAAGCCAGACCTGAGGAGGATATCTCTCTCTCTGTCGAATGGAGGCAATCCAAGATGTTCCTCACACATTCTTTTCCTTTCCTCATCCACTTCCCGATCCAGCGGGTACATGGGGCGTCCAACACCTACATGTAACACAAACCAAGTCAGTACCACAATTTAACAATGTAACAAAAAAAACGTCTAAAGATCTACAAAAAATACAAGATAGCTTAAGAGAAAACTAAATTAATATTTAATGACTCCAGAGCCAAAATGGATATTTCTAATGAATATTTCTAATTGCTTTTTAAAAATCGACCATACGCTGAAATATCCATAGACAGGGGTAATACAAATGTTGAATTGAAATTTGTCTTAGACTGAATTAAGATTTATCTGAATACCACCTGAGAAAGCTAAATCGTTTGGACACGAGAGTAACTGGGCGAGAGTAAATCAGTGTTTTAAACAGGTGGTTGCTAATTGTCCTCCAACATTCAATGCAATCTTGGCACATGCTCAGCTGAACAGATCTTGTACATCATGGCCTATTGAAGATATAAGAGCAACTTGGCAGTCTCTGTAACACCTAAAACACCCAATCTGGCAAGTGTAAGCCTTCAAAATATTAAAAGAGATCTTGGTGTGATTTGGAAAAGCAACCAAAAGAATCTCATTGGACATTATTTATATAATCACAGATCTTTAACACATTAAGTTTCAAGAAGTTTTTCAACAATATCCAGTAAACTCACAAACTATATATAGCTTGTTGGAACACACAGTCGCACACACACACATACACCAGACCTCCCGCTGGTAGTCGCTTACCCTTCATGCTGGGCATCACTCTGCTGTGGTGGCTATGGGTGGGATGGCCGTCTGGCAGGCGGCACGGGGGCTCTCTCTGCCTGGCAACGGCCACTGCTATCCCCACAGGGGGTTGCCGCACCTCTCCCTCCCCCTGAGCCTCCCCTGATTCCTTCCCCACCCGCTCCGAGCGTTCGCTCTCCCCAGATGACGAGGATCTCCTGGGGGGCAGGGTCTGCTTCGCCTCCTGTAGAGCACAGCTCGAACTGTTTCCACTTTTTTCATTTCTCTCATTCCTCTCTCTTCTCTCCCCACTTACTGCCCTCTGCTTGAGGCAGCCCAGGCCACCAAATGGGCTCTTTTGAGAGAATAGCAATGGTTGCTGGGTGCTGTACTTCATCAGGCTCCTCATGGCATTGCTTTCAGGTCCTTGAGGGCCCAAAGTTGGGTCTTGTGGTGCTGTAAGAGGTTCCCCTTGAGAATTTCGTGAGCTAGCACCCGGAGAGTCTTCATCCGACCGAGTCCCCTGGTGTCCCCAGGAGGGATGAGTGTCAGTCTGATGCCCTCTGTATCTCTGCGACGCTGTTTCCATTTCCATCTTCCTCTTCTCTTGTGCACCGTTGCTAGTCTCCAGACCCTGTCCTCCAGTGCTAGCCCTGTTTCCGTGTTGCTGATGACGTATCCGAGCAACTCTCTGACCGTTTCTCTGAAGAGTGCACTCACTCTCAGCTCCATTTTTACTTTCAGACGATGCTCTGTTTGATGGACCTGAGTGGGAACAGTCCCGGAAAGGTGGGGTGCTGGCATATATGCTGCTCTTAGTTTGGTGGCCACCCTTCGTTCCTTGTGGCAGAGAGGGCCGGAAGGCATCAGATTCGCCACTGCTGTCCAAGCTACATGAACGAGCCGAGTGGGAATGCTGATTGTGACTGTGCTGAACCTCGTGTGTGCGGGAATGAGGGCCCTGGGGCCAGTCTGGGCCTTTGTCTGCCTTGCCATATGCGTGTTGCTCTTGGGAGGATTTTCTTTGGCAGCTACTTGGAGGCGGCAGTAAGGGAGGCGCAGGAGGAACTGCTCGACTCCTCTCTGGAGTTTTGGTTTCTTTCCCTGTACCTCCTCCAATCCCACCTCCCACACCTCGACAATGAGGGTTTCCCAGCTGAAACGGTCCACTGGTTTTGTCCCCCAATGGCCCCACTGAGGGAACAAAGGTGGGCCCTGTAACCTCTAAGTCCCTGCCTGCTCCGTGAGCCAGCCTCTTTTCCTGAGCAGTGGGCATGGTTAGTGGAGCAGGGGGTGGTGGGCAGAAGAGATCTGGATGGGAATGATGAGGATGGTGATGGTGTGGATGAGTTGGGTGCAGCCAGGACCCACCCACAGCAGAGCTTAGGCCCAGGGGAGGGGGCATTGAATAGGGTACTGGGTGGGCATGGCCCAGCATGGCACTGTGCCGAAGACAGTCTGGATGTGGCTCACTAATTCGCATCTCTCCGCTTACCCCCTCCTTACAACAGTGACCGTCTCCGCCTGGTTGCCGGCCAGTTCCCAGACCTGAGGCCCCCGGCCCCACACAACTGGGTAGAGAGCCCCTTGCTGTCGCCCCTTGGTCAGAACCGTTTTGGGTCTTCGTGCTAAGCAGGCAGGAGCTAAGGTGCTTGTGGTCGTTTTTGTGCCGGAAGTCCTCTTCTAGTCCTGGGTGTTGATGCGGATGGTGATGGTGGTGAAGGGTAGTTGGCCGAGGAGCATGGTGCTGGCGATCCTGCTTGGAATCTTGTTTACCCTTGTCTTTTTCTTTTCCTCCGGGTGCTAGTCTTCGCTCCACTACACCCGTGTCTTTGGAGCCCTTCTGGGATGCTGAACTCCCAGATTCCCTCTCTCTGCTGCAGGAATCTAGAGGGTGGGTGGGGGCCGTTCGAGATAGGGGTGGGAGGCTGTGATTGGCAGAGAGAAGGTGGGGCTGCGAGGGAAGACTTCGTAGAAATAAATCTTAAAGCAAGGAAAAAAACATTTAGGTTATTCTACTTGATGATGTAGGTACTGCATGTTGACTGTTTCATGTAGTTGAACCAAACTCACCTTTCTGAGTGTCATAGAAATGGTGTTGTCCATAGAGTACACTGCTGTTGCCATGGTGATCAAGGGGACTCATGGGTAGGAAGGTGGGGGCTAGACTCCCTGAAAAGCGGGGATACCCTGGGGCTGAGAGAGAGAGAATGGAAAAGGGAGAGGGAAACATTGTCAGGATAAACAAATGTAACAAAAGAAAGTGACAGTTTTGGCCTTTTGCTGAGCTTTGGCTGGACGCATGCTCATGAAGCCCTACAGCATGGCACAACCTTTCCCAGAAATCCCTGCACAAACAACTAAGTTCAGTTCTTTACTCAAAATCTATGAGTACCTCAACTAAACAACAGTTTTATAACTCCTGTTTTTTTATATATTTCAGTAAGGTTCCGCAGTACTGTTGGTCATACTTAGTGGTAGTGATTTAAAGAAAGCCCTAAATAAAGATCAAAGACTTCAATTTAAAAAAAAATACTTTCAGAGGTATAAACTATCAACAGAGGCACACACAAACACACATGCAATATGTTCTTTTAGAACTGCCTTGTACGCTGACTCCGTGGGTTCAGATGAAGAATAAATGTCCACTCTGCTTGACTCTGCATCTTCAAGGACATTCAACTGTGTCCTGGGATAGTCGAGGCTGCAGTGGCGTGTATTTATTTGTAAACTAAGCACATGACTGAAACCCAACCGCAGAGTAGCAGAGGTCAATGGCTAGGCAGACAAGGGTCATGCTCTTAAGCTGCGCACAACACACAGCTATTATACCCATCTGTGGTGTGTGTATGTGAGCAAGTTTCAAGAAGATTTTTTTCTCTGCCTAAGTATTCTTGTGTCTTCAGCCAATGTCAGTTCCTGTGTTCAGACATGTACTTGTTTTGAGACGTTTTGAGAGTGTTCTTGCACACTGTTTAATTGGTTGCAGTTAAAAGTTTAATGGTCTGGGGCCAAAGTAAACAGAAGTCCATAATGCTCATCCTCAGCATTCCACAGAGCTATTGTCCCAAAGCCTACAAAACACACACATATTGTCATGACGTCTGTTAGCCCTAACACAACACAGTGGAAAACTGTGGATGACGACAGACAGACAGACAGACATGTTTCTCCAAATTCAAAAATGCTCCTTTGTAACAACAATGCTGGCTTAGTGTTTGTTATTTGGATGAACTGGTGTCTTCCATAAGGTTTCTTAACTATCAAGATTCCTAACAGCAATATTTCACTGGTCTTAAAGCCTGGCCACTGTTTATATACTTAAAGGGATAGTTCACCCTAAAATTTAAATTCTTTCATCGTTTTCTCGCCCCCATGTCATCCCAAACCTGTATGACTTTTTTCTTCTGCAGAACATAAAAGAATATATTAAGAAAAATGTTGGTAACCAAACAACATCAGACCACATTGACTTCCATTGTATGGATGCAAAACCTCTGAGACATTTATCAAAATATCTTCTTTTGTGCTCCACAGAAGAAAGATTGGTATACAAGCTTTCAACAACATGAGGGTGAATACAGAATCTTGGTTGTTGGGTGAACTATCCCTTTAAAGGATGGAATTAAGTAAACACAGTCTCTCTGAACTTTAAGAACTGCATTAAGAAACATTAGAGGGCACAAACTGAATCTTTAGGTGATATCAATAAGGAGCGAGAGGGTAAAAGTGAGAAACACACATGTGTGATAGCGATGGAGCGTATCATTCGAGAGGCAGATTATGAGAGACAGACAGTAAATGTCTGCGTACGTACGTGTGAGTGTGTCTGAAAAAGAAAGCGAGAGAGAGGGTGAGAGAGACAAAGGATGAGGGAAGGAGCTCTCCCCCACTCTCTGCCTCTCCTACTAATTGACACCAGTGGAGCACCCTGCTGACAGTGACATCACAGGGGAGTCCAGATGTGTAATATCAGGCCTTCTGGCTGCACCTGTTTCCTACCGCCGCAGAATTCCAATTTCATCGACGCACACACTCGTGCAGATGCAAAAAGATGCACGCATTCACAGTGAACACACACTAACGCAAGAGGCAGCGAGAGAGGAAAAAACAAAGTCAGCACATAGTCATTTGTAAACATGCATACGTGTATGTGTGTGTGGAGAGGTGAAAAATGTATGGCAAGATGATGAAATCAGACGAGAAGAGACGAGGTAAGGTGATAGAAAAGGAGAGAGAAGATGAGAAAAGATGAGGTAGGAAGCAAAAGGAGACAAGGTGAGAGGAAGGGAGACGAGATGAGACAATTTGCACAATATTTCCTTCCACAATTAATTCAAAAGCCAGCAATTAAAGCAAAGCAAAACGGTGGACGAAACACAAGGTTTTACTGAGAACTCTGTCCCTGGACACCCCATACAACAATCAAACACACAAAGCGATAGAGCAAAAACCACTAAGTTCACATTCAGAATGAAAAGTGTATTCATCAAAAAGAAAAACGATAGAGCAACAGGTCTTAAGAGTGCCACACCAAACTGGATTCGAGGTAAGAAGCCAAGACACTGTTTTTGTTCAGTAAGATTGAGAAGTCGTGAGGACAGGTGGGGAATGTTGGACTGCATCCAAACAAAGTCAAAGAGAAGCTGCGGTTGTGTGTCTGTGTGTGAATGAGAGAAAGACCAAACGGAGCCACATAGACAACCTATTCAATCACACACAAACACACAAGCTTAACACCAATGTTTCCTTCTTACGTCTGTGAGAAATTACTTTCTTACTATCTAATTACTATCTACTATCTATCTCTTTCTAACCCATATGTACATCATTTCAAAGCATCAATACAAAAACAAATCATTTGTTTTGAATGGTACTAACGGCTCTAATCTTTAAGCAGTTTTGTGGTGTAATTCTAGACCAGCTCCATCAGCACCCCCGACACAATCATATAGCTTTACATTTAAGCCACAATACAACCTCAGATTACAGACCAGTTTGCATGACAAACTTAGTACAAACCCCACTGCACGTCCCACGTCCTACTGGAAGACAATGGACTCGCACAGAGAGAGAAGCACACTCTGTTTTAATAACATATAGACAATGATTCATGACGACACAAGAAAAGGGAGAGAGGGAGTCTTGCTTGCATCTCTGGCTTTATATCTGTTCATTACGATCCATTTTTTGTTACCTTTTATTCTTTATATCATACTGTACAGTCACAATATCAAATTTTTATTTGTCAAATATTGTGGCCAAAATAATTCAAAATAAAGAAATTATTGCAATATATACTGACGAAAAAAATAATTTAATATTTAATTTTGATCATTTGTTTTATTTAATTTTGATCTTTTTGACCAATGAAGTGATGGAGTAAGGTATGAAGAGAGAGAGTTTTTAACCACTGTTGGTCATTAGGCAAAAATGTTAAACAGGTGCAATACCAACAGTGAAATATTGACCTAATTATTTATCATAACTATAATACTAACATGATATCAACAATTACAATTAATAATATAATTTATTGTCAATTGCGTCGACCTCTACTACAATTTATAGTTTTATTTGTTAGCACCTGATTTGCTACATTTGCACTATTGACATTTTTATTGTACATATTTTGCACTGCTTTAGCAATAAAATTACAAATGTGTCATGCCAGTAAAGAACACAAAGCTATAGTTGAAATTAATATGGGAGTACAATATAAAAAGAAAACAGCGGCGAATTAAACGTGCCCATATAACTCTCTAATTGAAGCGAAGCGCCGGAATGAATCTGGCAGACGGAGGGAGGAGAGAACAGAACAGAGAGGGTGAAGAGAGGGAGGAGATCTTGTCAGCTCTGTTAATTGCGAGGTGTGCTGAATCAACGGCAGCAGAATGCGGCCACCGTGACGGCAAAAAAGAACAAAGCAATAAGCCATGAGAGGCTGCTTCGCTACGCACCGAAGAACACCCCTTATCTGCGCTAAAAATCACTGTACGCAAGGCCTCAAGTGCCTTATTGCTTTTATAAAATGCCTGCGAAAGCAATACGATATAAGACACTTGTGTTCAATAAAATGGATGTTTATTCAAAATAATAACAGGAACAATAATTTCAACATCGAGTAATATAGCAATGCAGCAACTTGGCACAGTGATATAGAATGTGCGGTCGGTCATCTAGTCAGGTGTAACCGAGTGGTAAAGCAGCCCAAGACCTTTTAAAGATATTTAAAGAGAATTCAACTAAGTTTTATGACTCCTTGACTACGCCACCCCAAAATTTTGGGGAATCAGACCCAATTAGGGCACACAGGTTCAATACCAGAGAGAAAATATTTAAGGCCAGAGACGTGGGTACTTTGTAGTCCATCGTCGGGCGACGACGCGTAATTGGGGGGTAGATTGTAGGTTAACGTGTGCCTAGATGGCCAGGTGATTCCACTCATTCTTAATTTGGAACTTTAGGGTATATAAGGGTGAGAGTTGTCCACCTGGACGTGCGTCATTGTTGATACCGCCCCTCGGTGACGTCATCTGCTGTCGCCGAAGGTAGGATACTGGTTGTTTTTGGTTTCGTGCTTTATGCGTGAAAATGTATATAATCTGTTATTAGGAAGCGCAGTATGTTTGCCCATTGGCCGAGTCCTGGCTGTCAATTTCTACTATTAACCTCAGACGTTACGCTGCTGCCGAAGTAACTGCCATGAATAGCGTGGGTTATAGCATCTGATTCGGTACGTATTAAGGGGTTGTGCTTTACTTTTATTGAAGCTTAACAACGGAGGTTGCATGTTTTTGTTATAATTTTGGGGTTATATTGAATGCTGCTATTATTATTTTTTTGTTTGTTTCTGTGTGTGTGAGGAATTTGGTTTGAGTACATTCTTTCTAGTGTTGTCATTGGTTAGCTAATCCATGCCTCTCCCCCCCCCCCAATTCACAATTCTCTTTCTTTTATAGTTGTGTGTTTTGTACCTGAGCAGTCCAAATTAGCAACGGTACTAAAAGTTATTGTTTAGATATTTAAATAATTAGGACTTAATAAAGATCTTCTATATTTGTACCCACGTCTCTGGCCTTAAATATTTTCTCTGTGGTATTGAACCTGTGTTGGGACCCTAATTGGGTCTGATTCCCCAAATTGTGGGGTGGTAGTCAAGGAGTCATAAAACTTGCTGCTGCCTGCTTTACCACTCGGCTACACAGGCAATAAAAAATATATACAGTATGTATACCATACATGTGTCCTATGGTGTGACACAGCAAAAATTTACAAAAGAAACTGTTAATAATTTATAATAAATATTTATACCACTAATATAAAAAGAATAAGAGAGATTTATATTCATTGTTAGTTTGTCACACCATAAGACACATTTACAGTTTATTTGTAATACTGTGTGTATGTGTATATACTGTATATATATATATATACTATGCATTGTATAGATATGTATATAAAGGAAAAAGATGGGTAAAGATAATGAGATAATGGGTTATCGATTATCAATAGTACGAGAAAGTAAGAAACATCAAAGGAGGAAGGGTTTGAAAAAGGGGCCAGACGGAGGTGAAGAATAAAGAGGGGTGAAAAAAGTAATATTGAGTAAGAGTGGTCTAGAACATCAAGGGGAGAGGGGTCGAGTATTAAAGGAGTGAGAGATAAAAGAAAGATCGAGAGCATATAAGAGACAGAGAGAGAGAGAGAGTGTGTGTCGGATGGCAAATCTGTTTGTTGGCTGGGCTCCAGACACTGGAGTTTGGCCAACTGGCAGCTTGCCGACTGGGGCTTCCTGGATTCAGTCCCTAAAAACAATCATTTGGACAAAGTGTGTGTGTGTGTGTGTGTGTGTGTGTGTGTGTGTGTGTGTGTGTGTGTGTGTGTGAGAGCACGAACATATATTTGAGCGGGTGTACACGAGCTACTGTAACCAATTATTTTCCTCTTACGCTCTCATTTATTATGAAATATACAAACTGTCTCCTTGTCTTTTCCCAGGCTAAACACAGTCTCTCCACACACACGCGCACACACGCACACACACACACACACACACACACACACACACACACGCACACACTAATAGTCACTTCATGCAACGTGCCAAGCCAAGCCTGGCTTCCTCCACCAGCTGGGACTTCAAAGGTGATCCCCTCTCTGTTTCTCTGAGCCAACTCTCTCTCTTTATGTCTCTCTCTCTAGCTCTCGCTCAGACCGAGCGCGCAGACCTACCTCCAACACTTACACGCATTCGGAGTATAAACTTGTAGTGCCTTCGCAGACTGACTTCTGTTCTACCTGCTCCAGGCGTTTTACATTAACACCCGACGAAACGCTCAGCTGTGTGCTTAATGTCTCACACAACACTTGTTTAGAGAATTTAGAGGGCGCAAATGCGTACGAGAGTGTGTATGTGAAAGGGAGAGAGATTGAGAGCGAGAATAAACATGAGCATCCTCCGGTCAGGCGCAATCAGAACCTGATGTTCCTTGGAGAGCTCACACAGATGGGGAAACAGGTGTCCAGTTTGCTTTCAACTTGTACACCCAAAGCATAACTCTAGTTTTACAGGAAATCATTAACAGAAAGACAAAGAAGAGCTTTACTTATATTAAACAACCTTAACACACACTGACAGGAATTAGAATTCAATTTTGTTACCAATGCCTTTATCTAAAGCCAGCTTATTTTGTGTGGGAAACGCACTGAAATTCAAGCTGTAGTTCATAACCGTTCTTGTATAACATGGGGAATAACATTAAACTTCATATCTTTCTTTTTGAAAAACACACAAAATCTCTCTCACATACACAGACAGTGCTGGCTAAGTTGTCTTTCACAGGGCGGTTGGATGCAGTTATCTGGCTATCAGTTAGTCTAAGCCAGCGTGCGCCTCATCGTTGCCCTATTTCTATGACTACAAACACCCATTTACGCGCACACACACCTGACCGGGGGAGATAAAGCAAGCACTGAAAAGTGGTCCCTGACCACAAACTGTTCATAGCCAAAAGAGGAGCCGTGGGGCCAACAGGCAGTGAGGACGCACACACACACACACACACACACACACACACACACACACACACACACACACACACACACCAACGCGCTCAACAGGTTCCGGAAGCTAGCACCTCCCTGTGGTGATGCTTCTAACCCTCTGCATCTCCCAGTTAAAACCGCATGCACGTACCCACAAAAATACACACACACAGATGCACACCCTGTGTGTGAGTGTCAGTTGTCTGGGCAGGAAGTAGACCGTTGCAGATGGGTTTAACCGTAAGGGTCACGAGACCTGTGGCTCTGGCTGAGGAAACCCCACATCATCCCCCGAAAAACAGAGGATTGCTAATGTTGAGCGTGCATGCGACCGCCAGACTACCCCGTGATATCCCATCACAAAGACATTCCATGTTTCCTTTTTTAGTTTGTAAGGTAATTTCCTAAATTTCCAACAGACATTACCGCACCACCCCTCATAAAGTTAATAAATATTAATTAACAATTTCCCGGACCACACAGGAGATCCTGCTGCATCCAATCAACTCAAGCTTTTCTCTCTTGTCCTCCCCCCTTCAGCCCCCGGCCTAATGGGTCAGGTGGGGCGTCACATCATCGGTTACTGGACCGTCTCCCGGGGAACGGGGTCGGGGTAATTGCATGGTTCGTTTTGATGACACGCTTTTTATGCAAATGAGGCGGGGAGCGCGGGGACATGGCTGGAGGGAAACGGAGCCGTCCAATCTGCTGCTTCGAGGGGGCTGAGCACAATTAAAGACTGATTTCGATAATGAGCTCTTATCATCACGATGGGGCCATTTGCATCATTATAGACACATTCTATTATTAATATTATTGTTATTATTATTTTTATAGTGACAATCAGGACCATCATCATTAAAGCTATGATTATTGTTATTGTTACAGAAATGTTGGTGGTTTGTGTAAAGCACAGTAGAGTTATCCGCTAGCTCGACTCTGTATTTCGCTCTCTCTCCGTCTCTCGTGCGCAGATTTGTTCAGTCATTCGGTTACAGTAGAGCTCAGTGCCAGCAGTAACACCACTGTGTTCACTGCCAACCACAATTACTGTTCCATTTTGCCAGCTGCCAAGAGCTTCGCAGATACAGAGCACTTAACCCGCACCGACACACACACACACACACACATACAGACACTTGTGAAAATACCGATACCAAGTGCTCAGCTATTTAGAAAGAATAGACTTGGACACACACACTTAGGACATAAACATTTATATAAAGATCTATAAACCTTCTGAAAACCTATTACACATTTATGTGCAGCCGATAGATTAAAATATAAGCACACAAGGTGAAAAACACAATCACGCTCGTATATAAAAGCCAGAAATGTGGGAAATGTAAACAGTGGAGTGACTGATGTGCAGTAGACTGAAGATATGAAAAACTCAGCACACCAATATAGCAAAGAACATTGCGTTGTGCGCATGTGCATGTTGGGGTATGACAAGTTACTTAAAGGATGCTGGGAATGTGGTATATAAAATGAAAATGACATTGTGTGGATGAAGGCACAGTATAGTCCAAAACACTTGAAAAGATGAATCCATCCGACCTTCTGTACATGGGAAAACAGGAATGAACACAATGAACACAGGAAGAAAGGACTCACCTTCATGTGAGTGGGCAAACCAGATCTGTGATGGGGCCGTGGAATGGGGTCCGGTCCGATAGGGCGGAGAAGAGGGGGATGATGGGGGTCCGGTGGGGTGGGAGGGAGGAGAACCCAAACTGCTGGCCAGAAATGTACCCATGAAGGAGGCAGGGGAGTTCCCTATAAGTCCACTGCCTGAGAAAAAGAAAACACTTTGGTTAAAAAAAAGGACAAATCATCAAAATTACCAAATGATTGAATTTTAAAAAATGATGAAGTGGATTCCAACAGTCAACTATTCTAAAGAGGGTTTGATCAATGCCTGTGATTTTGTACCCACAGTCATCACATCTCAAAAAATGATTCTGACAAAATTAGACAGAAATAGACTGCAATTGCAGGGAAAAGACTAAATGAATTATCAAAGCAGAATTATAAAACAGAGAGAAAGGGAGAGATACAGAATAAAAAAGTGGGGGCATGAGAAATGGAAGAGTGAAAAAAAGTTTTTGAACATCTAAGTGTGCAGCCTGTTCCTGACACGGCTCCCATAATTAAGTCTCTGTGATCTCTCTGGTGTAGTCTCTCAACCCTTCTTTCTCTCTCTCCACACACACTTTGCAACAAGACCTACAAAGGAGAATAAGTCACAGGCTGTATAAATACACCCTCATCCAAACAGTCATTAGTGTTCGATGCGGAGAAGAGGACAGCCCTCAAAAAAACAAACAAAAATTCAGCAAATATACATTCACCCTGACAAGAGTTAAAAAGTATTACGCATGCACGGTACATACATACAAACATATGGACCGTCATTAAATATCTGCACACGTCATTTACCAATTGTTTTCCCACCAACTAAAGAAACACAACAAATTTGCAACGCTCCAATAAATTTGATTAACCTGAATGCTACAGAGGAATGGCTTTAATAAACTTCAGTCACTATAATTTAAATATGAGGCATTCACCGAACACTATTTGCACATGGTGCGACACAGCATATAGAATAATCAAATCCGTCTATTAAACAGAGTTCAATAGACCGATTTGCGCTTAAGATGTCAAGGTAAAATTTACAAGATTAACAACACACTGTGAATTCTTTGCTGATGAAAAAAACACCACCCGCTGTTGTTAGTTTCGGCTCGTGCGGCTGCGGTTTCCTCTGTCTCCCCCGACAAAGACCCTGCCCTTGTGTCCCTGAAACAACCGCCAATTAAACATCGAGGTGAAGGCGAGTGTGGTTTCATTTCCTAAACTGATAAAAGTTAATTAACGTGGGTGAAAAGGATGAGGTTAAGGAATACGTTTATGGGTGTGAAATTACTAAATGACTGTTCTTACAAGATAAACAGAGCACCAGGCCACAACTCGAGCCCCGGGCTGAAACCCCAACTATGAGGAGGGCGGAAAAACGTTGAGAAACGGCAGAATTAAAGGTTTGAAAAGACGTTAGGCCGCCAGTGCCTGGGCGGATTCTGGTTTCCTTGGGATGACAACCGACGAGACGCTTAATCTTTCATCCACTCACTCGTTCCCCTTGGAGTGACGGATGAAAGTAGCCTTTCGCGCTATGAACAGTTTCTTCTATCATGGAACGGTACAATTCAAACCACAGTGTAATAATTCCCACAGTGTTATTCCTAGCACACATTACTACTGTCGTTCCTCCCTAGTGTCCCTGCCACCTTCCCACGGGCTCCAACACTGAAATAAAAGTCCTGTTTTCTTTAAAAGCACTGAAGTCACTACTCGGTGATGCATTGTGGGTGTGGTCTTCCCAATTCTGAACCCATATATTTAAACAAATGTGTTTTTTCCACAGAGCAAAAAAAGTTGGATGCTAGTTTATTGCACACAAAGTGAACAATATAACTGGTGTCAAGCAATGAAATCTGCAACTTCTTGTGGTTAAAATCTAACAAAAATGTATTGTTGAGCAAGTGAAGATAAGCATGTAAAGTAACGTGCAATTTAAGTTTCAAACAGAGATGGCGACACAGAAAGAAAAGTTACACATTTTAGCTTTAAAGGGGTAGTTCACACAAAAACATTTGTTTCCTTTTAACCGTTGATTCACCATCATGTCATTCAAAACATGCAAGTGACTCTCTCTTCTATGAAACACAAAAGAAGATATTTTGAGAAATGTCTTGGGGTCGTTTTGTCCATACAATGAAAGTCAATGGGGGGCAATGTTGTTTGGTTACCAACATTCTTCAAAATATCGTTTTTTGTGTTCTGCGGTAGAAAGAAAGTCTTATAGGTTTGGAATGATACTGTATGAGCGAGGGTAAATGATAAAATCATTTTCATTTTGAGTGAACAGACAGAACTATACACTTGTTTTGGTTTCCAAAAAATATTTCCACACATTAATTCAATTTACTATTGTGCAATCACCAAATTCAGATTTACTTAAAAACAGAGAACTGCAGTTGATCACTTCACATGCCCATCATGCGCTCTCTCACAGTCCAAGAGGGCGGCTCTTGGCCGAAACGAGCTGCGAAGTGAACCAGACTACGCCGCAAGTCAAAAGTCTGGCTACGATATCCAGCCATACACAGCCTTCTCCTCAAAAGCACATAAAAGCCCTCTCTCCTCCTCTACGCCCTCCGCCAACTTCCCTTTAATGAAACGTTTCCTCTTGTTTGCTTTTCTTTATTGACTTTTTTCTCTCTTTCTTCCTCCGTCTCGAGCGCGCCGGTGGGCCGAGCATCAGCTGCAAAGGGTGAAATGATTGCCTGCGCTCGCCCTACCGAGCTCCCCTCCCTCCACCATCTCTAATAAACCAAACTGGAGAAATGAAACGCTGTTGATCCTGGAAAGAAGTGATGAGGTTAGGAAAGGAAAGGGTGGCAGGAGGTCTAGAGACTTTCCCCACAAAAAGACACGCAGGTGCCAAGGAAAGCTAACGGTTAGTGCATGCCGTGGGGCGACACTCTGAAACCGGGGAAGCCCAGTCGCTATGAAGAAGTCATTACGTGCGATATAAAAAATGATGCGGTCTCGTCAGACGGATCCCCAAAGGGAACGTGTTTATTTATGTCCACGGCGGGAAACACGTCTGAACGGGAGAGAGAGTGACTCTTGTGCAAGCGCTTAAGGAAATCGGGTCATGTGCATACTAATCGCCCGGTTTCAGGCTCAGAGCGACATTAATCCAATTAAGGAATTAATAGGAAGAATCCAGAAGAGTGGGAGTCCCGAGTGTGTTTGCCACACGTGCGCAAACACACTCTCACGGAACTGCCAATTGCACAAGTGCATGTTCAGCCTTGTCATCAGATGAGAGTCCCCCAGCGCTGCACTTCATCTGAACGCATGTGAATAAAAGAGACAGACAGAGGGGTTTAAGGGGGAAGAAAGTCACGTCAGAGGTTTGGATTATGTGTTACTTGTTTAATTTCAGTCTTACAGAGGTCCAAATGAAGTGCAATCCATCAGCACCAAGAACAGCTCTGGGTTCTAATGGGTCTGTGTGTGTGTACATTAGAACAGATGTCTCTCTATCGCTCTCTCTCTCTCTCGCCACCGGAGGATGTTTATGTCTGCCAGCACTGAGTACTCGGTTCCACAGACAGAGATAACACAAGTGCTCCTCCAGCCACAGCGGAGAAAGAAACAGTAACACGAACAGATAGAGAGAAACATAGTGTGTGTGTGTGTGTGTGTGTTTGCTTTGGCCAGTCAGTGAAGGGTTAGTTCACCCAAAATGAAAATTCTGTCATCATTTACTCACCCTCATGTCATTCCAAACCTGTATGCCTTTCTTTCTTCTGCAGAACACAAAGGAAGATACTTTGAAGAACGTTGGTCATCAAACACTGCATTGACTTCCAATGTATGGACACAAAACCACTGTGACATTTCTCAAGATATCTTCTTTCGTGTTCCACATACAAAAAACTGATTCTGAACCTACATGAGGGTAAAAAATGATGACAGAATCTTTATTTTTAAGTAAATTATCCCTTGAGGGGGCTGCACCTACGAGAATGAAAAAAGAGGGCGTGGTTTAGAATACATTCTTCTGATTGGTCAAAATGTTTAGGGTCAAATGTCCCAAGCAAAGCATTTCCTGGCTGTTCATATCCAATATTTCATGTCCGCTGTTGCACATCCAGCCCACCATTCTTGCAAAATAAACCTCAAAAGGATAAGAAGCGTACATTATTTCTTACTAAATATTACTCCCATTTACACGGCTGCATCAACATACAGTATGTGAGAAACATGAACAAACAGTAAGTAGACTTCACTACAAAGTGAAAAAATGACAAATTCAAAAGTCCATCTTTCATCACACCATGCGTTCCCACACACACAAACACACATTACAGCAACATCAGCACGAGAGCTGGAATATGTCATAGATCACGGCGCGAGTGGAGGATGGGCGTGAGAGACTTCATATTAGGGGTTTCATCAGGGGAGTAGTTCCTGCATATGTGTGTGTGAGTCTGAGACTGTTTACACAGCTGGGTGCCACGCTCTCGCACAACTCCACGTCTCGCTGTCCCCCAAAACATGTGCCACTCCAAGAGCAGAAAACCCCAATATTTTCTCTCTTCATAGTCATAATAAATAGCCTTTGGGAGGGAAAAGGGGGAGCTGCAGAAACAGCACACTCTTCTCACTGCGTGTTTGTTTTGCGTCTCAGCGCCGTGAGTCAGAGTAAAAACGCCCTTTTGGGATTCTGCCGTACGAGAGGATATTTTCGAAGCCTCACGGTTTTGGCCCGATCCACCGTGTCAGTGAGTCTAAACCAACACGGGACTATTTAGGGTAATCCACATGTAAAAGTAGCATTAGTCATTAATCATTTCTGTTTCCAAACACGCAGAAACGGCAGAGACAGGAAGGATTTAAATGAACGTGGCATTGAATGTGCAACGCCGCTCCCGCTGGAGGTCTGTCCCCTGGTTGCGCTCTAAAATTACATTCGTCAGCGTGCCGTTGGAAGGGTTTTTGGCCAGGTGTTACAAGTGCGGCGTGTGTAAAATGAGCCTGGATTTCTGAAGAGTTTAACACATCCCAAATTGTTTTTCTGTTCTAGACTGAGCCTTAAAGGGATATGTCTATATTGTATATTGTGTTTTTGCTGTTTTTTACATTGCCTATTTCTATATTATTGTATATTATTTTATTATTTTTATCATCTGTGTTCTGTCCTGTTGCTGTCTTTCTGTTGCACTGTGGAGCTTCTGTTACTATAACAAATTCCTCGTATGTGGAAACATACTTGGCCAATAAAGCTCATTCTATTCTATTCTATTCTATTCTATATGTCACCCAAAATTGAACATTCGGTTATCATGTATTCACCCTCACTCAGTCACCATTTACTTTCATTGTATGCAAAAGCAAAGAATCAACATACTCAAAAATGTTGGTTCTACCAAAAAAATAGTCATATGTGTTCGGAAGGAAAATGAAACGAGGCAAGTAATGGCTAATTTGTATGAATTCATACGATGTGAATTGTACGAAAACATACGATAACTAGAAATGAGCATAGATCGTACAAATTCATATAAATCAGTCACCTTGTAACATAGTAAAGAATTTCTACGAGATTGTGTTGAACTATTGCTTTGAAGTCTATATGACATTTAAGTTACAATTATTAACATAGGACATCTGTAGTTATTAAATCTGGGAGTGTCTATTGCCTAAAAGTGGGCATTACAGAAGGTCATGTGTTCTGAATACACATATACCTATGTGATTAAATATATCAACAAAGACAGAAATGACTTCAATGAAGACAAGCTACACACTCCTCATAAAAAAGGTGCTTCAATAGGTTCTTTGATGCCCTAGAAGAACTTTTTGGTTCTATAAAGAACCTTTAACATCTGAAGAACCTTTCTGTTTCACAAAAGGTTCTTTGTGGCGAAAAAAGGTTCTTCAGATTATAAAAAAAGATGGTTCTTTAAAGAAACTTTGACTGACTGGTTCTTTGTGGAACCAAAAATGGTTCTTCTATGGCATAGCTCTGAAGAACCTTTTAAGCACCTTTATTTTTAAGAGTGCACGTTCTGACAGGAAGTACAAATCCCCTCAAACCTACAAGAGATGCCACACATTTCTACTGCTTTATACAATTTGGAACATGACACGTAAAACAGACAGTAAATAAAAATAAGGACCAAATCTTAAAAGCTGCTGTAAATGAGCTGCTGTAAAGGAATTTCCTCTCAAATTGTCACTTTGCCAACATATTACCAGTTTAGAATTCGATTTTTTTGGGATTGGACATATCCAATTGTGACAAACTTGTGTTTGTATGGACGGCACACCCCCTTTTTTTGCAGAAATTTAAAACAGCAATAAAAGAATCACACAGAAGAAAACCAAAGGCCCAAAGATCTATACCCGATGTCCGACAGCCAGGTCTTTGGCTCGGCGTGTTTGTGTAGGCACGGACGGCACAGCTGACGGGAACAATGGAGCATCGTTTGCTGGACAGTAAAAGTGCATCGTGCATGTAAAGAAATAGAACAGCACACCACCCAAAGAGAAAAAGAAAACAATGACGGATAGTCTGAAAGCAGCACCATGAAGTGAAGTGAGAAATGCTCATTTTTTTTAAAACAAAGATTTAGCCATTAAACACACTCTATGCCAGTATGTGACGCAGCTACACATCACTGCATGTAGAAACATGTACAAAGGCTATTTTTAATCCAACATGTCGCATTCTTAATATTGATGGAAGGGGCTTCAACAGTCTGCTTCTAAAGTCAGTTTTTTTCTTTACTACGGCAATAGTTTGAAAATAATTGTAAATGTTTATAAGCTAGCAAAACAGAATTTTTCCAGTTTAATGGCTCAGACATTGGAAGGTAACTCTATCGCCCTCTCGAGAACTGAGGTTTGTTAACGCCACAGTGCCGCAAGAAAGCATGTACGACAAGGCTGGATTTGTGCCTGCGTACTTTCATAGACTACATTTCTAAAGACCACAAGCTAAACGCATTAGTTAGCTGGCACGGCCACAATACACTGGTGGAATTAAAAGGTTGTCTCTCCGTTTTTAAAAATTAGCGGGTGCTTTTCATCACCTCCAGATGATTCAGACTACATATAATTTTGGTTTGGAAAGTGGCAGGACTTGTCCAACCACATTTCCAAATCCGACAAATAGCAGTTCTGTCTCCATTGCGGATCAATTAAAAGCATTTCTGCCAGTCTGCGCTCACGTAGGTTTCACTTTAAATCACAGACACGTTTTCAACCCCCTTATTAAGAACCATAATGAATTCAAACAGGAGCTGTCAATCAAAGAAAAAACACCCAGGCTAATGCAAAAATCTAAATGCGTATATACTGAGTGTGTGTGTAGGAGCGTTTATGGGAGAAAAAAGAGTGATGAGAGTCAATCATAGCAGACTAAACAATAGCGGTGATGAGCAGACACACACACACACTTTATGACACAACACACACACTGCTCCCCGCTGGCACTGCCGCCCCTCCATTTCCATGTATGAATGTTTGAATCAACCCCCTGTGTGTGTGAAAACAGCCCTCTATGATCAGCAGGTCTCTAAAATCACTCCACCTTTAGAACAAAACAGAGAGAGGGAATAAACACAGTAGTGAGAGATCACACAGAAGAACTAGACACACACACAGCACTTCACAACGCAAATACAGCAGTCTGGGTCAACTCAGGGTTCACAGATGGGCAACTGTTCACGCACGCACGCACGCCAAACCTGTATGACTTTCTTTCTTCTGCAGAACACAAAAGAAGATATTTTGAAGAGCGTAACCAAACAACATTGGACCTTATTGACTTCCATTGTGTGGACGCAAAACCACTTTTCTGGACATTTCTCAAAACATCTACTTTTGTGTTGGAATATGTAATATACGGGTTTTGAATGCCATGAGGGTAAATCTTAAAAACCCTTTAAGAAGTGTTATTGTAAAACATTGTGATTTTAATACAAAGGTTATGGGTTTGATCTTCAGGGAACACACATAGGCTTACTGAGAAAAAAGTGGCTTTGGAGAGCACAAATGTGATGCAAGTTTCTTCCCATTCTTTCTACTACTTTGCATTATACTATTGCTCTATTTGAATATTTTGTTTCTCCGTTTTTGTCTGACACATCAATCCCATCATAAGTAGCTGTGTCATCTCTGATACCTAGACAGATCACAGGAGTACTTTCCCATCACTCTCCATCCGCACCATCCAAGACTTTAATGAGGAAACTCCGCTCTCATTCTCGGGATACGCATCTCGTCGTCCCCATCACTCCGCCGTGCCATCTCACCAAACAGCAGCGACGGTCGTATTGTCATTTTTTCTCTCTCCCTACCTCATTAAATCTCCCTTCCTCCCTTTGCCGCTACCCGCGGCTCCTCTCCTGCTAAAAATGCTGCACTAGTGCCTAGCGCTCTACGCTCCAGCGCTTACGGTAAACTCGCACACACTCTCGCACCCTCGCAGACATATGGATGCTGTCAGCCTGCCTCGGCTAGGCTAATTACATGCAACAAGCAAAGCCACCATTTGTTCCAAACAGGGAACGATTCAATTGTCTGCTACGAGCATTTGTTTTCATGCTAATCGGCCTGTTGTCACGAGAGCACTTTGGCTTAGGGGCCGAATATCATTCCACGTCCCCCTAAACCACCCTCTCTCCCGTTCACTCTCAGTGTCGGCATGGGAGACGTGAAGGATGAAGCTAGTGAATATCAGATGGCGCTCCGGTATTAACTAATGACAGGCTGCTGTCCAAAACCAGGGGCTCAGCGAGAGCCTCATTCCGACCCAAGGGGCCGAGAGCAGAGAAACCGTGCTTTCTGGATTGACCCATAACTCTAGAGGACGAAGCTTAATGGATGTCAGAGGGCTACTAGACAGACCAACAGGGTTCTGGACGGGTGACTAAAAGACGTTTTGTGCATTTTCCAATCAGAAAAGACCTGCTAACAACAGCGCTATGGCATTCCCACTACAGGAGTCCTGGAATCCCAGTACGGGATTTCTAATGTAAAGACCAGCAAGTGCCTCTCCGTCTCTCATTCTCCCAGCATTTTCTCTCTCCGCTCCAAGCTGCTTGTTTTGATTCCAGTTCTTATTTTTCCATTGGCACTGTACAGAGAAAATCATATTCCCTTTCCCACTGGGCTCATGCAGTTGCACTGATATGGAAAATTATTTCAGAGGCAGCCTGAACCGTAAACGCTATTTTTTTCCTTCTCTTTTTTCCCCCTCTCACACCCTCGTTTTTCCTCTCTCTTTCGTCATTACTTTCATTCTCGGTAGGGAGGATATACTCCAAGGCCTTGAGAGCGCACTCGGCAAGGGCGATCCGGCGGCTCTGTCCGTTCCACAAAGAACGAGAGGTGAGAAATCCATTTAGCATGTACAATACACCTGAATCACACCAGGTGCGTGCTTTTAAATCGACCGGCTCCGCTCACGCTCCTCTATTCAGCGCATTCATAAGGCCAGAGTCGGTCTCGCCGTGCCTCTCTTTGCTGGATTATGTTTTATATCATCCACACCGCTGGTGGAGAGTTTGAACTGCTGTAAGCAGAGATTCTATGGCAGGTCAGAGCCGCCTCCCGTGGGCAGTCAGACTCCGGCTCGGAGACGAGACAGGAGGAAGAAAGCCGCTCTATTTCACGGGTGGAAATTCACAAGGCATCCAGCGAGACTGGAAAACAGGCCCAGTATGAGACTTATTCCTGTAATAGATGACTAATGCATTTGCTTATCCTCACGCCACTGTGTGTTTGCACATGTTGGCAGGTTTCTCTTTGGTTTTAGCCCAAGTGCACGTGTGCATTAAATTCCTCCCTCTGGATTTATGAGCATCTTTGCACCCTGTGAAATAACCCCCACCTATAGGAAGATAACAGATCAGATCTCTTTAATCTCTCGATTGTTTTTCCTAGACTATGACAGGATTAACATGAATGGAGTCTCAATTTATAATGTCATTTTAATGTTGACAATTATCATTTTCTTTAACAAAGGATTTTTAGGAACATCTAAGACTATGTTAAATTTTAAAACAACTGAGAACTCAGTCGAGTTTCCAGGATTGTCTTCTCTAAAGATGCACAAATACTAACTGAGACATCACATAGATACCCACATTATCCCACTTTGCCTGTCGTATCTGAAGAGTCCTGGGATCAGGTGGCTGGGTGGTCTGGCCGGGGAAGCTGGGACTTTGGGACGGGCTAGACTGTCAGCTGGGTGGGCTCCCAGCATGAAGCCTCAGGGGCCACTCAGACAGTACACACGCACACACGCACGCACACACACAGAATGTCCAAAGCACAGGACTTAATTCTCCCTTAGGAACAACATGTTTTAACAGCAAGGACAAACTCTATCTAAACAAAAAGAGAGAGAAAATAAGACCGACTGGAGGGAAGGAATACAATGAGAACGTGTACAATAGAAATGTGCTGGCAAGTTACAGTCAGAGAACAGTTTATCTATTTATCTTGATCTCCCTTGCATTCATATTTCCAGATCCTGTCTGTTTCATTATCATTTCAATCTTTCATTTCTTCTTTCCCAGCAGCTCTTGCCCTTGCCATCAGGCTGAATCTCACACGCTGCATATCATCATTGTTTTAATCAATGTCCAACCTGATTATTTTCAACGTCTCTGTTTGTTTCCTTCACCAGCCCCACCAAGAGCATTCGGTGCACATGGCCATGCCTCCTTACTTAATGCTCAATGGTGTGAAGATTTCATAACATTAACTACTTATAAAATACAAATCCCAATCCAAAATATGCCAAAAAATTACACGTTGACTTTTTATGCAGTACTGCTCTGAGGAAGACACGAATAATTGAATTTACACAAATTATCCCATTCGGTAGTTTTCTCTTGGATCTTAATTTTAAATGCGGCAACTCTTGAGCATTTTGTTACTTGATTACAAACAAAAAAATGAACGATCTCTTATTTTGAACTATTAAAAGGGTATACAAACTTGCGCAAAAGCGTCTGTATAGAATGAGACATGTGACCAGTATGGAGACATGGTAATATGGAGACAAGGAATGATTTATACAACTAATAAAAAAAATCATTTTAATCAAAGCAGAGGTCTATGAAGTAATATTTCATCATAGTTTCCCAGGCCTCCTTTCTCTGACCCTGAGCCACGTCATCACTCCAGAGGCCTTTCTGCAAGTCTGCAGCCTCACAGAGGAACCAAAGATCCCACTGACAACTCACTGAGAAGTCATTCCTACCCTTGACTCACAAGACCTTCCCAAACTTTCCATTAAGCTGTAAAGAATAAAGCAGGTCAAAAGAATCTTGAGGGAGGTTTAAACTCCTGACAAATCACCAGCCGTCAATATTTGCTCAAGCACCAAAAAAATCCATGTCATAGCTTTCGAGCAGATGTAAAATCGCACAGTCGCTTCCAAAGACCCGAACATCAAGTTAATGAAAAACCCGCCGCCATCGTATCGAGAAGTAAACAGGACATGAGACGTCTCGAGATGTACCGAGAGAGTTTTGTCACACTAATGACCAATTCCCACCATTAACAATGTCCTAACATTTACACAACTTTGAAGAGCAAGCCAAATCAGCTTTGGACTGACAGCAAACATTTACATGCCCTGTGCTGGTATCAAGACCCCTGCTTTCTCAGGGCTGCCCTCCCACTCCTGTGAATGAGAAGATCCAGAGCAGTCCCGCAGACAGAAGACAGAGCCGACCGCGACTGTGTCTGCTCAAACGCGGTCCTCCCCGGGGGCGAGCTCGGATTGAAAGCAGAGCTAAGAAGATAAGTCCGCAGGCCGCGCCGGCCAAGGACTTTCCGCCCCGTGGTGCAAGGCCTGGTGTTGGCGTTTACTCTGGGGGAGGTGAGGGATGATTCTTTCGGGCCTGGAGAAAGAAACATAGACAGGAAACGGGACAGAGGAAGAGTGAGGGAGGGTGAGAACAAAAAGAGAGGAAGGGAGTAAAGGTGACCTGTGGGCATAGATGACCAGGTGCAGGGACAGAGCATTGGCATCTGTGTGTTTGTGGCATGTAAACGTGAAAGTTCTTGTAGCTTTTTTGTTTGCATGTATTTGTATGTGCCCGTAAGTAAGAAAAAACAATTAATTCGATACTTTCAATCTTTTTGTTTCTCCAGGATGCCAATGGAATCACATGCAGACTTTGCTTAAGTCTCACAGTTCAAATGTATCAAATGGGCTCACATGTATCTCTAGAGTTTCAGAGGCGTTTTCGATGTCACAAACTGTGCTTAGAGACAGAGATTCAAATTTCTTATCAAATTCAAACAGATGATCTGAGCTATGCTATTTGTTTCTTTTTTACTGTGTCACCAATTGTCTGATTGATGGCTATTCATGTTTTAGCCTCACGATTATGGGAAGTTATTTTAGGAAGTTGATTTTTAAAGGAACAGTTCACAAAAAATGTTTCATCATTTACTCTCCCTCAAGTCATTCCAAACCTGTGTGACTTTCTTTCTTCTGCAGAACACAAATGAAGATATTTTGAAGATTGTTGGTAACAACATTGGTGCCCTTTGACTTCCATGGACACAAAACCACTTCAGACATTTCTCAAAATATGCTCTTTTGTGTTTCACAGTTGAAAGGGTCATAAACAGGGTTTGAACAACACGATGCATCATATTTTTTACAGAATCTTTCTTTTTGGGTGAACTATATCTTTAACAATTTTGGGAAAACATATTAAGTTGATACTTAAAAGCAACAGAACTTAAGAAGAAAAGTCTCATAACGCACGGAAAGAGCAACTTCTGATCACGAAAATGTTCCTGTGTTGGTGTTTGACAGCAGGTGTGTGTGGAAGCCAGGTTAAACATATGCAGATGAAAAGGTCAATGTGTTTCTTCAGGTTGATAGAGACCAGTCATATTATCTTTCTCTCGTCCCCCCATTTCTGACAGTGAACCAACCCAGAGATTCTTTCATGTCATTCCAGCCACTGGACTCTACCAGTCAGGGGGCGAAAAGGGGGTTTGGATGCTGGTAAAGCATTACCAGAGACACATGAATCTACCTCGCACTAAAGTTGAATTACGCCTTCCATCACACAGCCGCATTCATCCGTGACATATTGATGTCTGCTGGACATCTGGTGAAATAAAGCAGCAAGCCTTCCCAGCTGGGGGGGGGGTAAAATTAGGGAGCACTTCCTGTAATCTGTACGCTCGCAGCAAAGGTCATCTTCACAGGAGAGCGCGCACAGACGGAGGCGTCATTTGACCCCGTGATGTCAGCGTTGGAGAGATGTCAGCCAATGGCTGCACAGCTGACTGGGTTCAAAGTTGGCAGCTGATCAGGTCAGAAAGATGTGGAAGAACTGAGCTACGACACCAGAAGGAAACGTAATGGCTCAGAGGTTGATCTTTAATAACTCAGTCAAAGACATAATAGAGTTCTCACTTATAATTAAATTAAGAATCAACCTTTTAATTAACTTTTTCATTTGCGCGTGTTTAACCTGCGTGGTTTCCACAGACACACCTGCTCTCAGACACGAAGCAAAAGAAAATTGTATCGTTTAGAGACTGCTCTTTCATTGCTCATGAGACAATTTGAAGATTGCATATAACATTGTGATGATTCTCCAAAAAATGCTCAGGAGAATTACAAACAAAAACAAATGCGCTGCTGAGATAAAGAAAAAAGCTTTAAAATAGTGTATTCAAAAGCATTGTATGAAATGTTTTTGTTCATACAGCAATTTCTAATATTTGATTGTAAATTTTGGAATCATTACAAGCTTCCAAACTGTGCACACAAAAAAATCTAAAACTCCATATAACTCCATATTTTTCCACAAAAAAAACTGAATCACAACGCTCCTGGAAGTCTCAATTTGCTCTCCATTTATTCTTACAGCTGTCTTGGAGAATCAGATGAGATATTAAAAAGATCTCATTTATCATTTTCCTTCCTACACGACTGACTGTTCAGACATCAGTCATTTAAAAGGAACAAAGTGGGAGTTTTGAGAAAAGACTCATATTTTGAAATGACTGGATTCAGTTAAATCGTACCGTTCAAGCTATCTGAACTGATCGAAACCAATGAAAGTACAATCCCAGGCCACGCACACACGCAAACAAACTCTCACCGTGTTCAGACGTGATGGGGACTGTGCTCTGCATATTCGATCCCCAGCCGATCTGGAATCAATAAGTGCCAGCGTTGTATTGTCACAAATGCCAATTATCAGGGTCTCTACAAATGCTGACTTGTTCATACAACTCTCTCTCTCGCTCGCTGTCTTCGCACACAGCCATGCAACGCACACACGATACCTGTGCCGCATGCTTGCGAGGTAAATAAATCATTCGAAATAAAGTGGAAGGACTTGAGCTGGTTGCTGTAATGAAGAGAAAGCACTTTCATATTTCACAGGAAGAAAATCTCCTTTATAAAAAGTCAGTTGAGAGAACACAATAAAAATTGGCATGTGCCTTTATGAGCTTTCCCTCGTGAAACATGACCAATGCTGTGTGTGTGTGTGTGTTGCAGGCAGACAGTGTGTTGCGCTCAAATCAGCACCTTCCTCCAGAGTTCAACTTTTTAACAGGTTGAGCTCCGCAGCCACCCAGAGACTTGGCAGCATGCTGCGTGCCGGCAATGTGTGTGTTCGGAGTCAGAGCTTAGTCCCTGCGTTGAGATGTTTTGACATCGAGCAACAACACAAGTGACGGGCATTTACACACACATACACACAGGAAGCCTGATCTCATATGCTCATACACACACTTAACGCAACCGACTTGTTAACGCTGGACTGAATTCCCATTAACACCAACGAATCCCTCTGTTAAACGTAATTAAGAACTCATTCGCTGGAATCGAAACAAAAAAGTGTTGAAAGACATTAACCCAGAACAAACGACTATGAATATGAAATATGTGACATAAAAACGATGTCCAAATATTGTCACTGCGACATCAAAAGCCTCACGCGGGGCGTTACAACAGTCTGGGTGCGATAAAAGGGCTGGTTCGGCTCCAGCGCGGTTCAGATCTGTGTAATGTTTGTTATGTGAAGCTATTTTAAAGGATGAGCTGCGGTATCAGCACGCTGCAGGTTCGGAGCGTGTTGATCTGGCCGGGTTGGTTCTGGCCCGTCACCCTGAACGCTCAGCTAGATCATTAACTCATATCTGCATGGGACAACGTGTGTTTTAGAAGCATGCTGTACTCACTATATGGACAAGTTAAACGCGGTACTTCCTCACACACAAAGGATTCCTGTGTTAGGAATGTTTATTCAGGGCTGACCGTGTGCTGTGCTCTCTGATAAGGGAGCAGTTAAGTCAACAGTGGACAGCGGGTCTGCCATGAGCATGTTAGCCGCAGTTTGTTCAACAATCTGTTTACAGTAAACACTTTGACCGCAAGTCTGACCCGCTCACACCTTGCAACCTACAGCGCCCTCTGGCAGAGTGTCGCCCCCTACTGATAACAGCCAGGCTTTGCATGCCTAAATGACGGGAAAATTTCATTTCCTAGAAACCTGATATACACTACCAGTCAACATTTTGGACATTTCTTTTGATGTAATGGTTGAATTTACTAATTTAATGGATAAGCCAATCACTGGATAGAAAGAAAAGCATAAGATTCTTAAAAAAAGCATATCAGGTGAATTCCTCAAAAGTAGAAGAGAGAATAAAAAGTGCTACAGAGCTCTAATTTAGGAAAAGATTCGCTATTTCGAAGAATCTAAAATGTAAAATTTGTTTGGACACTGCATACTATATTCAATTTTTTATTTACTCATTTATTATATACATTTATTCCGTAAAACAATATTAAAACACTTTCATCAAAAACAATGAACACATGAGGAACATGAATACAAAGTCATGTGTGGATAGAAAAATTACGCCTTCTACAATTCCAAAATTTTTGCACATAATATGAATTAATAATGAATAGGTGTCCATATTTTTGTCTGGTCTGTATAACTATGCATGAAATTAAATAACTAATAAAAAACAAGGCAAGTTCAGTTTACACCATCACTTATGTTTGCTGGTAAATGGTATATTAGTGTCACATTGACTTACACAGAAAATTCTAGAAAGTGACCAACTTTACAACAGGACATTGCTGTTTGTAAAGACACAACATGTTGACAGTACTCACATTCGGGTTACTGGCTAGTGCTCACTACAAAGTCGAACAGGCGAGGGTGTGGGGTTGCTCGACAACGGGACAGAAATCATGCTGCTTTTAGATTCCAGATTAACAGAGGAAGACAGCGCCACAGCGAGAGAACGAGAGAGGGAGAGAGAGAGAAGCTCTAGCCCTTAAATTATGTAAGGACAGAATGAAATGAGAGTCGCTAACAGGTCAGTCTCGCCTCAAATAAATGCACTGCTTCATGTCACTACTGCGAGTGTTTACTGAAACACAGATGCCTTCGTCTTTCCATTTTTCTCACCCAGCTTATTCATTCTTTGCAGTCTCACATTTTCATTGAGGGAATAAAATGTAGAGAAAGAAATAAGAGGCAGTGAGCAGCAAAAAAGAAGAGAAAAGCAGACAAATTTGAAAGGAGGAAACTGGATAAACCATCGCAAATGACACGATTTCCTGTGAATCAACAAACACACACGATCAGTGGTGAAGCATAGAGGCTCCATGGAATTAGATTTTGACCATCACTTTGAAAACACAAACGCGAACACGCAGGCGGTTCCTGAAAGGGAGGGCATCCCAATGGGAACGCATTTGCCCCAGCACTGGGACGAGGGCTCATAAAATCAATCACTCCTAGAAACAGCATGAAGTTTCAAATCAGTCATCCGCCCTACCGGGGGCCTCCATAAACAAGGGCCCTGCTCCCACGCTCAAATTAAACACACACACACACACACACACACACAGATACACTTAGCTCAGAGACCAGAAACAAGTTTTTAAAACCACAGCAGATGCAAACCTGCCACCGACTGCATATTCTAGTAAAAGGGAAAATTCCCTTAAAAATAGGAAGTGTGTAATTTCTAAACCATAGGCATCAGCGGTGGAATGGCAAAAATGATTCACCCGTTCTTGATTGGACAGTCAAACTGATGGCCCCACCCCAAACTCGCATCATTGGCTGAGCAAACATTGCTGTGTCAGGCTGCTCGTGATACCCAAACAAATGCATGTTTTCATAGCACCACAATGTTTACACCTCTTGGGGATTGGCTTACTTAAAGTTTTCTTAACAATTTTATTTTAACATTTAAACAACGATGCGCATCATCTTTTATGTCTAAAAACACATTGAGTTTAAACACAATCATGCACACATTTCGAATAATAGAAGGAGACAAGCTTGTCAAAATGTGATTCGAAATTGATGTGCAGTATGACACGGCTTCTAATATGCACTTTTTTTAACACAGTTCTGGAGAGTGTTTCCACTCTCCATTAGTTCTCAATCTCCGTGGAGATTTGCACAGGTCCAACAGCTGTCAATCAAACGTTCCTGGCACCAGATTGGAAGTTGAGAGAGTTCACTGCAGGTATCCGCCCCTATACTCTCGCAGACAGGAATCATGCAGCAGTCCTTCAAGCGTTCATCTGTCTGCCTGTCAACAGACTGAAGACACCCCAGACCATAGAGCTGTGAATCCCCCAGAGGTAAGAATGACAGAAGAGACAAAGAGAGAGAGAGGGGGGAGAGAGAGCGATGAGAGCAGAGAAAGGGAGGAGCTGAGGGTGGATGAGTGCATCTGGGGAACGCTCTCACATCATCAAGGGCAGAAGTGCACGCTGCATCTTTCTCACACACACCCAAAGGTGTCTGTGTGTCTAGAGGAGAACACACACCCATATATAAAAGCATCTCAATTTACGCAATACAGAAATTCAAAGTTATGCACTTACAAAGGGATCAACATGCAGGAAAATGGGCACACGAAGTAGCATATTCTCCATAAAAAAAGAATAAACATGATTCAAACCCTATACACACACACACATAAGTACTCCCAGTGGCCATAAAGCGAGACCTGAGTAGATGATTGGCTGACGAGCCAGCTGGGTTTATGTTCTTCCTGTGATGGCGGAAGAGGGAAACCAATCAGGGGCAGCCGCGGGGGGCCAGGCACCAGGCTGATTGGATTGGGCGAAATGACAGTTAACACATGAAGGTAATCATAACTAGTCCATTTCCTATCAACGTGAATTCACTTCACATCAACACGCACCTGTTATGCAGGTATGCACCGTAGGCTCACGGGAATATTGCACCAATACCATGCAACAGTTACACTTGTGTTTAAGCTTTTATTGTATTTATTGACAGGGCGGTTGGAGATAGGAAGTGCCTTATAGTCAGAATAGCTGCGTATAAGCGTGCATGTCAGCCTAGTCGCCAGGGTACGTCTCCGACAATGAGTCTATCTCAATTATGTCTGTTGCTGTTATCCACACAGATTTGTTTTTGATTTGTAATCAAGTGTCATACAAATTTATCCTTTCTGGTTGTGTAGTGATTACAGAAGTGTTTGCTATAGGATTAACCCATAAACCATTAGACAGGAAGCAGACATCTATGATTTGATATATGTGTCACTGTTCATTATTCATAAATCACTTGTATACATTGACATTTTGCCCCAAAATTTGAAAATATTGCCTCCAAAGTTAAGGAAATAAACAAAAAGCAACACCGATAGGAATAGATTTAAAGGATTAGTTCACCCAAAATTAATATTTTCTCATAATTGATCTACTTTTCAACAACTCCATAAATAATATATATGTATATTAAAATGCAGCCCAAAAAGCACATTCGTCCATTATAAAAGTAATTCAAATGACACCAATGGGTTAAAAAATGTCTTCTGAAGCAAACCGAAAGATGTGTGTGTGAAGGCAACTCCGAGGTTATTAAGTGAAACTGACACCGAAACAAACTAATATTTCAAGTTATACATTTAATAACTTTCAATCCTTTCTGTTTTTGTGACTAGTCATATGATATTTCGTCACAATACACGCAAGAACTTTTGGAGCTTCGACATGTTGAGTCCCGTATAAGAAGATAAAATGACTGCATTTTAATATAAAATTATTTGCCTGTGTTCAACTGAAGAAAGAAAGTCTGATACGCATCTGGCATGGCATGAGGGTGGGTAAATCATGAGAGAATATTCATGTTTGGGTGAACTATCCCTTTGAGGCTGTTTTTTGTATCAACACCGCTAACAACCTGCCAGGAGGAACAGTTTCGAACTGTCATCATAGACGCTGGATATGAAGGTCCAGCCCCTCCTTCTGGTATAATCCAACAGGTTTATTACACAGACTCGCCTGAACACGCCACCAGAATCACCTATCTGCATTTACACCGCAGAAAACAGACACTGGCATCTATCACGGTGCAAATAGCCAGCAAAAAGCACAACAAAAATCTGCCATGGTTTCATATGTTTGATGGGAGTCATACAATGTAAACCCTGTGGAGATGTGCCTATAAACCATTAGTTTCCAGCGCTAGAGAAACGGCAGAAACAAATGGAACTGTGGGAGAAGTCGTATTCGGCATGTGTGTGCATGTGTGCGTGTTATGATAAGGCTCCGATGGTGCTGTAGGCGACCAGGGGTCAGACACCTCATTAAGCCAAGAGGAGGGGGAGGAGAAAGGGCAATTAGCCATGATGGGGGAGAGGAGAGCAAACACACTTCATTCACTCATACTCGCACACAACTATTCGCGCACACACACATACACACGCAAGAAACCAAACAAAACAGGAGTGGCTGGATGGGCGCTGATCATTAATGAGTAATCACAGAGACAAATGACTTTTTCCGCTGCCCTAGGTATGTGTCCACTTACACACGCACACATCCAGAGCTTGTGCAAACAGGCATGCGGAGACCTGCAGATGAATTACTCAGAGCTTGTCTTTTCTGAACTAATTCAGTCGCCTTCGGGTTGCTTGTTCTGCTCTGTTTGTGTGCTTTTTTAATCAAAAATAATTTGTAATTCTTCATCGTTTCAGTACATCTGTGTTTGTGTGCTTTGTGCTTGGGTTCCTCAAAGATAAAAATATATTAAAATTAAGGCTGTCAAACGATTAAACGCATCCAGAATAAAATGTTGTGTTTACATTATATATGTCCGTGTACTGTGCCTATTCATTTTGTATTTATGAACACATACATGTAAACATATTTAGGGAATATTTAAATGTATTTATTTATTTATATTTACCAATAATTTAAATAATATATATATATAAATAAATGTTTCTTAATTTGTATATTTAATATTTCTTCTAAATATATGCATGTGTATGATTTTATAAATACAAATTAATATGCACAGTACACAGACATATATTATGGAAACACAAAATTTTGTTCTGTATGCTATTAATCTTGATTAACTGTTTGACAGCCCTAATTAAAATACATAATAGTCGATGTCCTTCCGAAGTCTTGGATGTCTAAATTCACTATTATTTAGGAAATAATATTAAACAATGTAATACTGTGTTGTGAAGTCGACAAGCACTTTCTAATAGTCTTTATTGGTTAGATATTTGTAAAACCAAGTGACCAAGTGACATTAGCCTCGGATAAACTGGTATGTCCCCATTTTAATACCCAAGTATAGATGTATGTAAAGTAAACATGCAAGATGCATTCGTTTTGGATAAAAGCGTGGAATAAATGAATGTAAATAAATTTAAATATATGTGTGCAGGTTTGGCTATATTCATGAGGGTCATTTTTTAAAATGTCCTCAAAATACCGTAAAAAATGTCAAATATAGACATTTAAAGTAGTCCTCGGGCACATAAATTCATCAAATCCTGTTTTGCTGTAAATCTAAAAAGGTTAGGGAATAATAAATATAAATTCCATTGCCACTATAAGAGTAATACAGCTTCTGTTTAAGTGTGTGTGTGGGGGGGGGGGGGGTAAGAGAGAGACAGAGAGCACAACATCAGCACACTCTAAATGCTGAACAAATATATTAAATTGCCGATCTTCTATCCATAAGCACAACTGAACAATGGCCGTAAAGATCTGTAAACAATGGATGGGGGGTGTTAAGAGAGAAGAAGGAATGAGAAACCAGAGATCTGGAAGAGTTTAGAGAGACCAACAGCTTCCTGCTCTTTGACTCCTGCTGGTAACTGCTCACTACATCAGATACCCAAACACACATCCTTTCTGTTGCACAAAAATGTTCTTTATTTTTAACATGACATTAACCCACACACCGGCACATGGTATTATAACGAAACAGTTTACCCAAAAATGAAAATTCTCTCACAATTTATCTTACAGACAAACATTCCTTTCACTATATCTGTGACATCTCATAGATGTCCAATGTGGTCATACCAAACTAATGATATTTTCTATCCGCTATCCCTAACTCACACAGACCCGTTGACCATTTTCAATTTTAAGTAAATGACAAGTCATGAGCTTTTCCTACTAGGGAGGGATGACCGTGTAAAATTTTCTAACTATATTATATATTCTATATATATAAAAATGCAGTATATCCAAACCTCTACGCACACCCACACACACAAACTCAAAAACCCCTTGCTAAGCTAAAGCCACACAGCTGGTTTCCTGTTGGAAAGTGGAAATAGCAGCACTTGTTGCAATGGGGTCTAGTCTGGTCTGATCTGGCTCTGTTTTACAGCCGCACTGGAACAAGCCTCTATATTTGGCTACTGCGAGCGAGCACGAAGCACGCCGCTTAAAACCCCAAAGCTGAGGTACGGCGGAACCCTCGCCCTCCCACGTTCAAAAAGATGATAGGGAAGAGGAAAAGAGGAGCAGTTTACTGTGGGGACTTTTGACATACGTGTAACCCAAAACCACATCTGCCTGGCGCGCCTGCATACTAAAGTCAAACGCACGAAATGCACCGTTTGTCACCTGGCAAGTCCAAGTCATTGCATCATTTACTTTTTTGACAATGGAGAAATTGCCGTTGACCATCTTAAACGGTTTCAAAAACCAATTGATTACGTTAGATGCACTTTGAATTAGACAAAAAAAGAGGTGTCACTCCACATATTAATGCGGTCAGACACCTCGTTGGTGGTTTTGCCTTTCGTGTTCTTCACACCTAGAGGAGATCTAGCATTTAAAATAAATGTCAAGTTAGATTGATGTAAAAATTCATTCAGACATGTTCACACTGAAGGCAAAAAAGCTGTCTGAATTATTTGAACATATGATGGTGGCCTCGATCAGAATTAGAAACGTCAGTTTTAAAATGATTTTCGGTGTTCAAATGGTCTGTGTCAGATCTGTGTCACATGTGAGGAAACCCGATCAACTCCAGAGTGTGAATGCAGAGAGAGAGAGAGAGAGAGACAGAGAGAGAGAGAGAGACAGAGAGAGAGAGAGAGACAGAGAGCAGTCAGCAATCTGTGCTGTGATTCACTCCTGATAATTCTGTCTATGCTTTCTTGAGGCTTTGTGTGAGTGTGTGTGTGTGTGTGTGTGTGTGTGCGTGTGTGCTGTGCGTGTGTGTGTGTGTGTGTGTGTGTGTGTGTGTGTGTGTGTGTGTGTGTGTGTGTGCGTGTGTGTGTGCGTGTGTGTGTGTGTGTGTGGTGGTTAGTTAAGGTCAGGCTAGAGTTGAGTGGTGTCGGTGAAAAGGTGAGAGTTTCCACTTTAGGCCACTGCTTCCTCTGACAACCCAACACCATCCTCCAAAACTCACACACACACAGGCATCCCAACATTTGACACAGTTCTCAGAGTCTAAAGCAACCCCTCTCTCACTTAGTTTCACAGAAACAGGTCTGTAAACATCTTAACGGTGTGTCTACAAAACAAAAATGTGCATTACAGCCAAGCAGACATGTGTTTACATCACCAAGTCTGTATATTAACACACTACAGATGAGTACTAAGGTGTTGTGGCATCTAAAAACATGCCATGCTAATTGGATTGAATGCTTTTAATACATCACAACGTTCAAAGTCCAACAACAACAATATGCTAATAGCACCTGATTTTTAATTTTGTAATTTGTTTTGGCATTTCGGGTCCGAGTGGTTAGAGTGGGATGACAACTTCTGTCGACAAGTCAGGGGCTTGTTGACGCAAGTTGTCAGAGGGAGAAACTGCGCTCAACGCACTTTGAGGAAGAAGGTACACATAGGATGTGTACTTCATTTAAAAAGTACATAGACCACAAGTGAGTAAAACAGAACTTGGTTTATGAAGTTGAACAATTTCACCTTTATTTCCATCTGTAAATTTTAAAGACGAAAAATGCAAATGCCACACGTAACCACTTAGGTGGTAAATTTCCAGCTTGTTGAACTCTAACCTGCAATTGCTAAAAAATAATTGACCAATAAATCATAAAAATAAGACTTTTGTCTTCATGCAGAGAATATAAGCTTAAAAATCGTATGCTTTACAGTATTGAGAAAATTATTGTCTTGAAATAGCATTTTTATTTATTATTTGTGACTTGCTATTTATAAAAAACAAAAGTCAAATACTGTAACATATCCTGTTGCTGGTACTTATTTCAGTATTTTTAAGAAATGATGTGTGACTGCACCTAATGCAGAGACAAGAACACTGGGAATCTGCTCTCCTCTTCACCGTGTCACAATTTTCTCCACATTTCCTCCTTTCTTCCCCTCCATTCCTTCCTCTCTCCGTCTGTCCACTTCCATCTATCTGCCTTCTAAATCAATGTGTCTAATAAAGCCATCAGCTGCGCTGAAATATTGGGCAAACATGCACTCAATCAATGCATGCAAATGCCAGCCATCCATTCAGGACCCTTCTGAATATCGACGTCGCTGCACGGCCTCGCCGCGCCGGGGTTTGTGTATGCGTGTGTTCAACAAATAAAAGGAGAAGGAAGGACAGGTGAAGGGTTCCGAAAGAGGGAAACACAAGATAGATAGGTTTTATTTTCTCCTCTTGTGCCTCCAGAATGGAGAGAGCTTGCAGCAGGAAAGCAGACTTCCTCTCGATTCGACCTGGAGGCCACAGACATGCCCCTATTCGAACTATTGTTGAAGCGGCTTCCTGTACAGCTATACACATCTTCCCTGTTGCATGAGGACGGGCAAGGTCGATTCCAGATGTGGGGTTACAAACTTCACGAGATTGCCAGCAAAGTGCAGGTTTTTGGCCCGTTTTGACGTATTTCCTATTGAAACTTGGAAGTTTAGACAGGATGTATCCTAGTGCATGATGAGTCATCAATTTTGTGTGTGCGTGTGTGTGTGTGGACATGTTTGTATATCCCGGTGGGGACCTAAACCTGAATGCACACCAACACATGGGGACTCGTGTCACGGTGGGGACCAAAATTGAGGTCCCCATGGGCAAAAAAGCTTATAAATTGTACAGAACAATATTTTTTTAAATCTAAAAATGCTAAAAGTTTTCTATGATCTTTAGGTTTAGGGGTAGGGTTGCATTTCCCCATTTAACATTAGAGCCGGTAGAAAGGACTCTGGGTTAAGCAACCACATGAAAACCCAGTCAGAGCAAAAGCCAGTGTTAGAAGTCTTTCTGGAACCCTGACCAAGGGCCAACAGCTGAGAACTGTTCTTCCTCTCTAACAGCGTGTCTATGCTGAAATCCAGCTGTGTAATGCATGGCGACGAAATTAGATCACTCTCATTAAAATCATTAGAGTTGTCTCTACCTCAAGCGCTAAAAACAACACAGCCACAGTAAAATGGTCAGTAGAAAATAAAATCCTACTTTAACTGATTTCATTTCATTTCAATTCAAATCGATTTTATTTATGTAGCGATTTTTACAATGTTGCAAAGCGTTTCAGGAAAAGAAAAAGAAAACACAATAAAGTACGTTATAGAAGGAGTAAGAATATTCTAGTGAGCAATGTTGATGGAGTTTACAGAATCTAAGCTAATCTAATATCAAGCCAACACGTCCCAGTGGCGAGGAACCCAAACTCCAATAATGAAACGGAGAAAAAACCTCGGAAGAAACCAGGCTCAGCCGGTAGGGCCAGGTCTCCTCTGACGTGTTACAGCTGCACTCAGTAACTCTGAGTAAAAGTTACGGAGTAAATGTTTTTGGTTAGTCAGGAGAGCATATTTTAGTGTAACTCGCTCATAAAATTTATTTTGTCAATGATTAAAATTTACACATGAATTCCATTGTATGTATTCCAATTAAAGAAATGCTTAACGGGATAGTTCACCCAAAAATGTAAATCCTGTTATCATTTACCTACCCGCTTGTCATTTCAAACCTGTGTGACTTTCTTTCTTTTGCAGAACACAAAAAAAGATCATTTGTAGAATGTTGGTAACCTAACAACGGCAGTACCCATAGACTGGCATTGGCTTGCAAAACTGAAAAGTATAAGCAGAAATAATTGTAGGAGGGAAGTGAATGTGTGACTATAAAGGAAATTGAATCACTTTTGTAAATTGTAGGTTAAGGAACAAGGCTGTAATAAAAAGGTGTGTTTGTGTCGGCACGTGTATTAGTATATGAGAGCGAGTAGTAAAGGCAATTTATTATGGACTCAATCTCACACACACACACAATGTCCTTACTACCTGACAGATATTACTGAAATAGGTGTCACACCTGTCTCCATAATAAAAAATTGGGAGTTTTTATGCTTATTTAGCCATTTAGAAACAGTCATTGCCCGTCTATCATTTAGCAAGTTTGTCTTTGGAGCGTGGGTTTTCTCAGAGTGCAGTGAGCAAAATGTATTTATTAAAATGACAAATGTAAGTGAATGGAATAAAGGATGAGAGAAAGAGAGAATAAATGTAAAAGGAGCCAACGAGTGTTTCCCTAGCCGAGTCGCAAGGATAGTTGACTGGGAGCCAAAGGGAAGTGTGTGTATCAGCCAAAGTGTAATCATAGGCCGGTCTCTCGGCTATTAGGAGAATTAAAGGCTGATTGAACGGTTTTTACAGTGGAAACATAACATTGGGCTGCCTCACCATGTTTGTCTACTCGCTGCAACAGCTGGCCGAAACACTCCTCTGCCCCACCGAGAGCAAACCAGAGGAGAGGAGCCAAGCTGGGAAGAGAGTTTAAATCATTAAAAAGACATGAATCACTAACTTTCCCCGGACTTGTACCAACCGACATTCGTTCTTGTATCCTGCCGTACATTTGGACTGTCATTCCTCAGACATCTATCAAGGCGAAAGTGAAAACGCTCTTGGCACCCAAGTTGAGGAATCACTATAGCCTCACGTCTCTCCCTTTTTCTTCGGCCTGGACCGGCTCCACGTCCGTACCGCTCCGAGCGCATTGGTGTATGTGTGGAGATGATAGTGGTGGACTGTGGGACTCTGACTGCCTCTGTGTTGTCTCCACAGCTGTGTCTAAGGCTCCTGACCTCCAAACAAAGCCTAGCATAGAGGAGCCACTATCTGGCAGGCATGATAGAGGACAGGCCTGCCAAGACAGACATGCTGAGGGCCCGACCGTAAAGCCGGAGAGACAACACAGCACCCGCAAGGCCTTTGATAACCACTGCTGACTAAAGCCAGCACGAACACACTGAGACTCACCGCCGTTTTTACAGACAGACAGACACAATAAACATCTTTGAAACAAACACATTCATACACATGCTGACGGAGAGACTTATTTTTACAAGCACATATGTGCGATGGATCTTTAATGACTGTTATGGAGAACAACCAAAGTTTCAAGACCTATCCGAGCGATGCCATCTCAATTTATATCGTAGTTCTATTGTCTGTACATGTCAACAGTTGTCTCATTTATGTCTATTTTATTGAGACCGCACACTCTTAAAAAGAAAGGTGCTTCACGATGCCATAGAAGAACCTTTTTGTCGAAATGGTTCCATAAAGAACCTTTAACATCCGAAGAACCTTTCTGTTTCACAAAAGGTTCTTTGGGGCGAAAAAGGTTCAACAGATTATAAAAAGGTAAGAAAGAGATGGTTTGACTGAATGGCTCTTTGTGGAACCAAAAATGTCTCTTCAATGGCATCGCAGTGAAGAACCTTTTAGGCACCTTTATTTTTAAGAGTGTGTTTGAAGGAAACAACTGAGATGTGAAGGAATTTGAGATCATAGACAAAACTATGGATAAAACAAGGTATGCAGCTGGTTATTGTCCTTGTAGTTGTGAACGTCAGGATCATCTGAACGCGAATTTCTCCTCCTGAACTTTCATTTTAAGGCACAAACCCTACCACACACACATTCACTAAACTGCAGACAAACTATTTATGCGCCTATTGTATTTTCATCTGTTTTCCATCAGCTCGCTGAGAACTGTCTATTTCCTTCATAATCATATACAGGATGTTTTTTGAAGGAAAAAAACAGGAATACAAGAATTATAATAACAAAACAGGCATGATGAATGCCATAAAGCAGTATGAAGAGGGTTTTTACTGCAGTAAACGTGGCATAACATACAATTACAAAATCTAACGTAAAAGCATATCACCATTACATTTTCACTAACATTGTTGTGAAACAAACACTGTGAGCACAATAAAAAGAGATGCAGAATGAGGTAAGCTCTTCACCTTATTAAGCATGCTCTGCTGATGATGTCATCTGTGTCAGCCTATTAGAGTTTCGAAAGTCATTATTTTAAAGAGTACATTCCTCAATATTTTTAAGGGCTTATTTTGGTTTATGGAGTGTCCGACAACAAGTTTATGTACATACATGATGTAAAAATACTATTATTTCGTAATAATAAGCAGTTTTTATTACCTTACTTCTTGACTGACTCTCAAATGATTCGTTCCGCGATTCATCTGTGTAATCTCCGCCTTTCCGCCAGCGTAGTCTGATCTGATTGGTCAGATAGTGTAGTCTGCTGTGATTGGTCAGATGGTCTAGTCTGCTGTGATTGGTCAAATGGTCTAGTCTGCTGTGATTGGTCAAATGGTCTAGTCTGCTGTGATTGGTCAAACGCGTTCAGCATGTGTCGCAAATGGACCGACTATCATTACTGCTGTATTACGGTTTGCAGGTGGTTGGATATTAACAGTGTATAGAGCGAGATGGCGTTGATTTTACCTTACCAGTTCGAGCCCGAGTCTGACGAATCATTCTTTAATCCTTATACAGATGCCAGTAAGAAAAAGGACTGTTTTAGACACTTCTCTTGTAACAGTTAGTTATCACGGCATACAGTGTACGGTGTTCGTATCTTCAGATGTTATTATAACTATAGTACACCACGCAGTTCTTGAAATAAAGACTTTGCGAGTTAATATGGTTGAACACTTACATTAGCGCAACGAGTTTATAGCTAACGTTAGGTAAACAAACAGTAACAACCCCAAAAATAACGGTAACGTTAGCTAAACACAGACATGAGATAACGTCACACAAATTTAATTTTAAGTAAAGACAAAAATAAAGAGTCACATTTACAGGTTGTGATTCGGTGGAGCTTACAGGTCCAAATAAAGTTGGTATTGCAACATCTTTTAAGGAAAGACGTTTAATGTATCCTGCAGTAAAGGCGCCAAGATTGATGAAGCAATCTTCGGTAAAATGACGCGCGCAAAGTAAAACGTTCGGTTTATACTCCTTTGGTGTCGTTTGAAAAATAAATAGTAACCATTTTTCCTCAGAAGTTCTTCCTTTGGTAGTGAAAATAAGACTGACTTAGTTTCACTACATAGAACACAGCTTCTCTTAGACATGATGCACACGTCACGAACGAGCTAGTACAGTGTTTGGGGAGGAGAGAGTTAAGTTTTCGCAGTCAGTAGGCGGGGATTTTTCTAGTGACGTTGGTACATTGTGGTTAAAGATTCGGACAGTTCATGGCTTGTTCGCGTGATTCAGAGTCGATTACCTTTTTTATAAGCTAATAACTTTGTTATTCGTTCACCTTCGGATTTACAACTTGGCAGATTGCTTACATTCAAACACGGCAAAATTAAACACTTCATGAAATGTATTTTTTATGATCTCGAGGAATGTACTCTTTAATTTTTATGTCTTGATCTTCAGCTCTCTCTATTATTGTTTGCCTATCATTCATTCATGTTTTGTCTGTACCTCATCCACTTTCTACTTCATTGTCTGTCTGTCTGTCTTTGTGACCATATAGTCTTCTTTCATTTACATGTTTCTCGGTACCCCATCCCTCTGTCTCTCTGCATTTCTCTCTCTCTCTCCGCAATGTTTAATGTGCCGGCAGCGTTTACACCCCAGACAGCGGGTGCAGCACTTTAATCTTGGTAGTGTCTACATGACATCAGCACTCTCGCTGGAGCATAAACTATGGTCAAGGGAACACACACGCACACACATTTACTCACATGTACACTTGCACATATATAACCCGCTTTTTCCTTCCACCTTCTTTCCTATACCTTTCTTCTTTCATTCCTTCCTATGCGTTCTTTTTTCTTCCTTTACTTATTTCTTTCTCCACATTCATCCATCCATCCATTCTTCCTTCTTTCCATTTTCACCTTTTCATTCACTTCCTTCATTTGCTTCGTTTTCTCTCTTTCCTTCTCGTTTCTCGTCATTCGTTCCTCCCATCATCGATAATACCTCCATCTCTTTCCATACACATTTCTTTCCTTATTTCTTCCATTCATCCTTCTTTCGTGCTCTCCTCTCCTCTCACCCACATCCACATTCTTTTCTGGGGTCCACTGAATGCTGAAGTCTAATCCTCACTAACAGTCCAGTATCAGTGTGAGACGGCAGCTCAGAGACCCGGAGCCCAGAGAGGGATTACCAGCAGCCCCGAGTCTCACTCTGCTTCCCTGCAAATGCAGACTCACAAGAGACTTACATACAGCATGTGGCAACCCCGTAAGCTGCATAGTCATCTTTACTGTATTAAACAAAGCATCTTGGTATATAATTGGTTATACGTCATAGAAACAACACTCTTCACAATAATTACAGAGACAATCCCGTTTAATGCAACCCGGATGAACTGCCCTGCCTAAACGGTACGGGCACCTGTTCGCATTACCAGAGCTATAATCTCCAGGCTACAAACACCCACATGTGGGTGTGCGAGTGTGGAGTTGTTAGCTAATTCATTTCCACTGCTAGATGTCTGTTTATAAGTAAAGAGTTATAATAAGGGCAGGTTTGTATAGACTGCAACACATTTCCATGTCAACAGCCCTTGTATGTGGTCATGCATTCTTCTTTATTCCAAATCGCAGTCATTATGTTGCCATGCGGATAGCTGCTGTGCATGTTTGTGTCCTAATTGGGATGACTGTCACCTCACAGGTGTCCTGACTAGCGCTGCTTCAATAGTACACCTGATCATAGATCAGCTGCATGGGCTGGAATAGATAAAAAAAAGCCGCCAGCAAAGCCTTATTGCATTTGTCTATGTAGTCTGGAGTTAAATCGGTGCGTTTTGGGGCAGAGGGAGAACTCTTTCAGATTATTGGTATGAAACCCACATGTTTTGACAAGTCGCAGAATTTGACTCGAGGGAGGAGCGCGTCTGAGAATTCGTGTGGTCAAATAAGGCTTCATTTTTCTGCGTATTCCGAGTAAAAACAGCGAGGCCGAAATCTAGAAATAGAACGGAGGCTATTATGGGATGCATGGAAGGCTGGCTCTGTGTTCAGGCATGACTGTGTGGTCACGGCGGTCACGGCAACTGTCTTTCCCCACAGCTAACCAACCTCCTGCCGAGTCTGAGAAACACTAATCAGAACCAGAGAGAGAGACGGAGACAGAGGGAGCAAGACAAAAAACAAGCAAGTTCCTGCCTAGAAATAAAATCAGGAAGACAATTAGGGATGGATGAAAGTGAGCAAGGAAATCTCAACAAGCAATCAAAGCACGGGCCAAAGACAAAGGAGATGCATCAACCGTAGTTTTGTTTTAATCAGGGAACATGAAAATATTCAGACGTGCGACTCGTAAGCAACAAGTCCCTCTCGAATTAAAGCCGGCGCTATAACGAGAGAGAGGAGAAGAGTGGCAAGAAGAGAGATAGCGTGTGTCCCTTGAGACTGATTAATATTGAATTCCTGATGCTAATCTTTGTTTTGTGCCTTTTTTCTTTACTGGTGTGGAAGCCGAAGCGTCTTTAAAAAGCATGCGCTATGTATATTTAATGAAGGCTCGGCATACATTCGGAGCGCTAGTCTAGCTGTGTGGCATCCTACCCGGATCACATGCTCCAAACATTGCAATATCTGGCACGGCCTTTTGTAACAATCATACGTACTGTGAGATCAAATTTGTTTTACGATATCTTTAAGATGCATAAAAAACTCCGATAGCACAGATTCTCACAGATCTCTGACTGAGAACTTATTCGTGCGTGGGTGTGGGTGGGTGGGTGTACACTTAGTAAATACAGGTGTAAAATGCAAAGGCAGCAAGAAACTCTTGATGATATCATGTGATATCATCTGTATCTGATGGTGATGAGCTCAGCATAACGGTAAACCTAAGGGTGCCAAGGAGAGACATCTGACCCCGTGAAGGACACGCAGGTTGATTGATTATTGATCGCTGGATGCACACAAACACACACATGCATAAATATAAACAATGTTACAATACTGCCAATGTAGAAATTATTCTGAACACATACACACATACGCATTTCAAGACAAGCAAGTCCCGTTTCTTCTAGTATACACAGTGAGGATCATGCAGTGTACCACGGGCTGAGTGGGTCTGTTTTTGCAGCCTATTTACAATGTAATTTCTCTCCCACTATCAGACATCAAAGCCAATGCGTAGGGCTTTTATTTTCTAAGCCAAATCCCAAAATTGTTTCTGATTTACAAAAGCTGGCTGCAGGCCGAGTCAAAGTTTGGACTCAATAATGACGGACGGCGGTGCAAGAGATGCTGCGAGCCAGACAGAGAGAGAGAGAGAGAGAGAGAGAGAGAGAGAGAGAGAGAGAGAGAGAGATTCCCCACATGGTTCAAATATGCTGTTGTGGGTGAGCCCATCAGTTGAGGTGTCACAGTGAAAAGAAGTAGCCTAAAGAAGTGGTTCTCAAACTTTTTCGTTGTAAGACCCCCTTTTGTGTAGAGTGCGTCGCTTTGTGGCCCCCCAAATAAAAACGTAGAATCTTAAACTTATATTTTTAATTAAACCAAAACAATTTCTGTTATACAATTCTGGAACATCAATGCTTTTGGTTATTTCGATCAATTTCTATATTTCGTATAATGCCACAAAATCTGTGGCCCCCCTGGATCCATCTTGGGGCCCCCAGTTTGAGAACCACTGGCTTAAAGGATGTAGCCACAAACACGCGAGCGTACACACACACTTTAAAAAGTACACTCTGCATAACTTTATACAGTGTATTCTTTATATTGTAAAAAAAATGGTCAATTCAAATTTAGATGAGAGATCTAATCACACAACTGTTCAACATTACAATTTCGTCGAAAATAAAACAAGAACCTACACAGCACTTTAACTCTGAAAGTATAAACCAATTTTCACGACTCAATTTGAACCTTTACTCATTTCAGAAAATAAACAATCAAGCACCTAAAGAAAACCTGTCAGGATGAGTAAGAAGCAAAAACGAAGACACTCTAAAAAAAACTATTAAAAATGAAAGAGAAAAAACTGCTGTGTGTTAAACTGACGAAATACAAATGGTAATGTTGACAAGTCAGGAGGCTGTTTTCTTGTGGACATGTGAGCCAGTAGGAAACAGAGAAGAAAGAAGAGGAGGAGATTGAGAAATGGAGAGAGAGAGAGAGAGAGAGAAAGGGAGAGGGGGGGGTCTGACAGCTGTATAAATGAGCTCTGTAGCTCATGGCGCCCCAGAGTACTGCCTCATTGTTGTGCTGATCCAATGCACAGCAGATGAACTCAGGGTTTAAAAGTTGAACTGCGTGTATGTGTGCAAGCGTCTGTGTCTGACCCCTGTTTTCTTGCATCCTTTAAGAAGAAGGTTAGCTTCAGTGTGCTTGTGTGTATGTGTGCGTGTGTATACTTTGGGGATGGAACAGTCAGTGCATAAAAACGTAAAAATACATAATACATTTTTGAAAAACTATGAAACATCAATTTTATAAATAAAATGCATTAAAAGCATTTTTGAGGCAGGGGGTCCGTGTGCTCATGCATGAGTACATCTGTGTTTGCCTGTCGAGGAAGTGTGTTATATACTCTCGCTTCCTCATCCAAACCCTCCTGTTTTGCATTAAATCTTTAGTAAACTGTTTTTGTTTGCCAATGTCTCGTGCGCTTGTCAGCATAAAACAAGCATATTAATTAAACAGTATAAACACAGATTTAAAACAACGCACCCCGTGATTTTAGAAGAATGCAGGTAAACGTATGCGACTCCAACGTCTTTGGAAAGCACCGCGCGGCCCCTCGTGAGGGATCTTGTGACGCCGTGCCTTTGGGAGACGCAGGCCTGATCAATAGTCACAGGATAGAAAGTGATGATATTCTGCGAGCCACTGCGGGTGATACATATTTTATAGAACCACATAAGAAGGTGTACGTATCAAATATTAATAAATGATTTTCTGCCGGCATTAATGACGTGTAGATGTATTGTTTGAGGGGCGGCCGTGATGGGTGCAGCCGGGCCGAGCCGCTTGGACTCTCTCAGTCTACTGAGGCACATCAAACAGTGAAAGAAGAGACTGTGGGGTGTAGGGAGGGGGGAATTATGCCGCTACTGCCAACGAGGCTATGCTGAATCCCACACACACATAGCGTCGTACAGTCGCACACAGCACTCAGCTGGCAGGCATAGTGAGTGGCGATGGAACACGCCAGGCTCTGTGCTACCAAGCAGAGGTAATTGGGCCAGATTACCAACCAGGTGGAAACATTCAGCGGCCCCTTTTCCTCTTCATTCCTCTTCTCTCTCTCTTTTAGTGACTTTTTTCGGTACATATTTTCGCCTATTTTGGAGCAGCGAAACACGTCCCATTTCGGGACAGGTCTGAGATCAGCTGCTCATTAACCAGTCCAACAGAAAAACCAACTTTTTATGATGGACTTTATCAATTCAGCGTTTATGAAGGCAAGCAATGCACTAGATGTCAGTGCTGATATAAGAGAGAGAAAAAGTAAAACAGAGAGAGAAAGATAGATAAATGCTAACTAGACTCTAGCAAGTGTACCTCACTAATTTAAACTACAAGCCCTATCAAAGGCGAATGGCCTGAGGGCAGCAGCACCTCTGTGCTGAGCCGAGCTACACCGCAGAGGAACAAGAGGACGAGTGGATGGGGAGGGTGAGACAGGTTTGAATCAACAGCGGCGCAAACACAGCATTGTTAAATCAGGACTCAAGGCACATAGAGGAGAGAGAGAGGAAAAAGTGATATGAAAGCAAGCCGACCAAGTCTTGACAGGGCAGACCAATGCCTTCTCAGAAACATGACTGCTACAGCACAAACATTGTGCAGGGAACAAATAACTCTCTGTAATGCTGAAGTTGGGGCCAAACGGCCACATGATGTCTGTGACAGACAGTGTCCCACCTAATGCACTGTAACTGAAAACATCCTTTTATTAATCTCTCGCTTTATAGATCTATATGTATTTTTTCGACTCAAATAGCAGTACTGGTTCCAAGAGTATACGCAGAATGCATTTCTTATTGATTTTACACACTTCTCAGCCTGCATGTCTCCACTTTAGGGATATTTGTCTCGATGTTTGAGTGAGTCTGTGTGCTTGTGTGGGTGTGTGTTTGGGGCAATAGGTTTGTGGCCAGTGATAAAGTCAAAAGTGTGAAAGCAGGTGTGCGTGTGTGTGTGTGCGTGCGTGTGTTCATGTTTGTATATCCCGGTGGGGACCTAAACCTGAACGCACACCAACACATGGGGACTCGTGTCACTGTGGGGACCAAAATTGAGGTCCTCATGGGCAAAAAAAGCTTATAAATTGTACAGAACAATTTTTTTTAATCTAAAAATGCAAAAAGTGTTCTATGATCTTTAGGTTTAGGGGTTGGCTTAGGGGTAGGGGATAAAATATACAGTTTGTACAGTATAAAAAACATTACGCCTATGGACTGCCCCCACGGAGATAGTAAACCAGACATGTGTGCGTGCATGCGTGCTGTGTGTGTGTGTGTGTGTGTGTGTGTGTGTGTGTGTGTGTGTGTGTGTGTGTGTGTGTGTGTGTGATATAGCTATAAAAATATGATGGACTTGTTTAAATCTGATTTTTTTCTCAAGAAAGCCAAAAGAAGAAAAGCTTCAATTCCTTGCATGTTTCTGGTCACGATAATTTAATTTGTTCATATTTTTCCTTTAATCAAATTGGATTATTTAATTCAATTTCTTTAGTTTTACTTTATGTAGTAGGACAACATATTTTTGATTAGAATATTTCAGGCCATTTAAGAAAAGGTCAACACAGTACTTATATTACTTGGTTTAGCATTTTAAAATGAACAAAAAAATAAAAAATTGTAAATGCGTAATGCGTAATATTAACCATTGCAAAATGTGTAGAGAAATAAAATGTTGCAGAATAAAAAGGACATATATCTAAACATTATAAAATCTTAGTATATGATGTAAAATAATACAACAATATCAGCTCATAGTACCTGGTCTGTATGAGCAGAACAGACACCTGTGTTGATTAAAAAACCACAGCGGAAGAACAAGAAATTGATACGCGCGCACACATACTCTCTCTCTCTCACACACACGCATATACACAAGTAATGATGCACCTGTATGGCAAGAGCTGGCGTCCGCCTTCAGGCATACGTTACAGACATCTGCTGAGGATATGGAAGAAAGAAAAGAGTGTGTGGGGGAAAGAAAAAAGAAGAAAAGAAAAGAAAAGAAAAGAAAAGAAAAGAAAAGAAAGGGAGATCCTACTGTACACATCATCACCGCGCGCTGCCGGAGCCGCATTTGATGTGCACGCGAGACCGGAGCAGCACTACCGGCGGTGGCGCTCACATTCAGCTCAACAACAGTCGTCTTGAAATACGCGATTCAATATATTAGTGATGAAAAATACAGATGAGACAATGTACATTTGACCGAAGCATATATAGAACATAAACTCGTATGTTTTTATCGACATGACTTAATAACATGAATGTTATTAGTCCTTGCGGTTTTGTGTGAGTTAATTTGACGTGGTTATTTAATACATTTAAATATACTTTAGTTAGATTGTGTAAGTGAAGGTACAGAGGCGACAAGCCAGAGAGAAAGACAGTCGCCGACGAACACATCAAGCACATTCAGCGCGCGCCGAGCACCATCGGGGTTAGGCGCTCTGAAAGACATCCCTCCTGAAAAATATTTCAGTATTAAATCCAGCGGATGTCAACCTTAAATTTAAAATCAACTATACTTTGAATAAAGCAAAAAAATGTAGTTTAAGAGGAATGTCAACTGATTAATATGAATGGTATGTCACAACAAAATAATGGGAATTGACCAAAAATAAATATTTAGTAACGTGAACGTAAAATCAGCAATGACTAAAGAGGTTAAAGTCTACATATAAATGTGCAAGCAAATTGTATAAAAGAAGAGGGGGAAAAAACATTTTAAATGTATACATTTTAAACAACGACGAGGAAAACATGTTCATTTATTGTTTAGAACTACTGACATATAAATAACTTGCTGAGCACATACTTTAAAACAACACGTCAGCCAAAAAAGTGTCTATCTGAACCTTGTGAAACGTTGACAGCATAAACATAATGCTCACTCATGTATAAATAACGACGTTTTAACGCACAAAAAAAACAGGAGAAAATAACATTTCTGCATGAAAGCGAGAACTTTTAGCATGCAGAGCCAGACGCATGGTAATTTTGAAGTGCACATATCTCATTAAGAACCAAAATGTAAAGTGTACCTCTATCCTTAAGGTATTTTGAATGCAGGCGACACTTGTTAAATCGTATGCATGCCCTGTCAACTCATTCGCACCCCGTCACATCACCGCTCAATATAGAAACCGGATTTTCTGGTATTACAGACGCCTCTTTTAGCACACACATAGACGCGGACACACACAAACAGAGCTACTGACCCTAATCTTGGACATTTCTCAGAGAAGTACGGGGCAGACCCACATACACACCCAAACTTGCGTTATTAACTTAAAGTAGCTGTGGCAGCAAAACGCTCAAATATGCCCCATAATAATTAACAGAAAAACGCGGGCCATTATACTTCAACTGACACGACAACACAAGTTTTTTAAGTAAAGCTAACTTACACATTTGAACAAGTGCGAAACAAAGAGGGTGCCCATCCATAAAGTAGGCTAACGCGCAGGCGTCCTCACCTAAATAGTTTATAAATAACAAACCCGTGTACGTAAATCATCATAACAAATCAATATAAAGACGTTAATTTAAAGTGTCCCTCTATCTACCCTGTTAAAGTTTTAAAATCATGTTCTTGCTTCGCTTTCATAAGAAGCGCGTTGCTCTAAACAAGACGACAATCCTCCCTGAAGCTCGTGCTACAAACAACACAGTAAAATACAAGTTAGAATTAATAATATAAAACCCATTTAAATATCTTATTTTCAGATAATTAACTGTACAATAAAAGCGCATGGGCATGCTTGCAAATCTCGTTGTGAAGTTGAGACTTCAAAGGAAATATTCATTTGATTCTTGCTGAAAGTATGTTTTAACGCATAATTTAACGACGGGACAGCACAAAACATTGCACTTACCTGAATGTGAAGGCATCGGTATGTGCGAAGGGTAATATTTCCCAGGCTGGAAGTGACCGGGATGCTGCACTGTCGTATGCCCGGTAGGAGTGATCCTCGAGGCGGCTCTGTGAACCAGCGCGCCTCGCTCTGCCAGAAGGTGCGGCGGAGGGGCGAAATCCCGGCCTTCCATCCCGATAAAAAACGATAAATCCGAAATCCAGAGCGGGAAAACAAGAGAACCGAACGCCGCCCAGATGTTATAATCCCGTTAAGAGTTTCTCCTACGTCTTGCATTCAGCACAGTTTTGGCGTTGACAGCCAAAAAAGTATGCCCGAGTCATTTTTTCTGCAACACATAAAAAAATTAGTTGTAGTTTCAATTACAAACCAGTAACGCGAGAGTGATGCAAATCCAAGAGATCGTATCATTTTAGTATCCTTTAGATGTGCAATGGTAATCCTTCATTGAAAACACCAACACGGTGTTATAGTCCATTGCTGCGCCTGCGAATGCGAATGCTGCCTAAACAAATTCTGCGCTCTTTTCTCCCATCTCACCACAATTGAGCGAGCATGCAGCACACCTCCACATTTACACACAAGACTCACTCACTGCAGGCTGTAGACCATTCGCACAGAGATGCCAGGATCAATACAATTTTACTGTATCTTTACGCCTACATCGACAACCAAGGACGTTTTGAACAAAAAGAAAATAGAGAGAGCTAAATCAGTATTTCTGTATTTCATTAACAGGGATGCAAAACATCAGATAATCTATAGCCTAGTTGACGTGTAGCACTGCTGCTTTTATCAGAAACACACATATTTACATGTTATTTTATTTGTTAAAGATTTGGTGCATTTTGACATTGATTTCCATTTAACAGCTATACGTTCATCGCAACTCTTTAGTGCTTGAAAATGAGGGTGACAGCATAAAGATGATGGAGTCTTAGTCTACATAACCAAATTTGGCCTCGAGTCCTTATGATTTCTGAATCACGACTAAGCGAAATATAGTATGATCATATGATGGTGGAAATGCAAAATCTTGTCATGGTAAAGTGGTGCATTAAGAGAGTGTGTGGAATATGTTACTTTTATCCATTAGATGTTATTTTTCAAAAACGTCAAATAAACAGGCCTATGTGGAATACTTTTCGCAACTCACTGCAAATCGAATCCAATCAGAAACAAAAAAAATTAAAAGCACTTGTGCGATTTGTGAATAGTACATTCTTTATCACAATATATCACAGAAAAGAATACAAAGACATTTCTAACAAGTTTGAATCTCCAGCTGTGCTTTACATTTATTCTTAATTACCTACTAAATTAACGACATAAAAGTCATATATTATGATATTTAGCGTTTAAAACTGTGGAAATCTCTATGTTAAAAAAGCACTGGTGAACGAGCCCTTAAAACACTGGAAGTTCCCAATGTGGAGTGTGAGGATGATAGCAGTGCCAAAATGCTGTCGCTCTACTGCTTACACTAAACTAAAAAACAGAGAATATAAAATATTTAGCTAAATTACTTGTCTATAATTGGTAATTGATCCCCCTAAAATGTAAATAAATTGCTAAAATAAAAAGGACAAGCTCTCTGAAGCAAACGATTAAATGTAGTGCACCATTTTGCGCTGACAAAGGACGTTTTCACTGAACGTGAGTCATTTTCGTGACATCAAGAGAAGAAATTGACCAGAAATATTAATGCTTTTAATATTTGAACGCAACAACCTCCCAATATTAACCAAAACCGTAAACTTTTTACATTTATTGGAATCTGAAACCTATTAAATTTGGCTCGGAGGACTGATGGGGGGTGTTGGAGGAGCGCATGACAGGACAGGTTCCATTAAGTATAATTTTTAGTCGTAGGAAATGTTTATACAAACTCCGATAAAAACAGTTAAATGTATAACTCACAATTTTATTACAACACATTTTGCACGTTTCTTTGAAAAAATGAAATATGGTTAACAACCCAGTAAGCAGTTATGATTCAATAAAAATTACCAATATCAATTCTACATGTAAATTGTAGATGTGTAAAGAACGTATCTACCTTTGTCATCACATAGTATAGCATGTCGTTGACAATGCATGTCGAATTTAGACCTTCAAAGATTTTCTCCGTCACACATGTATTTTATCATGTAGCATATTAATCAATTAGTCATTAAGGTCTTCGCTGTAAATAAAATTGTAAGCAGTCTTCTTTTATTATAAATAATAAAAGATTTCGGCAGTAATTCAGCAGTACACAAATCTCCTCACTTAGTATTTTATTATTGTTATTATTTTTATTTGTCCTACAGAACAATAGAGACGAACGCAAATTAATTGATCGTTCTTTTTCACTCCGCCACCGTAATTTTGTATAACGCCAGATGTTCTTAAAAAAAGGTAAGACCGGCTCTTGAAGACAAATGTTTATTATTGCACGCAAATACATGTATACAATATAAGCGAATTACTTACTGGTAAGTTATTCCTTTGCAAAATAATAAATGGTTTAAAAAAACACGATATAAAAACAGGTAAAAGAGATCAGAAGCAAAATAAAAACATGTGGAAATGGTTACATCCTAGAGTCTGCTGATAGCAGTGCGTGTGCAGTGCAGAAGTTCGGAGATGCACCGTAGTAAGAGCTTCTGCTGAATCGAGCCCTGTACAAGCAGTCACAGGCTCTTTCCTGAATCTGCTAGTGCCACTCAAGGAAAAGAGGGGGCGGTGACAGGGGGAGCAGTCGCGCTCATTGGTCTAATACCTACATGTCAATAAGCTCGTGCAGCGCGCCCCAGGATAAACAGTGGCTCCGATTGGATAGCGCTCGGAGCCAATGGCGCGTCAGCTGGATCAACTAAACAAAACGGCGGGCGCTTTATTCGAGCTTTCCTGTCTCGCGACGAGCATGACCACATGGTAACTTATGCAGCCTGGCGTGCATTTACTTTGATGACATAAAACAAATAGGGAAACGCCTTTTCCAACATTTGAGTTTTTGAACCAACATTATAGGACAAGCTGTATATGCTGACATAGGCTAATGAATGATTAAAATAAACCACTTTTAACCCTTCTATTCTCTGTAGGCTACTCTTTACTGTATTTTATTCTCTTTTAAAATAAACTGTAGTAAAATGGCGATAAGTCTTAATGGTTTAAAAACCTCAAGTGAACAAAATAAAAGAATGTAATGAATATTTTACCAGCCAAATGTCAACAAACTCCAAACAAATGCGAGATATGAAATCATTGTGGTTTTTAATAAGTGTGACTTACACAGTTTTAAACATTTTTTTATTTTCCAGATGCACGTTGAATTTAACAAGCACCACTAAAATTAACGTTTTATCCCATAACACATAGAGTAATGAACGATCACATGAAGCCCAAACTAAAACTCATTGGCTAATACAGGGTTAAAAGCTTGGGCCTCGTTCTAAAAGCGGTTTGATTGGTTGGCGTGTTGCCAGAGTCCTGTCAATCATAGAATGTAAACAAGGCTCTGATTGGCTGCTGTCCAGTCCGCACTGGGCTGCCTGAAAAAAGCAATTACTGGCCTTGCGGTTTCAAGGCGGCCCAGAGCTGGATGATGAAAGGAGATAAGGAGGGGCGGTTTCAAGGCCTCCCCTAGGCGAACCTCGTTGGCCCCAAAGCTAAAGGAGAGTCAAGAGTGACTTAATCAAAGGGAATGCGTTAAAAAGGGGGAAATTACATGTTGTATTAAATTTAAAGTATAGAATCGCGGATTAATATCGCCTAATTCAACAGTAACATGATAATTCGCATACATGGAAAATACACCAACGCAGGATAACATTGAAGGGAAAACCTACCAAAGAGTACGTATTGAGATTTTTCACGGGAAAGTTTAGAAACTTTACGGTTTTGATTACCGTTCCTTGAGACCATTTTTTCTGTTTTTTTTATAAGTGGTCAATGCTCGCAAAACTAATAAGTATAGAAATATATAGCCGCGATTCATTTCCACGGTTCAAACGCAAATCAGGAAACCGGGTGAGTGACAAAGGCAATGATATTTAAATTATAAAAAATAATTATTACATTTGTATTTTTGTATATTGTTGTTTTTGTTATGTTTGTACTTGTGAAATGTAATATTTGGATAGTCTTATTAAAATAAATAATACAAATAAAGTTTACAAATAAAAAATATGGGTATATCTTTATTTATTTGTTGTTGTATTTTTTAAGTTTTTTTTACTATTTATATTTTTTATTTGTAGGTAATTTTCCTATCTTTGTTATCTCTGTAACTTTACTAAACGAACAGTCACCCACCAGCAAAACGTTCTGCACCATCATAATACAACCTTAAGGGCAACCTCAGTTAGGCCATTGGAAGACCTGTAATTTCACAAACGTGTTCTGTATCGTGTATTGTTGCCATTGTTTATTTTGACATTTATTGAATTTATTATTTATTTATATGCATAAATGTATGTATATAAATAAATAATAAAATAAATAAATGTATGTATGCATGTAGTAGGCTACTACAAACCGTTTTTAAAATAATAAAAAATATATTTAAAATAATATAATTTATGTAGACTTTAAATTAAATTATATGATAAAAGGTTCAACAAAGTTATGAATCAGTTATTAAATTTTAGAAAAAAATATTTAATTCTTATCATTTGTGATTATGATGTAAAAGTATGACCTGTCCAGACAGAAACACACCAAGATAAACGGAGATAACGCGTAAAAAGCCAGTCCTGCAAAAAATGTATCAATGTAGAGCCTCAAAAGAAAAAAGAAATCTCAGCCTCAGAAGTGTGAAATTTGCAAACGACCCATAAGCAGAAGCTCTTAATATGACTAAGTACCCAGTTGTTGTTTTAACCAACTCTGCAGTACAGACGGTGTGATATGCCCTGCCACCGACCCTCTTGTCCAAAAAAATGCTGCCTGGAAAAAAGCAATAACATTGAGGCAATAAAGAATTCTGTTCTGCAATATACAAAGAGGTGCAGCGCTTTAAGCAGATATCGGCACTTAATTTATTTAGTGACAAGAAAGACTATTTTATTGTTGGGTTTTTATTGGTTCCTTTTCGCAACTTGAAAGGTGGGGGTGGGGTACATTTTTAGTGGTGTACGGATAACACACACACACACAAGCAGCTAATGCAAACACGCATTTACACACAAGCATTTGTTCGCTCTCTTTTAACCATAAATACACCCTTGCATATATACATAAACACGTAGGCCTATACTTCAACACAAACACTGGGTGTCTACCTATCTGACACACACACACACACAACACACGCGCAATCTCCTTCTCTCCCCACGCGCTCACTTCCATTCTTTTTTCTTTCTCTCACACACACACGCACGCACAAACAGACACACACTGTCCATGTGCCAGCGCGAGCTGCCCCACTGTGGGACGCGGGGATAATTAATGCGGAGTGACTGATTGCTCTCGAAACAGACCAGTCCCGTGAACGGCATTGTCCGTGATCAATGAAGCGTCTCTGATTGACACTTTCCCTCCATCTTCCAGCCACATTCAAACTACCGGAACGGGGCGTTTGTCACCAGCGTATAGGCCAAGGGTGCGCCGAGACCCAGTTATTGTCAGGCCGAAGTTGCACACCAGTTTTAAGACAGTGCGAGGTCCCTCTGGTCTGCCTTTGGCAAAGAATAATATATACGCTGTACGGCTGAATTCAAAGGGCACACTGACACGAATGTATAAACTGTGCTTACTTGCCGTCTATGTAGGTTTGGGGTATTTTATGTAAGCGTCCGTTGTGTGAATCAGTGCGACAATGCTCTTCAAAGCAGGTGATGAGGAAGAAGCGTGTTCAGTCAAGACGTGCACTTTTCTCACAATACGGGCTCTATCAGCCGGCCAAAGAGACAGAAATTGATTTTAAAAAAAAAATTAAAAATCAGCTATTGTTTGAATTATATATATATGTATATATATATATATATATATATATATTCAATACACTGACGGTACATTATTGCATCAATTAACAAGCACGTTCACAGAAACGCCTTTAAAATTTCTTTCACTTGTAAAAACATGTAATGGGTTGCATTTAAAGCGAACAATTTTGACTATAAAATTTTAAATAGGACAATTTGAGTATAAAATACTTACTCTTGTACGTTGATTGGTTGATTTAGTGACATCTCCTCTCATTTTGATGGAACCTTGTTCCATATACAAAAGACTGTTGGAACCATATTTAGACACCCTTTGAAAAATATTGCAAACACCACAATTGCAAAACTTTATTACACCCTTTTGTGAAATGATGGGCTCAGTTAACTGTTGGGAAAGTTGTATGTTAGTTGTCTCACAGCCCGTTTCAACGTCCAGTGGGTTTCAGTCAAATGTGGGACGTGTAGTACACACACACACGCACACGCACGCACGCACGCACGCACGCACGCACGCACACACACACACACACACCCAGCCCTGTATAAACTGGCCTAACGTGTTAAATCCATACACTGTATAATATGATTTTGCATTTTACTTGTTTGTGTAAGTGCGGGTTCGTTGGCAAACTATGCGTTAGTTGTATCAATGCCCAAACTTCGCAAGAAGGAACTTGCTTTATGAAATTACGGACTGATAAGACTAATATTGTAAACTCGCCATAGGACAGTTGATTTTCTGCTCTTGTACACAACGGGTTAATAATAGGCCCAGCTGTGGCTTGCATCCTCATGAACGAGAGTTGTCGACTTATAACTGAAACGACGACGATACGCTGAATAAATGTAAATGTAGCCATATGATGAAAAAGTGTCGATCAAACTTACAGTTTAAGGCGGTACGGCCAGAGGAAAGTTGTGAATGACAAAAACACATCTCCGACCAGCTGCCCTTTATAAATTCCAGGGACTGGCGTTATCGATAGAAAAAGCCCATCTGTGTCTAATTAAGAGAAGTACTGCTTCACCCCCATAAATGGCACAAACCTACCTCATTACGACCTGTTTTATTGTAAAAGCTAGAAGTTAAACTATAGAGAGGTAAATAAGTGTTACAAAAAACTTAAACTACGTGGATGCTATTAAGAAACAATTAAAACCTTTTTGCATTTACACCTTGCAAACATTTTAAGAAAGCAGATGATAAGGAAACTGGGATATTTTTTAAATTAAGGGGGTGCCATGACAAAAGCGGCACTGAAAATGGTGGGTTGTTTTATGCATATTTGACCAAAGCATGGCTTGAAACAACACACGATTTTTCAGAGTGGGTTTATTTTATGTTGTGTTGGATTTATTATATACACCGACTCTGACAGTATAATTAATGATAAATAAGAAACTTACATCTGGCCCCATAGTGCTTCATTAATGAGTCTTAAGAGTCTTAAAATATCTCCCTGTAAATTCTTTGATATTCATAAAATTGTCTTTTATGAAGCTTTATCTCCCAAAAATGAACGTGACTAAAGAAATTGAAATTTAATCGGAAGAGTGGACTAATTACACGTTACCAATATGTCACTAGAAAATTAGTGACTAATATTGTTAATACCTTTTGCAAATCGTTGCATTGTTCCTTCGTTCAAGTCGTCAAGAGAACAGTTACTCGTGATCAGAGATGACCGTAAGCTAATGCTCACAACTATGACGAAACGTAAAAGAAATAAAACTTGAAATTTTGCAAAAGGCAGTCACTTCTACTCAGCTTCATTATCCTTAGATAACGAGCTCGTGTATAAAGATGTATAAAGATTCCAATAAATCCTTAAGGGGTTGCGTCTAAATGCTTTTAAATGATTGTCAGTGTCTCTTCAGTTTTGACAAGGGCCACGGTGCTGTCTTGAATGTGTTCAACGTGCTTATATCACAGCATTGTGTGTGTCAGATCCTCACACAGGTATGCAGTAAATGTGTTACACGTTGTTATCAATCAGCCACACAAGTAAATCTACGTTTCAGTATCCGTCCGTTAAAGCTTAGGCCCATCCGTGTTGACGCAATAAAAGCACAAAAAAATTGGTTGTATAATTAAACGTATGGCATTACATTTCGCGATTGGTTTAATCCAAACAAACTGAGAAAACAACAGTATATAAACTAGCATCACTACATGTTTCGTAGGACGGCAATAATGTTTTGACCTCACGACCTAGTAGCCGTGTTGAGCAAAGCAATAATACAAAATACTAACCTGAAACTAATTACTTACTGAATTATTGAACGACGAAAAAAGTCATTTCCGAGAAAATTCCGAGTAGCATACTAGAAATAGCACATGCTTGTTTAAACTCATGGTCCTGAAATGTTAATAAAACTACTACGACTTTGCATATGTACGTAAACTGTTTGTTGAGTTCAATTCATCAACTTTATAGTTATATTTTTTTCTAATTTCTGCGAATTAGAAAAGTTGAATTTGTTGTGAAGAAAAATATTTGAGAGTCTAAGGCAAACAATGAAAAAAGTCAGAACAATCAAATATTCGGTCAAAAGGTAACAGGCTGTTTTTATGTGAGGTGTACCTCAAAACCTTAAAGATATGATCAAATCTTTGAGATATAATAAAGTAATGTCGATGCATAATTCCGGTATGAAATGTGTAAAAAGGCATGTAGCCTAGATCTAATTTTGAAACACTAAATTGAAAGCAAACGCAAAACCCGTTTGTCTGGAATGTTAAAAAAATAGCTATAAAAGTCACCTTTTCACTGACCGAACGATGTAAATCGGACATAAAGGTGTATTTTGATGTCAAGAACAACCTTGCATTAGGCCGCTATTAATTTCTGACAAGCCATATATCTTGTGCATAAAGGACACAAACAAACGAGTAAACATGTCAAGCCTGTCCCTAGTAGCCTACTTCTGCAGAAGTCTTGGTGGTTGTGATAAATCAAAAACAGATTAGCAGAAAACACATACCTATAAAAATGATTGTCCATCCGGACGGCAAATTTTTTTGAACGAGGACTGTGTATCGATTTATGCAAAAACGGGCAAAATGTCTCAGTGAAAACGCCTTCTGTCGTGTAGTCTTCAATTCTAAAAAAATCCCAAAGCTGTTAAAAAACAGTGAGTATTAAATTGACCATTCGCACTTAATTGCGATTTATTCCGCTAAAAAAAACTCTCTAAAGCCTTTCGCCTAAATACTAAAAGATGACTTGCTGTTTGGCTCTCGTTGGAGATCTATCTGAAGGTACGAAGCAAATCCATCCGAATAGAGCCAACTGCTTCCTCGAGCCTCTATAATCACAAATTTATGGCTGGATGACGCGTCCTCTTCTCCCACAATGGAGCTCAGTGACATTAAACAGAAAATTGATGGAGAGACGAACGAAATTTAATCTGCTTTCATATCCAGACCATCGCATTTTGCCTCATTTAATTAGGGGACAGGGCACGTGTCTTGCGCCCAACTCTTTAACACACATTGAACTATTCTACTTTTTCGCATGTTTGGGATCATGGAAAAACTAGGGGAAACGACTCCATTCTCCGCGTCGTGGAGACCTTGGATCTTCTTGATCAGGACTTGTACACACCATACTGGACGTTCCACGTGGTTTCATAAAGAATATCCACAAATAAACTAAAAGTAACCAGTTTTATTTAGCAACGTAAGGATTTTGAAATGTATTTCTTGCAGACCCGAGAGGATCGCGATCGCTGCGACTGCACGGTTCAAAACACGATAAACTATTGTAACGCTTCTGTTTCTTAACGTAAATGTGTTGTAAAGCGATACATTGGTTGTTCAATGTTGACACAATGTTGCGATGGCGGTATACTAACGCTATGCAATGCATTTGTTCAGTTCAAGCCTACGAACCGAGAACATGCATAAGTGGTAAGATCAGTTGCAGAAACAACACAAACACACATTCGCTTCGATAGATTGTTTACTTAAAGAACTACAAATTTACCTTGAAGAAACGGGCAATCCATTACACAAAGCATATGCTGTCCTGAAAGAAAAGCAATGCGGTACTTTTACAAACAAGTTAGAGCATAATATGCGTGTTTTTTTTACATCCAAAACAGGCTATTTGCTTAAACGCGAGGCGTATTTCCCACTCATCCCTGGAGCAAAAATGCGCCCCCACCCCTACCTTTAAGGTCACGCCCCGGGAGCCGTGACGTCACGCGATTAACGCTTTCGTTCCCGTGAGCATCGCTTGAATATATGTTTTTGGTAATGTAGGCAAGGCTTTAGTTGTAAGTATTAGCATTTGATATAATGCCACTTTGCCATGCACTTACAAGTTATAAAGGGAAACATTAAAATAGGTAACAAATTTGACTCTACACAGGTCAGCACTTTTAAGGTTTACAGTAAAGCATAATTCTTGCATTAGCCATCTGTAAAAAAAAAGGATTTGTGATGAATCTTTTGCACATTTCATGCACTTAGGAAGAGGAAAATGTGTTTAAAATACATTCATCACTAAAACAAAGGCAAACTTACTCATGTATTCATTAAGTGCATGAAAAGTACAAAAAGGTGCTGAACCTAATAGTTTTACTCTTCACAGCTGTCACATCTGATTCATCAGTCGAATGACACGCACACACGCACACACACACACGCACGCACGCACGCACGCACGCACACACACACACACACACACACGCACGCACGCACGCACACACACACACACACACACAATCGTCCAGTAATGCTTAGTGCACATCCATAACTAACAGTCAAACTGGTGTCCACGTTTATTTAGACAGATGTGACAACAGACAAAACTACCCATTCTCAGATATGTCTTATGTAGATGCTCGCGTACATATATGAATATAACTTCAAAAGGAATCAATCAAGAGGGACAGGAAAAGTCAGTTGTCTAGTTCTATTTCATAGACACAGACCTGTTACCCCCAAATGACCCTGACTGTATCATTAAAAATAGTGTTACTGGGTTGGCCTGCCTTCAATGCCAGAAATTATAATCACTGTTTCCTGTTTCGGTGCAGAGTATTCTTATTGAGTTTGTTTTGGATACTACCTTGTTTGTGGCCTAAACATAGGTTCGTGAAAAGGGTTTGGAAATAATTATCACTATTGTCTGCGCTAAGGCTTCAGGGCAGTAAAGACAAGATTAAAGTGGCATACCCCAACCACTCCATATTCATGAATGACAGTATTCTGCTACAAACTCTTGACCTTCTTTTAAAGTCTTATTGTATGATATCTGCGTTAATTAAAATTACAGTATGACATAAGACTTGCATGCTTCATATTTTTTCTACAGTGTAAGGACAGAGTCCTGTGGGAATATGTGTGCCAAGTGTCAGATGATGCAAATATGTAGCTCATATTAGAATGCTTTAATGCACATGCTCATCTATTTCAATTGTAACGTAATCTAATCAGTACCTCCATACAAAGATTGTTCTTCCCCTCCCAATAATATTACATATTTGATTGAAACCAAATGTTTGAATGTTTTTCAAATGTCAATTAATGTAGTAATTTCATAGAAAAATAAATTCTCATTGGCCTTTCCCTTCGTTTTTTAGGATCACTAGTCCAGCACTAAGAAAATGGGATTAACAGATTATTAAGAATGGTAAAAAAGGCAAATATCATAAAATATTTTGGTCCTTTTAAAAATTAGACCATGGACTCTTCAGTAGAATAAATATAGAGTAAAATAAACTTAAATATGATAGATTAAGGGTTGAGTTAGTGCACAACGTTTGTGGGTTCGAATCCCTGGGAAGACATATTGATGTGAAAATGTACATCTTGAATTCATGGTAAATCGCTTTGGATAAAAGATTCTGCCAAATGGGGTATATGCGTAAGGGTCAATGACGTAGTTCCACTAAAATCTCAGCCAGGCTGTTACATCCGGCACCATAGGGAACAATTGCGTTTCGCTTCAGGATGCACATAGGATTATGATCAACAACGCGAGTCTAATCATTCAAACACTTCACCATACGTCGACAACCAAAAAAGAGAAGCACTTCAAGCCATCCGTTTCAAGGTACATCAACAAATATGAAAAGAGCAAAGTGAACTTTTGCACTTACTAAAGGCATGATCACAGAGGCACTTAACAATGCTCACCCGTAGTGCTGTCTGTTGGCCGAAATTTGAACATTTTCTTACTAAACACATCGTTATCACTTGGTGAAAAATCCCCTTAGTGCTATGAGAGCGGAAGTGACCTAGCTGGCAGAGATTTTAGCGGAAGTACGTCATCGTCCCGTGTGCATATACCCCATTAATAAATGCAAAATAATAAAGTCATTCAGTGGCATGTGAGGTCGTTTGGAATCCGGGGGAAAAAAAATTCAAATTCTCCTTAAGAAATCAAAGCAAACTGAAAAACAATCTGAATAAAACATATAGGTACAATGCACTTTCCTTCTTTGGGCACACAATTTGCCTTTGGACAACTTGTCACGTGTTAAGGCCGTGTCTTCTTCCTGACTGGAGGAATCACAGTAAACCTGTCTTTGCCTGGTCTAATGTAATCACGGGTATAATACTTCAGAAAAATAAGTGCCCACCCGGTTTTCAATATGATGCCGTTGACAAACCAACGAATAGAAAACCTTTTAAAAGAGCCATGATGTCTAAAACACAGTCTTTAAATATCACAGCTACACACTGAGTGAGAACTTGATTGAGATAAACCCATGCATTCAAAACGAAAAATCCAAAAGCCCCCTGGTGAGGTTTGCCTAGAGAAGAAAAATACAGCAATTGTCAAAATCTCATGCACAGTCCACAACAGTATAGATTGGGCAAAGGCTGATAGAAATGAGGCTAGAGCAGTGCCCATTCTTTCATCTTGAGATCAGAGCTAGAGGTCTGATTTAAACTCTTACATACATCATAAGCATGAAGCATAGATGGTGTAGTACAAAGAGAACGGTAAATAGAGACTTCTCTTAAAAAGTCTAAGGCCTACAAATTCTTATTTTTTCAGGTTTTCAAATAAGCTCTTCATTGCAGCTGTTAAATACAGCAGCTGGGACGGAGATACAAGGACAGTATTGTGACCCCCGCTTTGTATCTGACGCATTTGCTTTTTGCCCTGGTTGTTGAAGAAGTGTTCTCACCACATCTGTAGCGCCATCACGTGGTAGGGCAGGCAGCTCCTGTGACCCCCCAAAGGCCATGGCTGTTGTCAGGAAGAAGAAAGACAGTTTGTGAGGGCATCAGAACCCAGCTGCAGGGTTGAGGAGCGCCACAGTCATCAAGTGATGGGACTGCCCACCCAACAATGAACCATCTCTTTTCCTCTCTCTCCCCACTGTCCCTTGTTCCTTTATTTTTCACATTCTACTGCCTTTTATCAGTTTCTATCTCCAGGCCTTGGGCATCACTTTCTTTTAAAAGATGAGCAGAAAGAACTAAACGACCCTGTGTTCACCCTTTGATATACGCCAATGTCCCAAGACCACTGCTGATTTGTTTTTATGAGAGGAATGAATAACCGAGTCCATCGACCACAAAATGGATGTGAAAACTGCTAAGGAAGACAATGAGGGAAACGGGGAGTGAGAGAACAGAGAGCTTACAAACAATGCTTCGCAACAGAATACCGAAATTTCTGAAATTCCTGTGAAGGTCACTTAAAAAGCCAGTTACTTGGATTTCCTAAAATCATCTTTATTACAGTGTGTAACGTAGCTTTCCTTCAATGTTAACGATCTGCAAATATGTTAATCATAAAAGTCCATGATAAACAAAGATATTGCATCTCAAAATAAAGAGTCGACTCTGAATCACCAGAACGAGTCGTTATTTTTTCCAAGCTCAGGCCTGTAATTTTCAGACGTCATGATTTAAAACATTTGCATAATCATTTTATTGACAACTTTTTCTCCAACCTTAGCGAGTGTGGGACTTGCTAAATGCTTGTCCATGAAAGATGGGTCAGCACAACTTTATTTGGACCAATAAACATCTCTGAATCAAAACCTGTAAGTGTGAATAGGTACTTATCTGAAACCAAGATGGTGGCGCGGTCAGGCGCAGCGGCTACTCCGGGTCCCAAAGACGGTGTTTTTATGTCCTTTAATGTCGTATGTTCGTCTCCAAATAGTGTATAGGTTTATAGGGTTTTACATTTCGTTCCACTGTTTGCACCCACATGACAATAAAGCTCAACTTGAACTTGATTAATAAGACGTGCAAGTTATATCTTCTATTGAATGTTGAAAATCTGGTGTACACTTACAGCAGGTATTACTGTCCTATTGAAATAGTTCTGATAATCAGGTGTGAACCCACTATTGTCTAAAAATGTGTCGGTCATTTTTATTACTTGGATTCATGATAAAGGATGTGGATAGATTTCGTTTATATGCTGTAATGTTTCCTAAGTCAGTCACATTTGCATTGCGGCTAACGCATTAACGTTACTTTACTGTGCCGTGTTTACTGTTTAGCTGTGGGTCCTTTTGCTTGCATAAGTGTCATTATCTTTATAACACAAATCGATGCCATTTTTGTAACCTTGCAGTATCTCTGTGTACTAATAATCTTCTTTGCGTAAGTTACTAATAAGCCTCCAAGAGCTGAAATCTAGTTATGCGTCTATGCAGTCTATGCGGAAAACCAATCACAGCAGACTGGGATAGCCTGCAAAAACCTGTTGTTGGGGACTCCAATAAAATATTAGGACACTTAAAAATAATGTGCGCTTGAGGCAAAAATCTATAATACTAAACAACTATGTGTAACATCAGTTTAATTTTTTACTGTGGCAGGGTGATACAAAATTGTAAAGAGTTCCAGTGCTGTTTCGGTTCTATAACAGCACTCTACTAACACCTCAAATTGAGGGCTGTTGCATAATTGCATATGTCACTTTAAAAACCACAAAGTTTCCCTTTAAGCACCAAATGGGTTTTGCATTCATGCATTAAAGATTATGGCTAATGTACTACACACTTGTTTTTATTACTCACCAACAGAAGAACTTGCTCTGCAATACTGAACTCTGTACAGCTAAAATTATGATTTCTACATCACTTATCCTCTGCAACAGGTGCCCTATTCTGTAGATCCCATTGGCTCTTTTATCACTGGACGGCAAGCACATGAGTGATATTTCATAAAAAAGACTTAAAGGGTGCTCAGACATTGAGTTTTACAAGCTACATCAGCAAACGCCCCCCTTGGCAAAAGCCAATGATGCAGTTACATACATGCGTGCACACTCCATATCCTGACTATGTTAGCTGGAAATAAAATTTTAGTACCCCTGGTAGTAATGTACAAGTCATGCAAAGGACCAGGAGACAATTGTACACACACGTATACACAGCATCCACAATCTCACACCTGCACTCAGTCAATAATTTAAAAACAGGGGTTCTGCATTTCAGTACAGGCCTAAATATCTCAAAAAAACGTGCATTCAAAACAGATCTACTGTATGATTCTAAAACTTCAAATCAAATCCAAAATGCCTCCCCATGCCCCTCTCTGCACGCGCTGCTGTATTCTTTATAGCTTTTAAATGGGGCTCCTTACAGACCACCACAGGGGGTCTGCAGCTTGCTCTGGGGTAAATGACGGCCATGTTGTGTTTATCAGAGTTAAAGCAAGAAAATGAATCCAAAATTCCAAACCTTATTGGCTATTTATTGTACTCTAATGCTAACATGCAGAAATATGTTTAAAACGCTGCCAACATGTTTATGAAATCTAAATGGAAATCTAGCCATTGTAAAGATTATTTTGGGGTTTACCACTGGAAACCTCAGTCGACACACTCCTGATGTGAAAACATGATTCAGAAACTGATTTATTGATCAATTAATTTAATTTTAAAGATATTGCATTGCAACTAATGCATATTTTAGCTTCCTTCTATTTTGGATTGTGTAAGCAACCCAAAGGTTGTGGGGCCGGTTCCCAATGAACATACCTTAAAAGTATACTTTTAATCTACTTTAAGACACCTTAAAGCATCTCTGAAAGGCATAAAAGGGTTAAAACATTTAATTATTTTGCTAATGGCTGATTACTAAATTAATGCATTAGGAAACTGCATTTGATTTAACTCCACTGTCTGTGACTAGTAATTCTCACATTCAGGGGGTGCACCAAATGTGCGTCAAATGATCAATTGTCATGTAGCTGGTGACAGACGGACTACGAGAAAGGCAGATCAACCCGAAAGTCGAATAATCGCCCCACTACGGAGTTATCCATTAATACAGGGTTAAGGTCTATTTGCATTTAGACAAAGAGAGATCGTCCATCCATCACCGAGTCGAGGGTACGAAGGAGGGGTAAAATAGTTCTCTTGCAAATAAATCTGTTGCCCTCCGGGGTGCGTTTACATAGGTGTGAACTGCGACTGTTGGAAAGCCGAGAGTAATTCATTTGAAATGCGAAACCTCAACTCGCACAATACTTTCCAAAAAGCCACGACTCGGCCTTTCGGTAACATTATATAATAACTTACATTAATATAATTAGCGATCGTTTCACAATGATCAAACAAATCACTATACGTAAAAACTGTAGTTTATCTGTACTTTATTCATGTATGTTCCAACATGAATGCTGACCACATAACTACAGGTTTCTTGGCTGTTAAGCATTAACCTACATATATTTTATTAATGACTTATCATTAAGGTCTAATGCTTTTTGCTATTCAACATTTATTGCAAAGCAATCATCTACCAATGGTCTTGGCTTTCCAAAAGGTGACCAAGCAGAACATCATACCAAGACATAAACCACCACCACGCGCTCTCTCCATTTAAAGGAGTCTGTCCTCATGTTTTAAGGTGGACACGAGCTTCAAAGCAGTTCGAGTTGCATTTGAAACGAAAAAGATACGTGTCAGGTCTGTTATTGGAGATGCGCGCCCTGATTATTTGTGTACAGGACATGGTATATTTTATTACCGAATTATGTTGCTACACGACTCGCTTCTTCCTTCATCTCACAACAACCTCTCCAACTATGTTCCGACATTATGTTTTATTAGGTCCGAGTAAGATTATGGCACGGGTGGAATGCACAAATACGCGGCAGTTGTTTGCGTCGATCGCGTCTGCTGATCCCCCTTAAATCTACGCTAGGTTTGGTGGGAATTCCATGTAACGATTTTTGCGAGGCTGGCCAAGGGCTCCCTCCCGTAGATATAGCGGGTTTCCCCTCCCCCTCTCCACCTCAGCTGCTGGGTTGGGGAGGGGAGATCCCCTAGCACCACTCTTTCCCAACCCTGCTACCTAAAGGCGCCCGTGAATGTGTGTTAAGAAGAATGGCGCGCCTCCGGTGCTCTTGCGCGCTGCTGAAATGGACGATGCCGCACTTACAGTGGAAGATATGCAGCATGTAATGGCATGAGTTTCTTTGATGCTTTAAGGTCGTTGTTGTGGAATACATCACTAAGGAAGAGGACTACATCGTGCGTGTGGAACAGAGGAAGGGCTACATAGCATATTGCACAGCCTAGCCCAAGCGCTCTTTGCATTTTTTTAGCTTTCTATGGCAATACACTGCAAACGGTGCAGCAAACATGAACGCTTTATACCGCGTAGCAAACTCGAGGCATCACGGTCTGGACCCGATTGTCAAGCATCGCGCAAATGCTTCCAAACTGCACTATGAGATCAGCTCGAGTCACAGCACCGGTGCGTCATAATGACCAACAAGAGGCTGACGAATTTGGCGCGAGTTTCGAAAGTCGCTCTTCCTTGTTTTCTTTACTTGAGATCTCAGAGTCATAATAGTAAAGATAATCGCGCCAAGTCAAAGAGATTTGACCATTCGAAATTTTGTGCTTTGAACCAAATGCTGAGGACATACCGCGAATTTCTCAGAGGTTGCAATTGCCATTAAGGTGGGCTACATTTTTTATTTATTATTATTTATTTGAGTATAAATACAAATGACAGTGTATTGTCAGAAGCAAATAGATGAATGATTTGAAATGCCTTGAAATTGTTCAAATATTTTGTCGTTTGTACACACTATACACACAGCTGTAAGCTGGTTTTATTGATTTAAACAACCCATTTACAGTAAGGCAAGATTTAAATTGACAGTGATATGCAGAATAAATCTATACGAATTATCTATTAATTTATAAAGATATAAGTCGAATGAATATAACGACTACATTTTAACCTTTTACATCCACTCGCTACTCGATAACATTAAAAACATTATGATTATGTTTAGCGTTTTCTATCTTGCCTGATTTACAGTATATTCAACCTATATTTGTTTTTAAACTGTAAAAAAAATGCTGCCTTAAATATAAGTATAATCAAATCGACTGTACAAGTCATTTCAAGATACTATTGTAAATCTATTTTAAGACTTGTGAAATGCTGTAACTTATATTGATAAATTATATTGATGAGTTAAAGTAAAAACATTTAGCATTTGATCACATACATTTTACATGGTATACTTTTTAATGAAGAAACGACAATGTGATTTTACATTGTTTAAATATTGTTCTTATAATTCTAACATCATGTATATATTTTTTACAAAAATCCCCAAAATGTACTTTGTTCTATGTCAGTTCATAATTTCATTTTATGTACGAATAAATTGATTAAAAATAACTTTTGTTGTTGGAGTTCTTAATAGCCTAATTCAAAGCATGTTTGTATACTGGAACATTTAAATTTGCTTAGGTGGTTGACAAATCGCTAACCCAAAAAGTTTCTTCATGTGTGTTATTTACCAAGTTGGAACACATTTTTTATGTTAGGCTCCATTTATTAACCTGAGACAAACACAAGGACAAATCTATTCACATTATTATTTAGGTCTGAAGGCATCTAAATACTGTTGTAAATAGGAATCACACTTTTTTTAAACCTATTTCCCCCCCAAAAGAAAATTCCTTTAATACTAGGAGCTGGCAAAAATATGTTTACAAGTTGCCTATTTATTCAAACATTCTATACTTTTAGAGTACATATATTATGGAATGCAGATATTATTCTATGTGATGGTCACTTTACGCGAATTCAGAAGGCTTTGGTGTTTGATTAGGCCTATGTGTGTACGCATTAATTTTGTGCAATTTTGTTCTTTCTAATTCTTTAAATTATCGTTACATTTGTTGCCCTATTCCTATGAGCGTTATTTATAACACGGTTTACCTTAAGCACAAATAACAGACACAGAATACTTATATCTTATGTGTATATATATTTTTATATTATTTATTTTTTAAGGTCTCAGAAAAATACACTGAGCCTTGCAGCAAGCTAGTGACTTGATCAGAAGACGTTTTTTATGAATATGATGACGGAGAAAATTCTGTAAACTAAATCAAAACAGTATTTTTTTTGGTGGTATTACATTTAATGGTACACTGTGATTCCCAATTACTCAATTTTTCTAATCGCCAGGCCAACAATCCTCTCACAACAATGACTATAGTGTTGAGCTAAATTAACCAGTTTTTCTTAATTATCCTAAATTTCCGAAAATACATCCGCGTTGTGCCGATTTTTTGTAGATTGACGTGGGTACTTTATGAATAAAATGTTTATTAATTTATGCAGGCTAATGGCCAGTGGGGCCCCTCATATAGTTCGTGCAATAGGTCTTTTCACTTAATTGACAATACATAGGACTGCCAACTGTAATTTGGGGTATTTAAAATACAAAACACGTTGAGATGTTTGAGATGAGATGTTTTTTTGTTAAAATATGGAAGGCCACTTTTAGACCTGCCAAAGGCACAACAACATTTTTTTGTTTGGTTATTTCTGTTCTTCTATTCTGTTGGCTGTTAACACGTGTATAAGATAGCAAAGGAGTTAATGTGTGGCATTTCATATAAAGCAATTAATTTAACAGTCTGTTATGTAAGCGGGAGATTTGACTTTCCACACGCATTACCAACGACGTAAATCGCTGATATAAAATCGCTTTAAACTGTAATATTAATAATAAATATAAATTATAAATAATTATATATAAAGTAGTTTAATATAAAATTAATTTTTTTATTTTAACTTAATGGTTTACTTTTTTGATTGTTACAAAATTGCATACACATTTGTCTTCTAATAAAGTTCATTAAATTTGTAATTTGACAATTTAAAAGGCAATTAATTCGGCAACTTCTCAAAATGTGGTTAATTAATTTAAAACATGAAATCTCGTGAATTTCACAGCTACAACCATCATCTGCATTCATGTAGTTTAACCTATGTTGGTCATTTAAACAACTTCAATAAATAGCATTGATAAACATAACAATATTTTTTGCTCCTACATAATGCACAATAGCCAATATGGTAATGTGCATTCAAATAAATCTGGCGTGAACTGCTAATTTATACTTTGTCATTAAAATTTCAAAATGAATGTATTTTTTAATGTATGTTTGCCAAACATATATTATTTAAGGTTATTTTTAAGTTTTTGTAAAAGTGTTATCAATATGATTTACACGTATTTCAGTGGGCCAACCAAACTCTAAAACGAAGTGCATCGTCCAGAGAAGCACAGAACTTTCACAGGAGACTCTCTCGCCCCCCTGAGGCAGCTTCATACATACCTTCGTCTTTGTATCTGGGATGCCCAGCTGAGAACTGTATGTAATAATAAATTGAAAAAAAAGCTTTCTAAAATGTATCATAAATTTATAAGAAATACTGTTTGCCAACCTGCAGAAATTTAACGAAAAACTATAGCTGAAAATTGTCCTGCCTGAAACCTTATTTAGCAAATCTGATATGTTCATGGAATATCAAACCAATTTGTTAACAAAAAGCATATAACGTTTAGGTAATTTCAGCAAATTTATGGCATTTATGGAAAAAAAATGTACGCACTACATAATAATAATACATATCCATATATAGGCCTATATATATATATATATATATATACACACATTAAGCAAATAACTATGAAACTATAATGAATTCCCTCCAAATTATAAATGTTAATAAATAAAAAATATTTGTATTACATAAAGTAAAATAAACATGCATACAGGCAGGTATGGTGTGTTTGTATTATTTGTAAAGAAAGTCCAAGAAACAAGAGTTTAAAATCTTTCTTTCATTCTCCAAGCACATAACTTTTCGATGCTTAAATGTAGACATAACACGAATTCCCTATATCACTTTCAGCCATAAGTCAACACAATCTTGCATTGTAAAACACAAAAGAGCCTGTTAAACAAGTCCAAAGCCGCCATGCTCATTTAGCCGGCTATATAAAATGAACCCTTTATGGAAACATGCTTCTTTCCTTTGATTTTTTTGGCTATGCATTTCAAACACCTTTGAAACAACATGATTGGACATTTTAAGAGAAGGAAAAAAGCATAATTAAAATTCAGTGTGTGCATTCAGTATTTCTGAAGTAAGGTGTGACATCAGATTAAAAGCAAATAAAAAATGGTCAACACACATTCAAAACATTCAGCTATAATTATTCATAATTTTTATGAATTATTCTCAGCATATTCTTTTAACAAACATATCAAACTAAAATCTGTTTATCCAATGTTTGTCCCAGTAATAAATAACAATGCATGGTTTGGAATACAACCTTTTTAGTCAATGTAGCTTTTATTTTCTAATAGTTCTTACTGTAAAAGAACAGCAGCAGTTTTATGACACTGTCAAAAAGAGAATGCGACTGAGATGCACACTGTTCCTGAACATGTTTTCTCTTGCGAGTGTGTGCGTCTTCTCTCTTCATAGTATTTAGTTTCCCGTGGCTGTCTGAGCTCTGTACGTAATGGCCAATGAGAATCTGAAAAGACTAACTGCAGGGATTCGAGCCATGCAGTGGCTATGATAAATGAAGACTCACAAGCCCTAAATTCTTTCACAGTATTGATACAGACTATTGACTGATCATCAGAAGCTGATGTGGGGATTATTACATGAAGTGATATATATTTTCATCAACCGTCTCCTTTCTTTTCCATGTTTATCTTTTTAAAGACCCTAAAAAGTACAATAATTAATCAGGATTTGGATGAGTTATAAAAGTAAATTTTGTTTTAGACATTATATTAAGATGGAGTAAACAGTAAAAAGTATTTATTATTATTTCACATGATGAACATTTCTTGCTGTGCTCTGTCATGCCTATCATATAAAAAATCAAGGGCTGGGCTCCATTGTTTTCTCCAGCTTTACAGGTGTCCCAGCAGATGACTGGGCATTTTTTTTACTGAATTGTGACCCTGTGCTGGGTCCCCACCAAAACTACCCCACAGGCTTGCAGGGACTTGCAAAGGGCCCCCCAGACTTGTAGGGTACTGAGCATATCCACAGACTCGATGCCCTTTCTCTGCTCTTTGGTCTGGTATCTCTACCTTCAAGGCCTATGGCTATGACTGACAGACAGTGATGACAATAGAGATTTCTCTTTCTCCCCGTCTCTCACTCTATTTCTCTGTCTGAGTGAGGAATGAGTGTTGAATAGGAGGTGCAGGGGGTCCTGGAGAGAGGAGTGGGTGGGGGTAGGGTGGAGCTGGATTGGTGCTTATTTAATTGGTTGTCAGACCTCCTAGAGTTTCAGTATTTCCACAAAATGGGATGAGCCTCCCTCTCCACAACCCCCACCCCTAAACACGCAGGCATACACACCCCTGACATCCATTCAAACTAATGTAATTATGATTCCTGGGGATGTATTACGATATATTGACTCAACATGCATGCACAGAACTGAGAGCAATACAACGGAGCAAACCGAGTTTGACCCTCAGTGTGATGTCACATCCAAAGAATCTCACAGAATGATTCCTATGGCAAGTCATCATCTCACCTGTAATGTTTACGCTGCTTCAATGACCATACGTAAACATTACATTTTCTGATGGCTATGTGTTTATGACAAAATATATATAATATTAAAGTATGTAACATAATAGGCTATAAATACTTGACTTTCAACATAAAAATTACGTTTTAAGGAATCGTCACATGATTTATTTCCTCAGTCAAGGTAAACATGGTTAATCGAACTATGAAAACATACTGTAACTTTAATTTATTGACCATGCTGCAAAAATGCTTTTCTAATATCACATTTCTGATGTCAGTAGTCAGTAACCCAATTCGTTGACTAACTATTATTATATCAAGGGGAATTTCACAAAATCAAGTCACATGACGTAAACAGCGAATAAACAACTAACGACAAAAATGAAATGCATGATGTCATCCAATGTTTATTGTACTTAAATGGTTTAAGAAAAGTTTTGTTTAATAAATAAATAAAAAGCACTAGCAGCACATTTGAACTAACCTTTTACTGCTGCCTCGTGTCTCATTTCTATCTTTTATGGCACCTGTGGCTCTGTGTATCCTTCCGAAACATGCTAATGTTTGAAAATGAGGCCTAACGTTACGTTTTTAAACCGAGTGACCGCGTCTGGTCTCAATAGTTTGAGCGCGATTATTCTGTGGACCTGTCATTAATGTCACTCTGGTCTTAACAAAATGCCGCCGTTAAAGAACGGGACAGCAAAGTTTATCGAACATGACACGAAGAGTGCAGCACTGGATCAACCGTAAGGTGAGTTCGGTCTGCGCAGACCAAACGGCGTGTAACACCAAGTATCGCGAGAGCAATAATGAAAGGGCAGTTTACGCAACGCTCTCGTGGTACTTTGATGTCATACGTCGATCGATCTGACGTCCATCACACCAACAGGGAAGCGTTGTTTTTTCACGGGAGTACTTTTACGTAAAAGTGTTATAAAACGTATGTTTACGGCATGTTGGGGACCAGGCCCATTTTAATGTAAAATTACATTATGACAATTCTAGCGTAATTTTACGAACGTTAATACGAATGTTAATTTAGAAAAGTACACCACACGTGACATGCTCAAAATGTCACTCGCTGAACTTATACAGCTCTTAAAGTCCCAGTGAACTTAAAAATGACAATTCTGAAATATTGCAGCGTTTATAGTAAATAGCTTATCAATGTGGGTCATTTTCTTTTTAAAATTCATGTGCCCTCATAATCTTCAGTTAAAATCTGAAAATGCACTTCCGCCCTGAAATGACGAAACATCTCAAATGACGTAAATTAGACGGCTTGGCATCCGTTAACTCCTCCCCTTCAACTGTCAGTCTGCTGCCAGTTTCATTTAAAAATCAATGCAACAGCTGTTTTTACACATCCAATCAATTCGAAGTGAAAAACGCAAGCCACGCCCACTAATTTTCCCCTTTGAATAGCCTATAGAGGGTATGCACGTGTCGTCACTTTCCCACGTGAACGCAACTGCTTGAGTGGTAAAACACTGGGCAAAATGAATGGTTACAATATCAGGAAACGCAATTCCGCGCAACATTTGAGTGTCTAAGAACACCTGATTCCTTTGTAAGTCATAAGGTAGTCGTAAGGATCACCGTCGAGTCCAACTGCTTGTAGTTTCAGCAAATAATTGCGTGTTTTAGTCCCGGTTTTTGTTTGTTAATCCTATTGAATGCAGCCATTTTGCCTTGGTTTTACCACTCACGGGAGCGTGTCCTGGCGTGTTCACGTGGGAAAGTGACGTCAATGCATACCCTCTATTCACTCGGAAACGTGTCAGAATACGGAAGTAAAAACGATTGCAACTTCCGGTCCACGGGGACTTTAAGGTGGGTGTGTCGGTACCGACAGGGTGGATTGTTTGCTTCTGTTTTAATTTATTCCTTTAAACTAACATTTTGTATTTTACTTGTATTATCGTTGTATTTCTTTAACTCAACATTTTAAGTGAACTGCAAGAGTAAAAATACATTTACATTTGTGCAACCAACACTATTATCCAAAGTTACCTAGGTGTATTTGGTACGGTATTTATTGCATATTATGTGGACCCCTAGTCGAACCCATGACCTTTTCATTGAAAACATTCTGTTGACTTACAGGAACCTGTGTGAAAATGAATAAAATAATTAATATTGTAAATGACTTTTTATGTCAATCCATGTGTTATCCAACAATTAATGGTGATATAATGTTTAGGTGAAGAAAACGTAAACGTTTCTTTAGACGTAAAGAAAACAAAGAACCTTGATTGTGTAATGCTCTTAAAGAGACCCAAAAAAGAAAATTCTATCTTCATTTACTCACCCTCAGAGTGTTCCAAACATGTATACATTTCTTTGTTCTGATGAACACAGAGAAAGATATTTGAAATAATGTCAGTAACCAAACAGATCTTATCTCCCATTTACTGCCATAGTAGGGAAAATAAATACTATGGGAATCAATGTGGGATGAGATCTGCTTGGTTACTCACATTTTTCCAAATATCTTCTTTTGTGTTTAGCAGAACAAAGACGTTTATACAGATTTGGAGCAATCTGAGGGTGAGTAAATGATGACCGAAATTTCATTTTTGGGCGAACTATCCCTTTAATTATAATAATCAATGAGATTTAAGTGACAGAATTATGGCTTACTGAGATCATTGTTCCATAGCACAAACTGCAGTGGTGTGTGGTGTTTTCAGGCTGAGAAACAGCAGTGTGATTGCTTACGACAAGATGGCTGAAAATGAACCTCACGTTGTCGTTTGAGACAACAGTTAGTTGATGTTTTTATTATTCATAATGACAGCAAAATGCTCCCATTTCACAGAATCATTACAATACACTGCACTCTTGCGGAAAAAAAATATAATGACAAAATCCAGCATGTCAAGATTGTTTTTACCTAACAGCAATACCAATGCAAAGTGATATATCGTAATATGCTTTAAACCCTCAAATATAAATTGCATTTACAGTAAGACCCAGTTTTGGTCATAAACTCATAAGGTAGCAATATATTTTTAAATTCTGTTTCTAACAAGGCTCTGGCTCAGATGCTTTTAATAAAAACCTGAAAAACTCTGGCCTGTAAACCATTGTGACATGTCAGGAGGACAGGTGTGTCTTGCCTTTTGGGAGGAAGGATTTTCTAGAAGAAGAGTGGGGTCCTTCGGGGTTAGGGGTTGTGGGTGGGGTGAGCGAGGCCTGGTTGGAGGTTGAGGTTCTGCTCGACTGTCGTTTCAGTAGTGGAGCAGCTCATACATCATTTTCACGTCTTGGGTTTACTTTACCAATCACAGCGAAAGCAGAGGGCATGATGTGGCTGATACGATTAATGGGCGGAGGGCAAGAGGTGGCGCGCATGTGCGTACGTGTTGTAGCGTAAGTGTGTGCACGTGGCTTTAGTTGAGTGTATGTGTATGTGTGTGTGTGAGGCAGAAGATAGGGATAACCAAACCAGATGTTAAGGCAGAGGAAGAGAGGGGGTCTGAAGAAGGTCATGTGCACTGTGTCCTATGAGTCTCAAGTTCGATCTCAGCCTCTCACAACTGCACAGACCTGCCATGTGGAAGACCCCAAAGGACGCTGGTGTGTGGTGTGGTTTGTGTGTGGTGTCCAGGTTTACTTAACTGTGAATGTACAGGGAGCGAGGAAAAATAGGGATGAGGCAGTGCATGTGTGTTTAAATGAGTGTGTACACGTGTGCGTGAATCTCGAGGTAAATCTGTCAGCGGGGGTAACCTGTGACTGATGATATCTGGACGGGTAAGTTTCAGTAAGAGAGATGTTCTAGGAGAGACCACAGGGGAATTGTATAATGAGTCCAACGAGGGGCCTGCAACATTCTGTCCCTCTTCTTACAATTCACGATCATATTACACTCAACTCTTTATGCAATAGAAAAGAAGCGACAGAAAGAGTAATCATACCTCCTGCAAATATGTGCGTATGCATTGAAAAACAAAACACTGTGTATTTACGTGTATTATTTGCTGGAATCTTATGAAGACATTCAAATGTCAACACATAATGGCCCTCGCATCCAGTTTTTCTTCTTTATTCAGACATATTTCCAATTGAAACAGAATGGCCAAATGCAACAAAATGTAGCGTTGGACTTCATTTTATCCATTGGGAATTGGTTTGGTTGCGAAAAGTTGTCTCTTTATGATAAGTGGTTGGAAATAAGATGGGGGGAAATAAGATGAATTTGATAGAAGATGTGTATTTTGTTGATGTATATTTAACACTGGAATGTGTTAGTAAAATGGGTAATTTTTGATTTCATGTTAGCTTTAATAGAAAAAATGCTGAACACTCAAGGCTAAGGCAGAAATACATATCACCAGATGAGAAAGTACAGTACGGTTGGAACTACAGTGGATCTGTGGAGTAATGAAGACATTACAGAACCTTTAAAGCCCCCCCCACCTCACGTAAAATCACAGTGGACAATTATACAACACAGATGTACAGTTACATCCAATGTTTTTAATCCAAAGCAAATGACAATGTACAAATTTTAAATCTATGTTTTCTGGGAATTGAACCAATGATTTTGGTGTTGCAAGTGTCATTCTCTGCCAGCTACAGGAACACAATCAAGTTGTTCCAAACCTGAATACATCACATTTTTCTGTTGAACACAAGAAAAATGCTAGCACCTGACCTTTCTGGGACATCATTGACTACCATGGTAGGAAAAATTAAAATGGTAGTCAAAGGTGCCCTTTCCTAAATTCTTCAAAATATCTTCTTTTGTGTACAACAGAACAAAAAAATATAATAAAATAATTTTTCCTAGTCACCAAAAATGTCAGTTGCTAACATTTTTAAAAATATCTTTCTTTGTGTTCATCAGAACAAAGATATTTATACAAGTTTGTAATAGGGTGAGTAAATTATGACAGACACCTAACTTAAGGTGAAGGAATATCGAATTAGGACAATTTAACAACAATAACAAAATATTAATCCTATATACAATATTTTTATAGAGTGTAATTCTCGTTCGATCATTATTTCTCTTTACTTTGTTCGACACACTTCATCAGTTCTTGTTTTTTCTATGTGGGATGGGTTTAAAGTAAGAGGGTGGTACTCAAATTGCAAATGTATTTTTGTCCGTGCCTGAACAGAACTGAGATGATATTGCCACGCCTATGATGTATAACCCAGGCTCAAGGCTTAGTGGTAAATAGTAACACCTGCTGTATGTATAATTCATACAAGACTCTCTCTCTCTCAAACACACACACACACACACATACGTATGTAAGCCTGTGTGTGGATTGCAGCAAAAACATCTGCAAGGGATTTGTAAAGTGAATTGATACCTAATCATAAATAACATGAACATTTGAAACTCATTTGGAAGGTTGACTGTGACCTCAGAGGAGTTGAAGAGAGCAGAGTATTTGTCTATGGCAAAGTTAAGGGCAGGGGAAAGAGATTGAGTATGGAGTTAAGTGACTCTAAATGAGATGGGAGATGAGCGGTACATGGCTGCTGATTGGTGGGGGATGCCAGCAGAGAAAAGCCCCGCCTCACGTTGATTAAAGAACCACGGGATCCAGTGGAGTACGCAGTCGGACCTGGATGTAACGCAAGCCCCCTTGTGCCCTCCAATTAAGTTCAGATCAGTTCGGGATTACACAGATTGTAGGCAGAAAACGTTTTTAGTTAGACATTCCTGTTTAAAAATACCTAAATGAGACATTTTGTGATTTGCGAGGATAGAGATTTTACTCCACTTGTTTTGTGTTCGCCTCTGTGTTTAACAAGCCTGTCTCGGAAAGATAAATCAAGAATGGAAGTATTTGCAGCCGTAAAGCAGGTTGTGTCAGTGTGCAGATTGCACTTTCTGTGACAGACTTGAAAAAACTGTGCATTCCAATTACCAAAAAGCTTCCAAGAAATGTTCAAATCTGTCTTTGTTCACTCAGACCGGCAGTTAGTTGAAACCGGCATGAATGAAACTTGTCGGTAAAAGCAGGATTCCCCATCAAAAGACTATAATAGATAAAAAAATACTTAAGCGTCACATAGATGATAACTGTTTGTACGTCTGTTAGTGGTAAAACACAACAGGATGTTCCTTGTATGAAAACAACAGTGCACGCTATGTCTGGACAGGCTGTTAGTGAACATTAGAAACACCAGCGACCTTTAAACAGCGAGGGTTCAAAGGGAAAAAAGATTTGAGTAATAATAGCAAGAATCGTAGGAAAATCTCTATACTTGTCTATAAAAATGCAGTGCATGGTTGGCACACATCAAGGTCATTGTATAACAGGCTGTCTTTTTTAAACGGTTTGGCTCATGAAAATCTGTCACATTTCTTTCTAACGCTTTACTGTTTTATCTCCCTATAAAACAGTTTTCATCACTTGCTTCTGTTGCTGGATCAAATAATCTTTTTTTGTCGAGCATCTAGGCAGGTATCTCAGAGGGCACTGGTCTTGTTTCTGTTGAAATCGGTTCAGCCCAGGTTGGGTGGGTTTAAATATTTTGACACTGGGTATTTTAATTTGAATCGGCTTGTTTATGTTCGCGCCTCAGCAGAGGGAATCATACAAGAGGAGTGTCTTTGTCCGAATTGCATGTGTTTCTTATCAAGGCAGCCAGGCACAGGCATATTTCCAAACTGAACACAAGGATCTTGTGTGGCCAGAGAAAACCCATACCCTACTGCGCCCCCTACCTGTGATTGATGGACTTGGCATGAAATTAAATTTGACTATTTATACCTACATGGTCATGGTCTTATTGGGAAACATTAATCAGTGCTTTTTCAACATTCTCTAGTATATGTAGCTATACTAGGATTTATAGGGTTAGGTAATGAGAAATAATAATATAATGTAGCTTGCTCAGCTTTACTTTTTTGAGTTTACTAAAGTCCCTCCCAACATTTTGTCACTTTAACGATACTGTTTTACTTAAAAATACATCATGCTATAGATGTAAAATGGGTTGCAAACATGGTTTCACATTGGCATTTTAATTAATTATTTATTGCACGCCTTTATCAACACAATTTACTATATTTCTCTCTCTCTCTCTCTCTCTCTCTCTCTCTCTCTCTCTCTCTCTCTCTCTCTCTCTCTCTCGTCTCTCTCTCTCTCTCTCTCTCTCTCTCTCTCTCTCTCTCTCTCTCTCTCTCTCTCTCTCTCTCTCTCTCTCTCTCTCTCTCTCTCTCTCATTGTCTCCCGTCCTCTTGTCAGTGTGATTTGCTGTGTTTCTGTCAGTAGCTGACTCAAGGCAGGTGGAGGGGTCTCCATGTGCTTTCCATTTGCCCTGGACTGAAACGGCCGCAATTAAAACCAAATGTGCAACCTGTGGCTCGTGCAGCGGCAGTCTGACACACAGACGCACACACTCGTTGCAAATAGTAGGTTGAACAATAACAATTCAGATTTATTGCCTAGATCCAAACGATTGGCTGATCTCTAAAAGACTAAGGAGAAAGCATGTGCTGTACCGGAGTCTCCGAGTAAGTTTTTGCTCCGGTGCTAAATAAGCAGAGGCCGGGGTGAGCAGGAGGCCAGGCCGAGGTCACCGGCAAGATTCGTTAAAAAAAGCAGAAAATTATGTGGGCAGCTGAAGTTTCTCGACCGCAGCCAGAATGTCTGCTGACCACACCATGTAGCTTGAGGACATGAAGGCTATGATTAGAGAAGTCCTGGTAGGCAGGGCTGGGGTGACTCTGGTCAGGTCGTATATAAGTACACCCACATGTTCTAGAAGTCCAGGCCCATATACCCCGTAGGCGTACAAACCCCACCTCTGACACCTCAAGGCCCCTCTTCTCTTCACAGTGACCTCACCAAGTTGATAATCATAGTTATTGACAGATAGGACCCCAACTGCTCTAAACTGTCCCTATATGGACAAACTGAAGGCTGATATTTTTCTTTTGTCTGAATAAAGATGATGGTAGTGGTTGTGTTCAACATTGCTTTAGGGGGCGTTGAATCCATTTTGGGATGTTTGAGGGCACAATATTCACAACACATTTTGCTATTGCTGTAGCTCATAAAGTTAAAGATTTGAACAAATAGTTTAGTATTTAGTCTTGTTTTTTTTTTGTAAATATCTTTTCACACATTCACATGACTACTTGAAAAGAACATGTTTTTTTTAATAAGAAAGCTAACACAATGTGGTAAGGTTTATGCTCCATTTCCAAAGTAAATAAGGGAAATACAGTGTTACATTACACAATGTAACTTTTTTTTTTTAAGTTGTGTTTCGCTTTAATTTTTACTGTTTCTTTATGAAGTTTAACATGCTGAATACGAAAATCACATACAAAAATGTCCATCCACGATACTCACAAAAAACCCTAAAAAATATTTTCACACATTTATACATTTCTGTATTATTACTCGTACACAGAAATGAAAAGGTACTGAGAAAACACTGAGCTCAAAACAACAGTTTGACATACTGTAACAGTTACTAAAAATGAGTTGTACAAAACTTCAGAAGTGTACATTTGATCGTTTTTGTTTTATATGACAATATACAGTACTGCCCTCACGAATCAAGTTCCAGATGTAGTCACCCATCATCACTTCATCCCACCTTCCCTGTGCTACAGAAATTTCTAGAATTTTCTTACAGTGACAATTGGAAAATAATTTTTAAAATATGTGAAAATTTGTACAGTTTTTGTGTATTTGCAATATACCGATACATCGTAATTAATGATATAAACTAAAATTTTACTTGAGCTAAATAGACACTAAAACATTGATGCTACATGAAAATAAATATTACCACAATAATTAGCGCCACAAAAGAACTATAAAAAGGTTGCGCGAAACAAAAATCTGTTACACTGTTATGTGTCCCAAATTTAACTTCCGGTAGACCTCCACAAAGAATCCATAACTGTTGATAGTTTTAATTTAATTTAATAGAATTAATATACAATAAAATATTCATACAAATTAATATTAATATAAATTAAACATCAAATACATTTTTATATTAAAACCAAACACAGACCGGAAGTTAACTTTGGGCCAGCACGTGTGTCCGATGAAACCATATAGACTTGAAGGAAGGAGTGAAGCCATAGCTAGGGATCATTGTGTCACAGAGATCTGGGTTGGGCTTTTGTGTCTTTATCTTGTGTCCAGAGCTGGTGTTGTGCCGAATTTTGACTCCCCGCCAGATTATGTCTCCCTTGTTGATTTTGATGTGGGGATTAGCTAATTCTAACCCCTCCCCCACACCTAATCCTAACACCCAATGTTAGTGGGGAATGGGGGAGTCATAATTTGGCAGGAGTCATTTTCGGAACAACACCGGCCCTCCCTATAAGCGAACTAAGCGGCTGCTTAGGGCCTCGCCGCCACTAAGGGGCCCCAAGAGCACATGAAATTATATCTTTTTTGTGATATATTCACGACACACATCCATTTGGAGCGTACCCACTATTTTTTCTGTGGTGTGTGTTAAAATTTGTGAAATTACTGACTAAGCGCAACATTGAAATATCAAATCAAATAATCAAATGAAAGGAGGGCGGGAATTACTGGTTTCACAGCCGAGCAGTGACCAATCAAATCCAAGAAGACTGAGCTGTTGTCACGTCTTCAGGTGTAGTTCAGCAAGACGCTTAAATTTTAAAGTTGAAAGCGTGCTGTGCAACACACGACATACTGTAATTGACTAAACATTCAATATTTGACAGCTGTTTAGTGTTTAACGATAGAAATGTTGAACAACCGACAGTATTCACTGATGCAAATGACAAAATGCTGATTTAGATGAAAAATACGTCATTTATAATTATCTGTCAATTCAGCGTTTTATTTGGGATAAGGTTAAGGATAATTGTGTGCATATTGTAAATTAATTTAATGGTTATCAAGTAAATACACTAAATATATAAATAAGAAAAAAGATTCAATCATCCTCAAGTGCTGTGTGGCTTTAAAGGGTGTTTATAGGTTGTGGTTAAAATAAAAATCTTTGAAAAGAGTTAAATGCATTCAACAATAAATTCTACAACTTTTGAATTAGTCCCTGTATGGTCTGTGCTCAAAATTCAAAGGGACAGTTCACCTAAAATTCGAAGTATTGAAATGATCAAATGTTGACAATCACAATGCACTTGTAATGCAAGGTTTTGTTTTTATGACATTCCTACATCCCAAACACAACTACAACTAATATAATTGTTGGATTTAAAGTGTGCGTGCAAATAATCAAACATTGACAATTGTCGATTGTATTGGGGCACCCCCAAATAAAATTCTGCTTAGGGCCCTGTAAAGGCTCGGGCCGGCCCTGCTTGTTTTAGTAACCAACCACTCAGAAAACTTTACCAACTCCCTAACACAAGATCGACAACGCCCTGGCAACACTCAAACAACACCCTATAGCATTGTGGCATCAGCGCTTATATTCACATCCTTAGAAACTGTATAAATCTTTTGTACATTACTGCCTGACCAGACCACCTGCAGGATCCTCAGAAACAGACAAATGAACAGAATATTGTCAATACAATGAGACCCAAAAAAGCTTTTGTGCAGCGCATTTATTACCCCTGTGGTCTTCTAATTTCATAAAAGCTAATTAAGCAGCGGAGGAGAGGTGGGTAAAGGGTTAGTCCCTGCGCTAGAACACTGAGCGGTTGATTTTTATCTCACTGTGTCCAAGGGCACTTCCACTCCTCTCGTGAACACAAAGTGCCACCCACTATGTGTTCCTTGCCCAAATATTTACACTCGCTACAGGAATGACCCCCGCCCCTCCTCTCCTTTAATGTGGTTTAAAGAGCTCAAAACATACTGGAAAGTGGGGTTTTGGCACCAAGTCAATTACTCATGGCAAATAAGCATCACTATTATTAAAATAAAGAGCAGGGCTTTTGTTTCAAGACACTTGAAAAGGAAAAAACCGACAAAGGGAAGATGCGGCTTTATTCCCCGAACACTTTTCTGCCACAGCACCTTGTCCCCCTGCAAACGAGCAAACAGATCAATCACGCGGCCCTTTTTTTCATTTACCTGGAAAAAGGCGAGTATTACAGAGTTTAATTTCAGAGTGAAGGAAGAAAGCCAGAAGGAGAAGACATGGAAGAGAAATATCCCCTTGAAAGTGCATACAGACGGGGCACAGGGAGCTCACAAAGACTGCCCTTGATCAGACCAGCGTAAGAACAAAGGCTAGATTGTGGGGACACTGAAGGCTTTTATGTGGATAGCCCACTGTCTGTGTGCCGGGTACTCAGTCGTGTGCAGACAAGCACAAATCCAGTGCCATTCACAAGACACAAGCGCCGAGGAAAAGTACACACGCAAACAGTGGCCCCCAAAAAAGTTTGGACATTTAGGTCACACTTGAGATATATGTCATTGCAGCAGATCCCAGAATTATTCTCTATTTTATTAACTCTTATGAAAATAGTTTGTTAAGAAGAATACATTTTACATACGTGGCGGACACAGACACAGTTCCTTGGGGAAGTATAATTTTGTTAACCAGGAACCTTTGTGATGCAATACATAAATGTTTGTGGGGTGCCACTGTATATGCATACATACACATACAGTTGCGAAAAAATAAAGAGACCATTTCACAGACCATTTTTTGTTTTTCTGAATTTACTATTTATAGACATGTGTTAAGTTAAATGTGATCCTGGATCACAAAACCGGTCTTAAGGAGCACGGGAACATTTTTAGTAATAGCCAAAAATACATTGTATGGGTCAAAATGATCAATTTTTCTTTTATCCCAAAAATCATTATTTTCCATGAAGATATTTTGTACATTTCCTATACTGTAAATATATAAAAACTTTATTTTTGTGAGTGGATGGCCTGCTACAGCGTCTCTGATTAACAACTTCAAAGGCAATTTTCTCAATATTTAGATTTTTTTGCACCCTCAGATTCCAGAGGTGTATAGATATTAGCCTAAGCCATACATCAATAGAAAGCTTATTTATTCAGCTTTCAGATTATGTAAAAAATCTCGATTTTAAAAAAGTGACCCATAAGACTGCTTTTTGTTTTCCAGGGTCACAAATGATTATGTTTGTTTTATTCTGTGAACTACTAACAAAATTTCTCTCAAATTTCATACAAAAAGAGCGTTTCTGTTTGCATTTATTTGAAGAAAATGAAAACTGGAGAAACCGGTCAAAATAAAACAACAGATGCTCTGTATCTTTTCAGATCTCAAATACTGCAAAGAAAACGAGTTCATAAAGCAATACAACAGTAATATTTGTATTGTCATGCTGTCATGCTTTCAGACTTTCACATTGCAGCCTGTCAGGTGACTTTATGTCACTCCTGAGGTTTGATTTTGTTGAAATTCAACAGACACTGGACAGGATTGGACACATCTAGAAATGCTGATGAAATGAAAATTAGGATTTTTTCTGTGCATACAAAACAAGAACATACATACAAGAAATAATGTCCTTACAGCATCTCCAGGTCACAAATGTTCTCTGTGCTATGTGCACATATAAAAGACTGACTGTGAGCTAATAACTGTTTGGATTTATGTGTGATTATGTTTACATACGCAGGGTTTTGACATGAAATAAAAAATTGTGTGTTTCCAGGGCCCAACTGCGCAATGAAGTCTTTACTTATGGCTATTTAAGAAGACATTTCCTGTTTAGAACAGGATAATGTGTTTCTCTTTGGCTCGAACCTGCAGCCCCTGCCAGCAGCTGCTCTGTAGCGATCCTCACGCCACGACGGAGGAGGAAACAGGGTAATAAAAAGTGAGAGTGTAGAGGAGGGGGGTTCGAGATTCCAGAGGACCTGCAGCAAGTGTGAGACACTTTACTGTGTGTGTGTGTGTGTGTGTACCTGCCTGTGTGTTTGCATTTGTGCAAGTATGTGTGTGTGTGTGTGTGTGTGCGTGTGTGTGTGTGTGTGTGTGTGCGTGCGTGCGTGCGTGCGTGTGTGTGCGCCCGAGCACATGTTCACGTAGGGTGAGTTAGAAACAGATGCAGAGATAATGGATGGATGTTGATTCTACACTGTCACCACTGTATGGCCATTTGGAGCCATTTGAAATCCCCAATGTCTCTTTGATTTCTGCTCACTTCAGCTGCTGTGCTCCTTCTGAATTGTGTGTGTTTGTGTGTACGTGTATGTGCCTATTAGGTCTGAGCAAAGGACTACAGAATTAAAAAAAAAAGAACGTTCAGGAGTGGATTGAATAAATGGACCATACAGAAGTTTTAGGGTATGATGAAAGCGGTTAAATGGATGTGATGTAAGCAGGGATTTTGTGTCGGTTGTCAAAGCGATTTTGAATATACAAGGCAAATATGCACATCCTGACATTCAAAGGCCGACCCGTTTAAGCTGCAGAGGTGAATCCTAAAGTGGGCGACATAGGTAACCCCTGGGGGTGATGGTGTTCCTGAGGGCTGCACACAGACGTGCACCTCCATTTATCTTCCTGTGTGAGGAATGTTATATTAAAAACACTTTACAGTACAGGTTATGTTAATTTAGTCAGGAAAATTGCATAGGAGACATAATAAAACTTCGGTGTAAAAAAGGCCTTAACTCAGGCTTTTTAGTGACTGGTTACATCTAAATATTTAAATTGACACAATTGCAAATGATCACTTGTGGCAACAGACTTTTCCTTACATGTACAAAACTTTATCCAATTAAAAAAATTATATGTAACGATTACAACATTTTTAGCTGAGGCTAATTTTCACCCTGGAAAAAAATTAAAAAAGAATTTTCAGTAAACTAAGTGATTATTATTTTTAATTATTCATTTAATTTCATTTTAATTGCTTTATTTTTTATTTATTTTAACTTTACTATTTTATTTATTGTAAATTTGTAACTATTTTAACTATTGCCTTAGAAGTGTTATTTAATCTACAGTTAACATGCATTGAATTTATACCGTTCAGTGTTATAATTTAAATTAGGCCACTGCCGTTGTGTGCGCAAACATAAATGAATATGCTGAATAATGCATTTATCCCAGCTAAAACTTATGCACTTTTGCTTTGTAATGGATGTCAAGAAATTCATATGACTCAAAACTCTGTATCATGCATGCACAGTTTGCGTTCATTTTGTTACGACATCAGCTAAGCACTTCCGCTGAGTGGCATCTAAAATATGCAACACAAATTCACTTTCCTAAAAAAACAAGAGCCTTAGAAAAGCGAGATTAGGGGGTCACAGTCCATAAAGTTGGGGGTTTATATGGTTATTTAATGAAGGGATATAAAGAATGAAAAAAAGGAGAAGAAAGGGGAGTATCCCTATACCCCATCTGTTACCCTCCGTCACTATGAAGTGACGTGGCCAGCGACGGGGTCAGTTAGAGGGCAGGGGCTGGGTAGCCCACTTGCTGCATGTAAAGCCATGAAAGTCATTGTAAGGGATTCATTATTAATGTTAGGGGAACATTGGCTGTATAACTCCACGGCAGCTGTAAGCCATGCATCTGCTCTTAGCAATGTGATTGGCAGTGTTTCAGTAGGTGGGGCCTGAAGTGGGAGGGGCCACTAAAATGATGAGTGATCTGTGCTTTTCTCTTTAAAGCCACTTTCAAAGCATGAAGGTTATAATTAGTGAACGGTTGAGAAATGGCCGACGCAGTTTCACAAAGAATTATTGAGAGGCGGAAAGATTTCCAGTGGCATGCGGTAGCTGTTGCTTATGTAAACTGAGGACCAATCAAAGCTTTTATGGCATAATATGTTATATTTAGTATTCACTTTCATCAAGTAAGTCCTTTAGTTTTACAGAAAGCCACAAGCTCCAATCACGGCCCTCCACCAAAAGGCATGAGAAGCCTTCTTTCTATCCCGTCCCAGCAGGACTGTATATCAAAAAATCAGTCAAGTGTCGGCATTCACACATAACCAAAATGCCTCAAAAAAAGATTTTAATTGGTGAAACACGGCGGGAGCCGACACAGGGGCCCTTTCTGTGCTTGTTTCACGTAACAGGCCCCGTCATTGATTGGAAACTCCATCCCCGGTGGCTGATATACGGTGGGCTTGTAACTTAGAGGAGAGGCCGCATTGATCAACCCATCAGCGCAACTCTTGTCACCCTCCTGTTTTATGAGTCTGAGGGTCTTTCCCCCGTTAAGATTTATGATGAGTTTTTGCTGCTATTTCATGGACGTTTAAGCGGGGTTAGTTAAGCCCACTTCAACACGAAGACCCAATTGAGATGTGCTCACAGAAGCTCCTCTGCTTCAGAGTCGCAGAGGGAGGGATGGATCGGGTACAGAAAAGGATGGAAGGAATATTTCAGACCTGTGAAAAAGCCGCCTGTCAGACCGAGACGGTTGCCATGTTTGGGTGGAGAACGCTTTTAATGGGGAAAGACAATTTTGAGCTCTTTCTGAAAGACTCACTTTCAGTGCGCACACGTGTGGTCCGACAACTGATAAATGGACAGGACAACTAATCTGAAAGGAAAACATTCTCGCTTTAATTACCACCTATCTTTAAACTGTGTGAAAACCAAAATTATAGCTGTCAGACCAAGTAAATACTGAATGCACGTTTTTCCCCCTTCACAATTACCATCTTGTGAGTTTGAGTGTGTGTGAGATCTTTGCCCAGTGCTGTAATAGCAGTATGGTTGATGTCGAGAGATTGAGTTGTTCTAATGGTGTAAATGTCATTCTGACATTTTTACTGTCCACATGCACATGCCAGGGAGTTGCGCTCTGCCTGTGCATGCATTACTGCGGGGAAAATTCCTAACAATGTTTTGACCCCCACGCAATAATATCTCAATGTGTTTCAGGCTGTGTTCTGTTTGTTTAACAAGAAATATCCATGAACAGTGAACTCTGTTTTCATCCAACCTTAACTTAGCTTCTGTCAAGTGACTGATGAATTCCACAATTATTAAACACACAACAACTTACAGTGCATTCAACAAAGTCATCCAAAAGAAATGTCAAAGACTGACAGCATGACAAGATGAAAAATATATTTTTACTTTTACTAAATACATGTATAAATATTACTGTTGTATTGCTTAAAAGTGAATATGAACTTGTTTTCTTTGAGGTCAGTATTTGAGGTCTGAAAAAATACAGAGCATCTTTTCTGTTATTTTGATCTTTTTCTCCAGTTTTTATTTTCTGCAAATAAATGCAAATAGGAACTCATTTTTTATTTGAAATTTGGGAGAAATATTGTTGGTAGTTCACAGAATAAAACAAAAACAACCATTTAACCTAAATATACCCATAAATAGTAAATTCAGAAAACCTAAATATTATTTTTTCCAGTGGCTGTATGTTTTTATTAATATTGACATCTAAATTATGTGCTTAATTAGCTTAATTATATTAGTATTTATTTTTATTTTATTTGTAATTATTTTTTATTTTATTTTATGTTTTTATTTCTTTGATAATAATGTAATATGTATTAAAATATAAAATATATTTATTCATTGTTAATTATTTACATTTACAATCTAACATTGTTTTTCACTATTGTGCATCAGAACTACTGTGTTAGGCCATACACTTAAAAGGCTTTTCTTCTGACAAAATGATCTTATTTCTTCTAACAAGATTTTCTTATTTCCATCACTAGTGCCAAAGCTAAGCCTGTTGCACTGAAACACCTCCACAAATCCAACAAACAAGTTCAGCACCATTACAGTAAATTTGAAACTCATGGTCTTTCCATAAACATATTATTCAATGTGGTGCATTATATTGAAAACAGGTGATGCTGCGGTGAACAAAACTATGTCTATTACTTAGTAAACCATTGATTAGTGACTACAGCATACTGAACGGGCGTTGACAGATTATTGGCAGAGGATCAGATATGTGTTTCTTTTATTGAATCTGACCCTTAGCTGCAACCGGGATACCATTATAAATAGGTCCGACCTTTGGTTGAACGGTTGATTGAGGCACACCATTCTCATTGCACAAAAAACATCTTTTGTTCCTTTTATTCACAATTATCAACATAATGGGCATTATCTGGAGCCTTTAGCGATGCTGATGGTTAATAGAGAGGGCTTTAATAGATTTTAGGAGGACAAAGGTAGGCAATGTTTAGCTGGACATGTCAGTCTTTTTGTGCGTAGGGAGGGTCTGCATTAAAAACCTCATTCACAGGGCTGGTTGATGTGTAATTAAATGTGATTACTGCGGCAGTCTGTGTGTGTCCTTTCCGAGGTCACTCTCACACACACACACACACACACACACACACACACACACGCACTAACTCGAGAGCCACAACCCGTCGTCGCCAGGTTTCATCCCCCTTCCTTGGCTTCCTAAGGAGCCTGTGACTTTGGTGGCTGATGGGAAATTTTGTGCATGCCTGAGCTGACAAAGAGCCTCTTTCAGCCGCATGCATGCTTGACCTCTCGCAGTTCATCGATTCGCTTTGTGCTCCCGTGACCTCACACTGACCAGGGGTTTCCCTTGGAGGTCAGTGGTTCAATCGGGTGCCTGTGTCTAATTTCTTCCTGGCTACAGAATCCCCAACCCCCCACCCTCGTCCCATCAAATCTGCCCAGCAATCTGCCCACCATCTCCCCTTCTGCTGCCCGGGCCTAATTCCAATCTTCAGGGATTAGGTGTGGAGTGACAAGACCCTCCGGCCAATGGTCTGACTTGTCAGTTTGCTTCGAAGGCCAGTGGTACACAATAGCCAGACTTTTCCTGTCCCCCACCTAAAACCAGCCCCCCTAAAACAACATACTAAAATCCTCTCCCAGGAGAACACATGCCTTGGGGATGCTGGTCCCAACCTCTCCTCCAAACACACCAGTAACATAACAGAAGCCTGTAATGCCCGGATTCCACAGGGCTCCTGTTGCAGATCAACATCCCTTGCAGATCAACTTCCTGTTTCCCTTTCCTGCTCAAATCTCTGTCCAAATGAAACAACACCGTGTTTCGTCTCCGTAGAGACTGTTGACAGGCAGAGCTATTGATAGGATCTGTGCATGCATAAATCATGAAAGGAAAGCATTGGGAGACTCAAAACATATTGCAGGTGTTAGTTACTTTGAAAACAAAACGAACAAACCGTCAACGTAAAATTTCAGGTATGTTTATCAAAGGTAAATGAACTTCAGCAGCTCTGGCACAGCGGAGGGAGTGTGTAATTCTCCTCCTGTCCACTAGGGGAAGCATGTGGCACTAGATCACTTTGACAGCGCCACACTGGAAGCGTTGTACTTACTTCCTGGTTTCACTTTTGGGGAGCAAGCAAATTTGCCATATTTCGCTAAAATTGGTTGTAAATATTTTAAATATTTCCTTGGAACTTTGCATAGACGTAATACATATCACCCGGAGCATATTTATAATCGCTTGAAAACAGTAATGAGACGATGGTGAGTTAGAAATGAATGACTGTTAGGAAAAGTGAGGACGTGGTAAGTTATGTACACAAACTTTTTATATGTACACAAAATTTTTATATATATATTTCTCATTTCTGTTTGTTTTATGTTTATGTAAAGTTTGTTCAACGTTTCCATAGACCAACATTTGCTAAATGTGTGCAATTTGTTTCAAACGATGTTTCTTGGCTCATAGAGTATGTAGAGGTTTTAAGTAGTGAGGGAGATTGTATAGTTACTGTATGGCGTACTGGATATAAAGTTAATAGAGATTGTATAATTACTGTATGGTGTACTCATGTATTGAGTATAGAGTTTATAGAGATTGTATGGTTACTCTATAGTTTACTCCTGTGCTGATACACGTTTATTTGTACATATGCTTCTCCCTTCATAAACCAAATACAACAGCAAAATGCAATGATTTAAATAATAAATATGATATATATATAAATAATACTATATATGTTTATTATAGTATTAATATATTAATATAAAATCAAAGAGAAAAGGGGTTTAAAGAGAGAATTGTACAGAATAGGTATGTTTAGTGAATATATCTGTTTACACATGCAGATGTGGGGTGATAATATGTACAAGAAATATGAATAATTAGGAAGAAATTTACATAAGATCTAAGTCATACCTCAAATTATTAAATACATTTAATTCAGTGGGAATTGATTTTGTTGTACATTGTGTGTTGATTGATTAATAATTAATTATGTTGTGTGTGGTTTTGTTTTTTAGATGTTTCTAATTATTCTGCTTTCATAAAGCATAACACTAACAACCAAATGTTAAAAAGTTTTAATTAGGATGTTTTTATTTTCTCCCTCTCAGCAGAGTGCCACATCACATGATTGCTACCAGGTGAAGGACAGCTGCATCAAACCCCCTTATCTCACTTCAACATTACACCAGTGCACAAACACCACATACACCTCTCTTATACATTAGACATTTGATCTGGCAAAAGGCAAAATGACGCCTGAATCAAACTGGGGTCTGATCATGAACGTCGTGAACAGCATCGTGGGTGTTAGTGTCTTGACGATGCCGTTCTGCTTCAAACAGGTAAACATCGAGTTCAAGGAGGTCATGAGAAACTGTGCAGAGTTGTGCTGATAGGATATTTAGGTCTACCAGATCCACTCAGAGTTGTTTACACACAACCTTCCTGGTTAACAATCGTTGAAAAGTCCGAGTTTTAGTATGTTCACACTTTTTTCTTTCAGAAAAGTTAGTATAATTATGTGACTTTGGTTTTAAATGTTAAATACTATATATGTGCAGACCTGTAATGTTAATGCAGTTCATGTGTACTTGTTTAGCTCTTTTTTTAATTCTATTTGCAGTGTGGAATTGTGTTGGGCACCTTATTATTGTTCTTTTGTTCGTGGATGACCCACAAGTCCTGCATGTTCCTGGTCCATTCGGCTAGTAATACAAAACGCAGGACTTACGCTGGACTGGGTGAGAGTGATCAGAAGCAGTAGACACACCACTGGTTGCCAGATTGTGTTTCGTTAGAATTTCAGTGTAGATCCGTTAATCAACCTGTTTGTTGTCTTCCAGCATTTCATGCTTATGGAAAACCAGGCAAGGCACTTGTGGAATTAAGGTGAGATTTACATACCTTTCTATGAGTTGATAATCAAAGTAGTATTTTCAACATGGCAATCTTATTTTCTCTCATTCTCTCTCTCGCTCTTTTTTTTCTCTTAAGCATGATTGGCCTGATGCTTGGGACATGTATTGCTTTCTATGTCGTCATTGCAGATCTGGGATCCAACTTTTTTGCCCAGTTGCTTGGACTACAGGTAAGAAATATCTTTACCTGTTGCCAACATACACGAGACAAAATACTTTTAATTCTTAATTGACACTTAATTTTATACCTTGGCTAAAATTTGCTTAAAATTGTTTTCCCTTCCGCCCCCCTCAGGTCACCTTTACCTTTCGCGTTGTGCTGCTGATCGCGGTGTCGCTGTTCATCGTTCTCCCCCTCAGCCTCCAGAGGAACATGATGTCATCCATCCAGTCCTTCTCAGCCATGGCTCTCATCTTCTACACGCTCTTCATGTTCACGGTGAGCCGTTCCCCTTCCATGCATAGATTACATCACTGTTTATATTCTTACTGTATTTATATGAGGAAGTAACAGAGACATATTATAGCTGAGTCTTAAAGGGATACTCCACCCAAAAATTTAAATTCTGCCATGAATCCCAAGTTGTTCCCAACCTGTATATCCCAACCTCTATGTTCTGATGAACATCAAGAAAGGTATTTGGAAAAATGTTAGCAACTGACATTTCTGGGACAACGTTGACTACCATAGTGGAAAAATTCTAAATGGTCATCAAAGGTGCCCCTGAACTGTTTGCTTTCATAAATTCTCTAAAATATCTAATTTTGTGTTCAACCGAACAAAAAAATGATACAATATTTTTTCCTACTATGGTACATTTACATTTAGTCATTTAGCAGACGCTTTTATCCAAAGCGACTTATGGATAGTTCAGGGAGCAATAAAGCGATATGTCATACAGGAGCAATAATACAAGAGGTGCTAATACCAAGTTACTAGTTTCAACAAAAGCCAGAACAATGCCTGTTTAGAGAAAGAGAGAGAGGGTTATTTTTTTATTATTCTTTTTTTTACTATGGTAGAATAGAATAGAGGCTTTTTCACCAGGGAGTTAAGACATTTGTATTACAATGTATGTGAACGTGAACACTATTACAGCTTTTAACAGTTAGACATTAATAATCGTGTCATTGTTTAAACGTCTGCTGCATTGTGTTGTATTCACCTGTATAGTTTTCTTCAGGTGGCTCTTCTGCATTTTTTCCCATCCGTTTCTTTAGCTTAGCATTTAACCCTCTAATCTTAATGTATCTTCCCTTTGCCCCATCTGAACCGCTGCCCCGCCCCCACCCCTGATGCCACCATCTGACGCTCTGACTCGCCGGCCAATAGATAGTGTTGTCTTCTCTGCGTTACGGAATTATCAGTGGCTCCTGGATGGAGCAGGTACACCTGTGGCGCTTCAAGGGCGTCATACAGTGTCTTCCAATAATCGCCACCACCTTCTGCTGCCACCCGTAAGTAATCCACCCTGGAGAACGGGCCGTACGAATGCCATGGATTCAACTACATTACCCAGAATCCCCTTCCTCCTCTATCCACCTTCATCCAATCCAATCCTCTGTTTGTCGGTGCCATCTGGTTCAGGGTATGTGTGCATGTGAGTGTGAGTGTACTGCATAGGTGGCAGAATGCTAACGTGTTGTGTGTCATCAGGAGTTGCCTTGTTTGGTAATGCCTAGTGTCCCCTGACACGCACCTGCAGGAATTAAACTCTTCGAGAGATCTAGAAGCTAGGCCTAGAGCGCTGGAAATTAAGACGCTTTAAATTCAAAACAAACAAACTACAGGGCTGACAACGCCGTGTGGGTTTTATCAGTGCATCGCCCCTGCATTCCCAGTCCCCCTTTCTCTCATTCCTCGTCTTTATGGGAAACTCTGTAACCTTCCTGCTCTCCCCTCCACCACAGATTGTGCTGTCCTCCTTCAAACATGGCCTCCTCACTGGCCAGTGGCTGAACAGGGTCATTTACGTTCGCTGGGACGGCGTCTTTCGCTGCATCCCTATCTGTGGCATGGCCTTTGCCTGTCAGTCGTAAGTACTCCCAAATCCTGCACCGTCTCTCCCTTTTTTGCCTTTATTAGGCCAGTTAGGCTTTTGATGTAGGGATCCATTTTCGTGGTGCAAAAGGATAGCATGCAGGACAGCTACAAGATTTCTTAAAATTGGAATTCTGGAGGGGTAGCAGTTAGTATTTCTGAATGAATATGGTCTGAAGTTTTGTGGAGCCACTTCTTTTGTACCTGTATTCTCCATCTTATGATGAGATAGATAGATAGATAGATAGATAGATAGATAGATAGATAGATAGATAGATAGATAGATAGATAGATAGATAGATAGATAGATAGATAGATAGATAGATAGATAGATAGATAGATAGATAGATAGATAGATAGATAGATAGATAGATAGATAGATAGCATGTTTATATATAAATGTTATTTTGGCTTTTGCATAAATGTTTAGACATGAGAGGTGGATGAGGACATGATGCCAAATTGTGTTTTGCTTCTTTCAAAGCGGATCTCTGATCTTGGCTCTTTGGGTTACTTAAATATTTCTGTTCTGTGTCCATTACCTTTATTAATCCCCTGTGGGGAAATTATTTTGCATGAGCAGCCAGACATAACAATTACAACAAGTGTAAAACAATAAATTATAATAATGTACAAAATATACATAGAATACACAAGATATAAACAGAATATTTAAAAGCGCAGAGTGTTGTATATATTGATACAAAAAGAATCTACACGCACACACAAACACAAAATTACGTCTGTGAGCAGTTGCAGTGTGCCACTAATATGTGTGCAATGTATAACTTCTTGCCTTCTGAAACTGGTCTCTTAAAGGAACAGTTGTCCCAAAAATACAAATTGTCGTTTGCTCAACTTCTTTCCAAATGTGTCATATGATTCTTGATTCTTTAAGACATAAGGGTGAGTAAATGCCAGAATTTTCTATAGTTTTCCCCCCATGTCCCCCAAATCTAAACATGTCTAAAATGCTCTTTTCACCCAAAGGTAAAAATTACTTAATCATTTACTGACCCTCGTGTTATTTCAAACCTGTATGACTTTCTTTATTCTGCAGAACAAAAAAGAATATTCTGCAAAACAAAACCACAGAGACATTTCTCAAAAAAATATTTATTTTTGCGTAAACTTTCCCTTTAATTAGTTGTCTTTTGTCAGTTGGCAGTACGTCCGAGGCAGCATACGGTTCATTTATTCCTTTATTTAGACAGGGCCCTAAGTAATGATGCAATTCATAAACATTAAATTACACGTTTTTACAGCTTATCATAGTTCTTCCATAAAAGGCCCACCGCAATCTGATCTTCCCCTGTTAAATCGAACCGCTGTGCATTGACACAGTCTTCGGTTGTTTGCACTTCATGTTGAAACTGAGATAAGTTCAGCTTTTATGGTGGCAGGAGTGTCATAAACTCATAGTTAACATTGTTAGAGGTGAGAGCCTTCCACGTTTGTCCACTTTGATAAGAACCCGCCTTCTTTTTTTGCATGTTGACCCAATTCAATCTTTTTCTCTTTTTTGCTAGCTTGAATGTACTAAGTAGACAATGGGGTATTTAAACGTTGTGTTTACCTGGTCAGGTTAACTCCACATAACGAGGAGTGTTGTGTACTCCATCTCTCCGTCTTCCGCTTAGTTTTTATTTTGCCTTGAGCTCTGTTAGTATAATGCTGTGTGTGTGTGTTTGGAGGTGAATAAAAAGGGGCGTTTGAGTCTGGGGATGCCAGCGCAAGTGTGTGAGGGTGTTGGGGTGGAGGAGGTGTCAGGGTGTCAGTTTTGGATTCTGGTGTGGATGATGTAATTTGGCTTTTGAGGTTGAATGTGACCCCAACACACACATTCACACACTCTGTCTCTTTTTCTGATGGGTGATGAGTGATATTTGGCTGTGGCTTTTGACCAGCATCACAACGACACTCGCGTCCGTCGAGACACAAAACTTCCGATCCAACCTCGAATGGTTCCTGTCATCGGCCACATTTTTACCCATCTGTTAACATTTATTAATGAAGTACGTTTCCAATTTTCCAATTCCAGGCAAGTTGGTCCACTCTTTACAGATTTTTTTTTTTACTGTAAAGTGACCCAGAGGCTGTTGTGGCTAAGCTAAACGGCAGCATTCTGGCATCTTATGTGACTCCTACTAAATGTGTAAATGCCGTGTAATGTGTAAACAGCATAATGGTGTTATTCCTGTCGTAAAATTGTCATGTCAGCTTACACGGCATCAAATCTCAGATTCACAGCATTAGGTGTTATGACCGGATCATTTTAGCAGTATTACAAAGTAATTACTGTGTCAACACTTCATCGAGGTGTGGAATAAGTGCAATGGAAAGCATCACGCTTAATGCTCTCTCAGTCGCACTTACTGTAATTTCTTTATTGATGGCTTTTCTCTGCATCTTATGAGAAGTTTTGCACACTAAATTCTATCGCTATATAATTCTATAGTCGTATATCTGAAATCTATTACGCCTTCGTATCGTGGCTGTAAAAGTTAGCGGTTAGCGGAGCCACTCAGCCAAAGCTCATTATCTTCTATGTATCCCCTTTTATTTCTGTCTCTCTTTTGCTCTCTCTCTCTCACTGTCTCTTTCAATTCAGATGTGTTTTATAGGCTTGATTGACTGTCAAAAAGCATTTTCAAGGACTTCAAAGAATAGAACCTGAACAGAGGACAGGAAGAATAAAACTAGATTTGCATTTCCTGAAGGAAAAACTAGTGCATTCAAGGCAGCAAAGGGGTATAGTGTTAAAGTTCTTTGCTTGAATTTCCTGTAGCTCAACTTGTAGAGATGCCACATGCAACGCCAAGCTCATGGGTTTGATTCCCATGGAATGCAAGAACTGATCAAAGGTAAAGGTTTAATGCACTTTAAGCTTATTGTACCTCTGCCAAATTCATCAATGTAAATGAAATGCTCAATCACAGCATCTTGGGCTTTTTGATGATAGCTAGTCAGTGCCAGTGTGCATTTTTGTTGGCTCCATACAAGAATTAACACACATCCTCCGTGTTCTGTAAAGCTGCCAGTATAGTTAAATGGATGCAAGAAACAGCAGTTATAATTTATTTTCCAAATAGATGCATCAAAGACCAATAAGAATTTAGTATGAACAGAACATGACACATGCCCTGTGTGAACGCAAGGTTAACATTCTGTCATTGGGAGTTACTGTAGTTTCAGTTTTATTGTAGTTTTATAGATTTTTTAGTCAATATATATATTTTTATATTTAATCATTTGAATTCATGTTAATTTTAGTTGACATTTTAGCAAATTTATCATGTTCTTTTGTCATTTGATTATTTGTTTATTGTTGTATAACATTGATTTAATTTTTATTTCAGGTTTCATTTTGTTTTTATGTATTTTTAGCTTATAACTTTGGCATAATTGTAGTCAACACATTTTTATTGCAAAGGCAACATTTCTCATTTTAATTTTAATCAACACACTCGCTGCGCACTCCCAGCTCATTAGGTGCAAAGACCCGTCTCAATAGTCCAAAAAAAAGGTCTGCACTCTAAAATGTTCTTTATTTTAACAGGGGATCATTTTAATTCTAACAAATAATCAAATCAAATAATATTTAGGCCAATTTCAATCAACAGAAATGTTTTAATGTATTAGATTTAATAATCTATAAAAAAGCTTGTGTGTAAAGAAACATTCACATCAAGGGTGGTAACTATTGGGATAACGCTTAAAATCGCTCTGTATTTAATTTAAGAGTTTAGCAGAATACACATCACAACTTTAAGAAAAACTGAGGGACGATATTGTTGGGACACTTTTAGAGATTTTTTTCCAGCTGGTGAAAGATAAAACTTTGACAGACAAATAAAATCCATTTAAATGTAAAAAGCTTGCTTGTTTAAAATATGTGGACACTAGTTATCGTATAGTAACTATATATATGGTGATTATTCTTGTTGCGAACGGGTCATAAATTAGGAGAATTTTACATTTTAACCATTCGCTTAAAGCATACATGAACTGTTTCGAGTTTAATCGTTTTCTGAAGTTTAATGTTTGGGGGTTTAGAACAAACTTTTACCCGGCATGTTAGAGGAATATCCATACAGTGCCGCCTTAAAAACATCGTAATGAGAATGAGAAAATAAATAAACTTGAAATGTACAAGTCTACTTCTCTCTGCTCTGGTTTTTATTGCGAGTGGGTTCCAGCTACGAGACAGGCTGGTCTTTGGTGTAAGATCAGGCATTTGGCTAAACAGCCCAGAATGCGGTACTGTATATCCCAATAAAAGCAGGAATGGGCTTCAAGTGCGTCTACGAGAGCTGTGAGTGGGCGAGAGCAAGACAGCCCTGAACAAAAGCCGATACTGCCAAGAAATTTTATAACATGCTAAAGTCTGACTAGCACTTGTCGCTAATATATAGCGGCTGTAAATTCCCCATTTAATGTTTTGCTGGCGTCTGGTTTTATTGGTTGTCCTGATGACAGACATAGATTTTCTTTCTGCTCCTTTTGTGGCGGTTTTTTGTTTCGGGATGATACTGAGCCCTTTATCAGTGTTGGTTTCATCCAGTTCAGCTCTCCCTGCTTCCCACTCTTCCTCCATTTTGTCTGATGTTTGTCTGAAATGAGTGATGGTCTCTCTATATTAAATTCCTGCTTCCTTTGCTCTTGCATGTTTATGTCTCTCTGGTGCCCAAGCTCACGGTTCAACATGTTTTTATGCTAAATAATGATTATACTTGACAGGTCAGTTTGAGTTAAATCGTAAATCAGCATTTATGGGATTTCACGTATTATATTTGTTTTATTTTGTTGTAGCGTTATAATAAATCTAGCCATGCTCAAATTGTGCTGTTATAAGCATATTCTCTTTTGTATTGTGAAGTTTTTAAGGAATCTTCTGGGTATAGTACATGTAAGCCGTCATTTGGACAACTTCACCATAACATGTTTCGCGTTGAATAATTATGAATAATTATGAATAATTATTATTAAAATTCAGATTTTACACTAAAGGATTTAAACAGTGGTTTAAATGCGATTGCTTTTACAAAATGAGGTTTACAATTATTTTTTATGGTTAGCTTCTCTTGTATTGAATCCAGAATGATCATCTTGGGCCTGATGTGTATAAAAAGTTCTCTCTTCCATAGGCAAGTGTTACCCACTTATGACAGCCTGGATGAGCCCTCAGTGAAGAGGATGAGTACAATATTCACCTCCTCCCTCAATGTGGTCACCACCTTCTACATTACAGTAAGTTACACCTTTATAGTCGCTTAAAGGTCCAATGTGTAATTTATTTTCTGCTGACAGAAATGCAATATAATATACATAGCTATGTCTTCAGAGGTGTATAAAGACCTTACATAATGAAGCATTATGTTTTTATTACCTTAGAATGAGCTATTTCTATCTACATACACCGTGGGTCCCCTTGCATGGAATTCGCCATGTTGTTTCTACAGTAGCCCTAAATGGACAAACTGCTCTACAGAGTCCGACTCAAAAATATGTTATTTCCTTCTGCAAAGAAGTGAAAACGTGGCAACATCTTAATCCTGTGTCAGCCACTGTAGTGCTTTCAGTGTTTCCCCTACTATTACCTTAGGGTGCACCCTGCCTCTCCAACGGCACCTCCTGCCCCCCTTGAAGGTCAAGTTAATTAAATTTTTTATGCAGCGTTAGATCACAAGAGAAGTCATTTAAGGTTACCTTTCCTATATAATGTGTCTATACCTTGTTCTCGTACTAGCATTATGTTATTAATCTTATTTACATGGCGGCATCTCATTTCTGTTTCTACGTGGTCGCGCCTTTACAATTCTCCTCTGCTCTCTGTATCGAGTTCCGACCCGAAGCGCGTGCGCGCACACACACAGACAGACACGTGCGCGCACATACACATACAAAGCACACTTTGACCAGCGGACAGAGAGTGTGGGAAAAAATGTCGCGTCAACCACCTGAAAAGCAGATAAAAAAATTGCGTTTTTAAATGCTCCCAGGGTGGTGAAAATACGCATGCCCTGCCCCTGACAAGCAACAGTCCAGTTACCACCGGATGACAGGTTTTCACCCAGCTTATCATTCGTTCCATCCGGACCGCAAGACACAATGAACCATTGATCAAAAAAATCAGACTATTTCTGTATTTTAAATTGAGCAGCGGCGCGAGTCTGCATAACTGAGTTGTACACATCACGCGCACTCAGGGACATTTATGTTGATTATATTTTGCCGCTATATCCTCTAATATCTTTATTTAGCACCAAACGCGCTTCATTTTAACCCTTTCCGCTCCGTGAGCGCTGCTTCTCCCGCCAAAGACACGTCGCATATAAAGACCTGCAGACACCAAGAACAGGTAAATAAATGGATACTTTTTCTGTTACGCTTAAGTAACCGAAAATGCAGGGGAAACACTGGCTTTGAAAGGGAGGGGTGAAGTGAGCCGTTGGTTGCAATTCTCAACCTCACCGCTAGATGCCACTAAATTACAGTAAAATGCTGCTTAAACACTGCTGGGAAACTGTATATGATTACATGTACAGTATGTTTCAGATTACATTATTTAAAAACTGTTATTTAATACCAGTTTTATTAATTTTGTCCTTTTTAGCCACTAAACATAAAAATAATTGTAATGGCACATTTTATGCATCATCTGCTGCATGCATTTGTCCTCATTGGCTCCTGGGGTTGCATGAATGTCCTCGCGATTCGTCTTCGGAGCTCGTCGGTACAGAGAGTACTTTTCCCAAATGTAACGCTCCATCGACATCAAATGCCACGTCTTTTTTATTCCTTCATAAATATTTTCAGGGCCACTTTGTATGGAACGTGCTTTAAGACGGCACCAGAATGTTCCTGCTCCCTTTTCTTCTCTCTCTCAAAGCTCCAGTATAAACGTTACCTTGAGAGATAATATTGCTCTGGATTTTTTCAGCATTCTTTGTATTCCACTTTTATATTTCATAGTCTTTCGCTTTTTTCTCCCCAAACAAAAGCCGAATTGATTCAGGGGAGGGTTTGTAGAGTAGAATAGAGAGGGTTTTGTGGCGGGCTCAAGGACTTCTGCTTGGTGTTGCTACTGAAGGGAAGCTTTTCCTCTGTGGATAGATCAAGGCTAAAAAGGTTGGAGAAGGAAGGCTCTGCTTTGTTTCTCTGTAGAGTGGGCCTTCGGGGGGCCGATAGGCTTTAAAACCTTTGAAAAACTGTTGACGTTCTCTGTTTTTAAAAACAATATCATTGCGCCGTCAGAAGGGGTTGTGAGGTCATCAGAGAGACAAGGAAAGAGACATGGATTTCTATTGGGATGATTCTTTATAATTCCATAAGAAGGATTAGTGCCAATCACTTCGAAGTGGCCTCCTTATGAAATTATGCGTTTACAGGAATGTTTCAGGCAACGTGTGGTGCAGAGTTAAATGAGTAGTCACCTCAAAATAAGCCTCCTTTGACTTTCCATAGTAGGAATAAAAATGACTATGGAAAGTCAATGGGGTCTTATTTTGAGGTGAACTACTCCTTTAACTTTGTACCTTGAACTAAAGTGGGAAAATCAATAGCAAAGCTTCAGCTCTGGCTTGCATACAAACAATCAAATCTTACTTTTTGTAATATATTGTGTGTTTCATTAATACGTTTCAGCAAAGAAGCGAATACGTGACGACATCTTAGTTCTGTGTCAGCCACCATAGGGCTTTGAAAGGGAGCCTTTGTTGCAATTCGCAACCTCACCACTAGATGACGCTAAAATTCATACACTGGACCTTTAATAGATGTGTCTGGTCTTATTGTGCATCATTTATCTGTGCCTGAGATTCTAAATGAAAGAGTTTTTATAATTCTTCATTATAACCTTATAACTTTTTCTGAGGTAACCAAGGCCATGTGTGCAGGGATAAAAAATATTAATCAATAAGGTCATATTGATTTAAACGAAGTTTCGCCATACATTATGCATGTCATTTTATAAACATTCATGAAAACCTGTACCTGATTTGGAAGATCACTCAAAAACTGAACTGTACTCTTTACTGTACTCTTCCAGGTGGGCTTCTTTGGTTATGTGAGCTTCACAGATATCATAGCTGGAAATGTGCTGATGAACTTCCCATCCAACCTGGTGACGGAGATGATCCGTGTGGGCTTCATGATGTCCGTGGCCGTGGGCTTTCCCATGATGATTTTGCCCTGCAGGCAGGCCATCAACACCATGCTATTCGAGCAGCAGGTAACGCTCTTTTCTTTGACATTGTAAGTAGTTTTGCACCGTCCTAACCAGACATGACATCAGTAGCAGTGCTATGGAGCATTTTATTGGTTTCGTTTTCATCTTGTGTTAAATCCCATTGGTCAAAAGTCTTGTCCAGATTTTGAACATACATTTTCTACAGATTGGCTGTGATTTTGTAATTGTAATAGTGTGCAGCACTTTGCTTTAGTGAGTCTAAAAAAACATTCTGTCATTAATTCACCACTTATGTTGTTCAAAACTTTATGGGGTGGTTTCCCAGACAAGGATTAGATTAAACCAGGACTAGGCTTTAGTTAAATTAGGACATTTAAGTGGTTTTTACAAACATGTCTTACAAAAAAACATGACTTGTGTGCATTTTAAAACAAAACAATGGGACTGATGTATTTTAACATATGTTTTTAGTTTAGACAGCTCTACCATTTATTTAAGTCTAGGACTAGTCTTAAACCCTGTCCGGGAAACTGCCCCATATGACTCTTTCTTCTGTGCAACACAAAAGAAGATATTTTGAGAAATATCTTGGTGGTTATGTGTACATACAGTGGATGTCAATGTGGCCAATGTTGTTTGGTTACCAACATTCTGAAAAAAAACTTATTTTGTGTTCTGCAGAAGAAAGAAAGTCTTAAAGGTTTGGAATGACGTGAGGGTGAGTAAATGATGATAGAATTTTCTATTACTTCGATCACTTCAACCACAACTTCCCACTTTAATCACGCAGACTCCGCCCACAATATGAACCCTTTAACTGAAATTCTAATTCAGAATTGACAGCTGGGTATTGTCAAACTCTGATGTCTCGACCTTCCTGATGTCCATGAACTGAACCAGCTGGAAAACTATTCGGCTAAATTTTATAGACTCCATAAAGACCTTATTGAATCTAACAGATTTACACAAAACTGATGTCAGACCCCAGAGTCTGGCCTTCGTCAGACCATCCCCTGAGATCCAGTCGCCACGCAGACACCAGTGATCGGGCCTCCGCTGACCGCATCCGAGCGGCCGTTCTGCAGTGATAAAACCCACCAAGGTTCAGGAGAAAATAAAAGGGGTTGGATTGATGCGAAGGGGTCTAGATCTCCTTCATAAAAAAGGCAAGATTTTGGCTCCAGTCTCCATGCCGGTGCAGCGCTGAATCAGCTCAAATCGTGCCGAACAGACGCGGCTGGATATGCAGACGGTGGAAGAGTTTTACGCTGTCGTAAAATCTGGCATTTTGACAACAGGACTGAGGGGGGTTTATGAACCTTGCATGCCAAACCTAATATCCCTGCATGCATTTCACTTGTTTAACCACAACAGCGGCCTGTGTGTGTTCTGGAATTTTGTAGCAGGTCGTCAAATCCAAAAGGTTTGCGAACACTGTTGTTAACCGTGTCTCTGTCTTGACTTCTCAGCAGAAAGATGGCACCTTTGCCGCAGGAGGCTACATGCCACCCCTCCGGTTCAAGAGCATCACTCTCTGCATCGTCTTTGGCACCATGCTGGGCGGTATCCTCATTCCTAATGGTAAGACAAAATTCATGATTAGTCATCACTGTTAGCATAGTGAACATGTCTAATTGTTAAAGGGACAGTTCACCCTAAAATAAAAATTCGGTCATACTCACCCTATGACGATATTTGGAAGAATGCTTGTAACAAACAGTTCTTGGCCACCATTGACTACCATAGTAGGAAAAATGACAGTGGTATTCAAAAGTGCCTCAGAGTTGTTTGCTTTCCTACATTCTTCAAAATACCTTTTTTGTTTTCAAAATAACAAAGAAATTAATAAAGCATTTTTTCCTACTATGGTAGTCAATGGTGGCCAAGAACTGTTTGGTTACAAGCATTCTTCAAAATAACTTTCTCTGTATCAGAACAAAGAAAATGAAGACAGAATTTTTTGGGGGGATGAACTGTTCCTTTAACCCATATAGTAAATAGTGTGAAACATGAAACAAGAAAACCCAGTATTACATTTATCCCTCTGAGTTCACAATTTAGGTTTGAAAGACTTAAACTGCTGTGATGTCATGTCACATCCCACTTCATACCCATTAAAATATCTCCCATCAGTCTCTCCATCACCCCCATCCTTCTTCGCGGTACCATCCATTCATTCTCAGCCGAACAGGATGATAAAGATGTATGTTTTTAGGTAATGCCGGGGTGGGCCATGTTTTATTCATTCTTCATAGAGATCGGCTGTCGTTGGCGCCGGCTCCGCTTGGCTCAGCGGGCCCAATTAAACTAATAGAGAGGGGAAGGTGAGACTGGCGGAGACGATTGAATGGAGGGAGGTTAGTCTCCGGCCTCCATGACGGCTTCGCTGGCTGCCGGTTTCCTCACGGCCACAAATCCAACCATAGGGAAGTAGACACCGTGGGCATAAATTTGAGTAAAACAATATGGCTGCTCTCAGGATGAAAAACACCCCCTGGGCCCAGTGCCCAGCCTTCGCTGCACAATGGCAGTGTTGAGAGAGGATGGTACGATCGCTGCCAGATAGACGGATGAGGGTGGAGCGTGTGATGGAGGGGTCTGTGGAGAAAGACGGATGGAGGATGGATTGAGGATATGAGAGGATGGTGGAGATTGCTTGCGCTGTTCTTTCCGGGATAAATAGACGCCTCGTGTTGGGTCTGAATGTAGTGCAGGCTGGGATGCTTTGTGTTTTCACTTGGTGTTGTATTTAGTGATAGTTTACCCAGAAATGAAAATTATGTCATCATTTACTCACCCTCTTGTCATTTCAAACCTGTATGACTTTCTTCTGCCGAAGAATGTTGGTAACCGAACAGTGCTGCTCCCCACTCACTTCTATTGTATGGACACAAAACCAATGCAAGTCAATGGGTGCCAGTTAATAACATTTGTCAAAATATCTTCTTTTGTGTTCTGCAAAAGAAAGAAAAGTCATACAGGTTTGAAATGACAAGAGGGTGATTAAATGCGTAAAAGAAAACATTTTTGGGTGAACGTAAAGGTAATTAAATCCATTAGCACCTTGCAATGTAGCAACATGCTAAAATACTAGCAAAATGCCACATCATCATTCAGATCGTTCCGAAAGTGTCAATGTTCACAAAAGCTGAAACGTGTGTTTGTGTGTGCCATAGTGGAAACCATCTTGGGTCTGACCGGAGCCACCATGGGCAGTCTGATCTGCTTCATCTGTCCAGCTCTCATCTACAAGAAGATCATGAAGAACGCCTGGACTGCACAGGTGACACATGTCTCCGATTTTACTCGGTTTAGTGTATGTGATATAAACACCCAATGAGTTATGACAGTGATGGTTACGTGAAGGATTGAGGTCGCTTTTATGTCCAGATGCTTTTTAATGGAATAACAAAACATTATGACTTCACATAATAGTAGACATAAACAGTCTATTTTTTACCCAGTAAAAGTCGATCGCCTCTTTTTTGACAAATGTAGCTTATTGAATGCAAACAAGAGCAGAATTCAAAAAGACGGCGTTAAATGTATTGTGATATGTGATCTTACAATGGTCTTAAATGGCAAAATTATAAGAATGCATTGAGATGTAAGAGAGAGAAAGCCATCTGCTCTCCTCTTTATAATAGATTTTGTCATTAATTTTGATATCCTGCGTGTGCATTGACTTGCTGTGTGGAGTCGTTCTCACAACGTGTGTGCTGTGCCTCGGGGCTCCACCCCCCTCCATCTCCTACCCTGTCTCTTTTGACACTAGAGTCGGTTTACTTCTATGCATTTGGCAGACGCCCTTCATCTAAAGCAACCCGCTGTGCATTCAAGGTATACTTTTTATCAGTCTGCATTATTCCCTGTGAATCAAACCCGTGACCTCAGCAAAGCCATGCCCTAAGCAATCGAGGCCTTGTGTGATGTGTAACCACAGCGCTGGCTTAGATGAACTTGTGCCAGTCGTCCCCATGCCACACTTTGGTTCCCACAAGACTTAGTCACCGGGAATGCCCAGGGTCACTTCCCAAACACTGAAGTCTGCCCAATGGGGTGTTTGTTCCTAATATTGGGGCATGGTCCAGTCCAAAAGAGATTTTTGTCATAATGAGCGCAGCAGATGTTTGCGTTGGCATGAGCCTGTAGTGCCACTCTGCCACGTCTCGTGCCAGGCAGCCGGACGCTTCCAGGTCCGTCACTGCACAAAGAATACCCACAGATCAGAGCGAGGGAAACCGGGAGGGGCCTGCTATAATAGATTTCATCAGCGTTTTGGGCACGTTAATGACGGTAGGGTCATCATTGTAGAGCGAATGCCAGCGAGACCCCGCCAGCTTTGCGTATTGAATTTTCGAGCGCTAAAATTAAATCTGCAGTCTATTGGAATTTAAACTGTTTTAGGGTCAATGACAAATATGGAGGATTGTTTTCTGTGAATACAAGTTACACCACTAAAATCATGTTTACATGTTTAAAAGAAATTTAAATTTGTAATGCAGATATTGTTTATATATTTATTTGTGATTTATTAAAAGTAACTCGTTTAAATAGATCTAATGAGCATGACATCATTGGAATTTGTTTATTTAGATAACCCTGTACACTAATTTACTTTACTAAAGCCTGTTTTTCCTCTCTCTGTTTCAGCTGGTTCTGTGGGTCGGCCTTGGCATCCTCCTCATCAGCACCTTCACCACACTCTCCATTTCCTCCAATGAGCCGCAGAAATTGAAAGGCCCTCTGGTTAGCCCACCCAAAGAGGAACAACTTTCCATCCTTGTCCCTCCTGAGCTGCCTGGTATACCTACTGCTTCCTATTTATGTCAAGCGAGTCATCAGTTGAAAAAGACAAAACTCAGAAAGTAAAAGTTAAAATGAGAAAGAGAGGGCGAGAGTAGAAAAAAGGACAGTAAGAGAGCACAAATGATTAGCTCCTGTAGTGGGCCTCTCCACTTTGAATCGCTGACCCGAATGGTGCCCTTCAAACCTGAGCGCTCTGCGTCCCAGAGCGATGATGAGGCGGCCGGTGGCGCTTTCTTGTTACGGCTCCGGTCAGGACAAGAAAATGGGAGGGCGTCCAAATCTAGAAGAGGGCAGAGGAAATGCGTGTCTGCTACAGACCGATATAAAAAGGACGGAGGATCATTTAAAAGCGTAGGGAGAGACATCCCAACAACTTCATCCACCATTACCTCTCGTTTTCTGTTCTACCGCTCCTCCTTCCTCTCCCCTCTCGCTCCCTCTTGTCGGCTGACACTGGCATTTATCACCAGGCGGACACCCGCTTCCACACCTGTTTCCTGTTTACGACGTGCGGGTGTGGGCAGCTGTGTGAAAACGGGGCTCAACAAGAGATCGAGAGGAACTAGGGCCCGCGGGCATGTCGAGGTGTTTGTTTGCAGCTGTGTGAAGACGCGTGCGCTTTGCTTTTTTAGAATAGTGGAGTAGTTAGCCACAGTGCTTCTGTACTGTACTTGAGAGCAGAACTTTTCTTGTTGAGAATATAAATAAAAAATACACAGAAACATGTGTTTTAAGGGATAGTTCACCCAAAAAAGAAAATTCTTTCATTTACTCACCCTTATGTCATTCCAAATCTGTATGACTTTCTTCTGCCGAAAACAAGATGTTTTCAGAAACGTTGGACCCCTTTGCCTTCTATTGTGGACACAAGTCATCGAGACATTTCTCAAAACATCTTATTTGGTGTTTTGAATGACGTGAGGTTTAAAAAAATGACCTAATTTCCCAATTAAATAGTCCAATGGTTTCCAACCAGGGGTGTGAGGAACCCCAGGGGAACTTCAGCAAGTTTTGTAAGGGGGGAGATTTTGCGTTGTTTGAAATTGAACCATAGAAATGTTAGTCATGTCAAAAGGTTAAAATAATTGGTTAAAATAAACACATTTTAGACCCGGTGCTATGAAGGGGTCTTTAACTGGAAGGCCTGTGACCCCTGGGGGGCCTGCGGGTGTACTGCAGGGGGTCTGCCCATTACTGTTAGGGGGCTAGAAAAGCAACACTCATTTTATACAATATGTAACAGGTGCTGCTCCATCTCTTTGTCCACCAAAGGGTCCTTGGCCTGTAAAAGATTAAAGGCTCCTGTTTGCGAGTACTCTCTACCCCTCCCTCTTTCTCATAGATAACATTTGTCAAGGCTGCTATTGTTTCTCATTTTCAACATTTAACGTATTTCTGGATATGTATATATGCTGTCTCACAGTAGATTATCTATTACAAGTCCGGTACAGGCTTGGGTTAAAGAAACGTGTGGACGTTGTAAATATTCAAAGGCTGTTTTGCACAGGACGAATGGCAAGGTTATATGGAAAGCGCAGAGCTTCCATCCTGTACCTCTGTTGGAAATCTCTGATTCTGCTGTGGTTTTGCATACTCTACCGCCCCCTACTGGTCTTTGTGTGACATACTGTGTCTTATCCATAAGAATGCCGTGACCCTGTTTAAAATGAATGTTGTATTTGGCAGTTGCACTCGATGTTCAGGAGCTCATTGAAAGCCAAACATTATTCTGAACATTGGGATTTTTGTGTCTTTCAGTAGGAGAAAAGAAGCTTGAACCTGATCCGGTGGAGAAGCCAGGCCTGCCCAAGCCCCCAATAGAGGTTGAAGAACCGAAAGAGAAGGTACCAGCAGAGCCCCCTCAAATTGAAGTTCCTGTGAAAGAAGATGAGCCGAAGATAGAGGAAGAGGTTCAACTGGACCGTCCTGGAGCAGGTAGCGCATCAATTGTGCAATCCCGAAAGTTCTGTCATGTATGACAATTTGAGAAGTGACACATGTTCCACTTTTACAGGAGTTGCTGTCCCAGATGGAGAAGCCCACCGTCACGAGCCGCCCATCCCACACGACAGAGTTCAGGTAGATGCGATCAAAAACCAAGAGGAGCTGAACGAAGAGAAGAAACAACCTGTTATTGAGGGAGAGGAAAAGAAACAGCTTGCTGGAACAGAGGATGAGCTTCTTGCTGAACAGGGGGCAGGACAAGCGCAAGAGGCGGAGCAAGAATCTATTAAAGAGGAGGAGCCACAGAAACAAGAAGTTGCGAAGAAGGTAGTTGATGAGGACCAGCATGCAGGCAATGAGGTTTTGGACAAGCCCGAGAAACCAGAGGATCAAAAAAATGTCGACCCGGTGGTGGTGGTCCGTAAAGAAGCAGAGAACCTGCCTGTTGTTAAAGAACAGAGAGAGAACGAAGCTCCCGCAGAGAAAAAACCAGAAGAACCTGAACCCCAACCTGAGAAACGTAAGTCTTTCTCGATACTTAAAAAAAAATGTAGCTTTGTAAACAGCTGGTGGACAGACCTTTTGGTTTGTTTTTATATTTTATGAGAAGCTTCATCATGTTGCAATGTTCTTATTCATTCACTGACTGTGCAAATCTTCTGGCTTTGGTTCCTGCAGCGAAAGAGCAAGTTCCTGTGCAAGAGCACAAAGATGAGAAGGTTCCAGATGGAAAAGATGGAGGAGCGAAGGATGGAGATGGAGATAAGATGGAAGGTGAGTAGTTGAAGATTGTCCAGAAGCTCTTTCATGAGGTGGAGTTAAATTCCTATAAACATGACTCTGGTCAAAAGGTTCAAAACACTTTATTTTTCCACATTTTAAGATAATAGTACGCTCATCAAAACTATGGAATAGCACAAAGGAAACTGAAAATTATGTTGGGACTAAAAAAATCTAGACAAAAGAATAAAGCTTGTTATATTTGATCATCTTCAGTGTAGTCACCTTTTGCCTAGAACTTGCAGAAAAGTTCAAGCAGCTTCTTGGGTTTTTACCTTGAGATACTTTTTGAAACGATATTGAAGGAGTTCCCATCTATTATGTGCTTGAATTGTAATGAAAAGTTTATATTTGGACATTTATATTTTTGTCTACAAAACTAATTTCAGGTATTTAAGTATAGACCCTCAGGTCCAAACATTTCACTTTAAGTGTGTTTTTTTTTTTGCAGTTTGACTTAAATAGCTCATGTCACTTTACATCAGATGATGGCCAGACTTTAGTTCTTACAATATGACTTACAATATATTTTTATTGGAAAATGAAAGTTAAAGGGACAGTTGACAATTCTGTCATCATTTACTCTCCCTCAAGTTGTTCCAAATCGGTATAAATTTCTTTGTTCTGATGAACAGCGAAAGATATTTGGAAGAATGTCTACCATAGTAGGAACAATGAAAATGGTTGTCTAAAAGTGCCCTAGAACTGTTTGCTTTCCTACATTCTTCAAAATATCTTTCAGACAGAATTTTCATTTGTTTTTTAGGGTGAACTGTCCCTTTAAGCTAATAAAGTTGAGACATTTTCATTCTCATGTGCCGAGCTCTAATTTTGAACCCTGTTGACTTTTTTATGACTGACTTGCCTTAGCACAAAGTTATTTCCCTGACTTTTGCTAAACTTTTTCTTACCCTTCTTTTTCTTTCCTCAGTGATGTCATTGATAGTTGTATTTCCTCAGCGAACGGGCTGGCGAATGTCACGTTGCTCTGCCCTCCTCAGATATACTGCAGAGACACGCAGAATCTTAAATCTCTGCTGCTTTCTTTTGGCTTGGTTTTTCATTAAGGCACTTTGCACTCTTTCTCTGTCTTACGCTCTTTTTCTCTTGATTTCTTATCTCCCTCCGTCCTTCTGTGCCGTGGACTCCTGCCTCCTTGCAGTGATTAAAAAGATTGTAGCAGGTATGAGATGGTCTGTCTTACTTCTGCTGTTCTCACCGTCGTCCTCTGTCGTCTCATTTAGAACAGTTGTTTTCTCTCACACTTTAACCGTAGTTCATAGCTGTGTATAACCAATACTGTGTGACACGTCATGTAGCGTCCACCATTTGTTTAGTTTAAAGATGTGTGTGAAGTGCACTAGAGCTTCTGTTATGATTTCAAATGAAAGTCAAACGTGATTCTGGCATGCTACTATTAAAATGGATGAATGTGTAATGTAATCCCTAACATGCCTGTAAAGAAGTTTTAAAGGTGCACTTAGTAACGCGTATTTAAAAATGAATAATGCTTTAAATAAATGTGTCAAATTATGTACGCACACACAAGATGATAAATTCAGCCGAATCAGTAGCCAAATGAGCCGTCTCATGGAGGAAGGCATATCGAGTCACATGACCACTTTATATGCACTTTGTATTGGTTCATGACATAAAAAGTATGTGAAAAATACTGAGTGTAACTATTTCATGTAAGCAGTTGTAGCTTGTTTGGATACAATAAACTGTTTATAGGCAGGATTTTAAAATATAATGATTGGTTTTTAAACTTTCTTAAACGTTTAAAATGTTTTGTTTAAAGTTTTTTTTTTTATTGCAGTATATTGCAATTGTACATGTATATAAGTGTATTGCAGTATGTCTCATTGTTCCCTCTCTTTTTCCTTCTTCATTTGCTGGTCCACAGAGGGTCAGCTGGACCATGCTGTCCTGCTCCAGGTTATTAAAGAGCAGCAAAAGCAGCAGAAGAGACTTCTGGATCAGCAGGAGAAACTCCTAGCTGTGATAGAGGAACAACACAAGGAGATCCACCAAATCAAAGAGGGAGAAGAAGAACCAAAGGCTGCAGAACCGCAGAAAAGGCACGTGGGCCAGGAGGAGAAAGACGCAGCTGTGGTTGAGGAGCACAAGGAGGTCCATCAGATAAAGGAGGAGGTTGAACCAAAAGCAGCAGCAGCAGCAGGTAAAAGTGTGGACTCTTACTGTTACATAAATGTACTTGTGCATTTTTGCATTCATTTCTGTAATCAAACATACCGTGTCTTATGTTAAGGGGAGGGTGCGGGTGAGGTTGAGAACATTGTGCAGAAGCAGCCGGATGTATTGGAGGAGGTGGCAAAGCCCAAAGATGCTGTCATTGCTCCAGACCAAATGCAAGACCAGGGAGAGCCGGTGCACGATGCTGCAGCTGCAGCAGTGGATCTGGTCGTTGGCCTTTCCCAAAACGGCATCGAGCCGGTGCAAGAGGGTGGTGGTTTAGTTTCTGATCAGGAGGAGCTTCCACCGAAAAACTTCCACCGGGAACTTGGTGCCCGAGGCGTCCCGCTACGCCAGCGTGATCCAGACCAACCCAGAGTCAACCCTGACGCTATAGCAGAAGAAGAGGAGAGAGTGAAACAGAAGTTAGTACAGCTTGAAGCAGAAAAGGAGAGGATTGAGAAAGAAAGACTGGAGCAGGGGAGGATCGAGAAGGAGGTGCAGGCTCGTGTCGATAGAGAACGCAAGGACAGGGAGAGACGGGAGCAGCTGGCACGAGAGCAGGAGCTTGAAGGCGTGCGGCAGGAAAAGGAACGGCTGGAGAAGGAAAGGCTTGAAGCTGAGAGGCTCAAACAAGAGAGGGAGAAGACCGAAAAGGAGATCATGGAGCGGGCCGAAAAGGAGAAACAGGTACTCGAGCATCAGGAACAGTTAGACCAGCTACAGCAGGTCATTGATGCTAAAAAAGCAGCGGAGAAGAACGACGCCCCTAAAGAGGAACACCCACCTGAGCTAAAGAAAAACGGAGGCAGGGACTTAAAGGAGAACGTAGTCCCACAGGCGGAAGAGAAGGTTAAAGTGGAGAAGAGGAGCAGAGAGGATGGAGGGATGGATCTCAGGAGGAGGCGCAGGGATGTGAACCCTCTGCTGGATTTGGGAGGGTCAGACTTACATGCTGCCCTGGAGGGACGGCTGATGGCTGGGGTTCAGGTGCACACGCGCCAACTCAAACAGACATTTCAGAGTCAGGAGAATGAAGACTAGAATTCCAGATTGAAGATCTTGCAGATGTGTCCTGCACAGTTTTATGGGTACCTGGTCTGATCTCTAGGACCTTTACATGTACATTCAGTTAGGTAGGACTAACTGTGAGAACATCTGATACCTTGCCTTTTATTTTAAAACTAGATGCCTTTATCTGAGTTACGACATGCCTTTATTCATTTGGGCTCATGGTGACAGCGAGCGTTTTGCTTTGATCCGCCAGTGTTCCGCAGGGAAAGATGAATTTAGAGGCCTTTGTGGGCTTCTGTTATTGTATTGTGTGATTTTGCTGAGTCTGGTGCAATAAACTGAATGTCTGGTTTAATAAACTGAGCGAAATCACAGTAAAAAAAAAAAAAAATGGGCCTGATGGGCACACAGGGCATTTTACCATATTGTGTTTTGGACCTTTGCAAATTAAGACAAAAAGCTCAAGCGCAACCTCTAGTGGCTGATTTGTTTATTGCAGTTTGTGGTGTCAACCTAAGAATAGAGGTTAAATTAATAGAAGAAATAGAATAAAGATATTATTCTGGTAGTTTGGTACTTTAAATGTCAAATTTGGTCAGATACTTAACTATTCTGTACAATGAACATGGGGTGAAAATGTTACCTTCTGGTTGATATAGCAGCATGTTAAGGATGTGAAAAAAAAGCTCCTCGCTCTTGGAAGTGTACTTTTGCTTTATTTAAGAATCTTTAGAGACTACGATTAAAAAATATGTTCATATTCTGGAGATAGGAGTCATTAAATGTGTAATATTATTTTCTGTATATTGATATTACATTGTGTTGGATAATATTTCTTATTCAACCGAAGCCCTTTTGTAAAAATTGTATAAATTATATTTAAATTAGACAATCTAATTTATGCAGTACTGAAAGAGTGTAAGCATATTTGCTTCTAAATGAGTCCCTAGTAGTAGGAAATTGTCCCTTTTTCCTCGAAATCGGTCGTTCAACCAGCTGTGATTGAGCGTCAAAGAATTCCTGATGCTTAATGTTTCATCTTGTTTATGCAAGCTGTGTTTGTTGTTAGCTGGGTAAATTTACTTTTGTGTTTTGTTTATATGTGTATATAAAGTATTTCTTAAGCCTCTTTAAGTTTTAAAATTGGACCCATTTTGTAAATTCATTGTTTAATGCTGAACATATAAAGAATCCTTATTTTTCGGTGTACAAGGCTATGCTGTTCTGCATTCCATGTTTTTCTTATGAATGTTGAATTCGGTTCAGGAGCCTTGTGGTTTTTAATGCTGCAGTAATGAGTATGTGAGGTCTGTTACACCCACACTGTGTGTGGATATGTCTTTCTCTTTCTGAACTAATATATCTTTTCAATATTCAAGAGTTTCATGATTTTTTTGGGGATCTTTCAGTATTTCAAAAGGAAAAATATGGTATGAGGTCATAAGCGGTTCATACAACACAGCCTGGTTATTGGCCGGTAATAGGGTTTATTGAAAAGCATTTGTTGAAAAGTATAACTCAAGTTTAACTGTATTTGATCAGATTGCAGAGAATAACCAAAATCTTAAAGAATTGTTTTGTCTAAACATGCCTATTTTTCTCAGTTTTAGTTTGATATTTTAATTAGGTTAAATTAATAAAGTTATTTATATGAAAGTTCGTTGTGAAATATTCATTGTGTTGTAGCCCTTGCTTGCATTACAAATCAGTCTCATGTTTATTGATGAATGGCTAGTTGACAAATATGCTTAGGTGAAATGTTTTTTTTTTGTTTGTTTTAGATATTCAGTTACACTTACATAATCCTGCCATAGATTTAAAAAAATTAAAACGGGTTTCTTAAAGGTCCAGTGTATGAAATTTAGCAGCATCTAGTGGTGACGGATCACTCCCCCCTCCCGAAGCACCACGGAGGCTGACACAGAACTAAGATGCCGCCACGTTTTCGCTTCTTTGCCAAGGGAGAAAACGTATTTACAAAACGCACTCTGTAGAGCAATTTGTCCATTTAGGGTTACTGTAGACACAACATGGCGAATTCCATAGAAGGGGACCGGCGGTGTATGTAGATAGAAATAGTTAATTCTAAGGTAATACAAACATAACGATTCATTATGTAAGGTCTTTATACACCTCTGAAGACATGATTATGTATATTTCTGTCAATAGATCCTCCAGACAACCAGAACCACAAGGCACTAATTTAATGTCCAATGTGGGCAGAGACTGACTGTCTGCGTCAGAATTTTTCAGTGTCAGTAATGCAAGACAAAAGCCCCTCTAAACCTTAAGGTTTTCTAGCCAATTTGGACCAAACACAACCATTTCCACAAGACCATTCTTTTTCAATGAACACCCTGTAGTGTTTAGAAAATGTGTGAATGAATCCCATATGAAAGAAGGCCGCTAACATTGATCATGACTAAGCTAAAGCATAACCTGTAGCATGTGTTTTCCTATAGATATTTGAGTCAACGCTTTGCTAGCAACACTTTTATTTATATACCAAAACTGTTCACCCTTCTAATTGGCTGGTTGAATTGTTTGTTGATCCCAAGTCATTAGTGGCTGCCTTTATAGTCCCTTCTATCAATTAACATCTGGTTAATGAGGGTGCAGGAAGGGTGTATTTAACAGAGGCACGGCTTTATGTTCCATACGGGACGAATAAGAGCCCATAATCTTTTGTGGTGCCAGTGACATGCACCCCATGGATACACATTAATCAGCTGGTCTTTCATGTTTCCCCTCACTTTTGTCTGATTGGAAACAAAACCCCTAAAACTGTCATCTTCGGTTTCCAGTCCAAATTTAAAGCCTGACTCAATACTGATCTGCAATCAGTGGAAAATGCATGATAATGACCACCCATCATATGACACCTCATAACTTATAACTCATTCTGACTCCCCCTCATCAAAGACCCCAAACATGAAATGTCTGGTTAGCATTAGACTGGCTCTTTAATCTGCATGGTGATATATTCAGATGTGAAAACAGCTATATAATGATTCATGAGCTAATGATCTAATGTTTATGTGTATTGTATTGTCTTCATTTTTATTCACTGTGTGCTCAAAAAAAACCTCCTAAGCATTTGTACTGTTTGTATGTGTAGTATAAACTTCTATTCAATCCAGATTGCGATTCAAAATATTATTGTGTTATTTTGTGCTATTACCTTTAAACTGATGACTTAATTTATTTTCTTAGAAATAACATTTATTATGCTTTTCTGTGGAAGACAATTTTGAATTTCAAACACTATATATATTTACAGAGAGAAGGAAATAAAAAAGCTGTTCAAGATGTACATTATATTTATGACAGAACATTTTCCTTTAGTAAACCATTAATATCCCAAACACTGTGAAGTTCTTCACTTCGCCACCTTTTTCATCTGCAAACAAAACAAAATTAGTTAGGAAAGATTAAGTCAAATAAATAAGTACTTTACACAATGAATAATAATAATGCATGGGAAACAATGCAATAAACAATGCATTGGAAACCTCATTTTATTTTTATTTGGATGGATAGACTGATAGACTCACAGCAGATTGAAAGCAGCTCTTTAATGCTTCAAATTCTTTAGCACACATGTTTTTGGTCAGCTCCTGTTTGCCAGTGGTTGTGGCAGCCACACATTTACCATAGGAAGCTGCCTAATAATTCAAAACCATTTCAATGATAAAGGCATCATACATTACTTATATAGCATATTTCCATAATTAACATAATGTTTTAGATAGTACATACACACTGTCTGATATTATATTATTAGTGAATGAATATTGTACCTCTGCTGAGCATTGAGCAAACATCTCTGGGAAGAGTCTCATTCTCGCTCTGCTGCGAGTCCACACATTTGAACCGGGCATAGTTCTACAACGACAATATTTTTTTATAGCAACCAATAATAATTCAGTGAGATAATTCAATGTATCTCAAATTTCGTGCCGGTTCATAGTGATTTACAAAACTCTGAGCCCTAACTACAGTATTTATTCAACATGGACAGCGCCATGCTGCTGACCTCTGCGATGTGTACACTCCCCGTTGACGAGAGACTGGCCAATCGGTGCGTTCATCGGTGACCCAGAAAATTGCGTTATGCTTTGTGATTCGTCGTACGACTTCATACGTCAGGAAAGAGCCAATAAAACAACGATCAAAGATATTTTCAGGAGCGCTAAGCTTGCCCTCTTGAATTTCGCATCTGTGGTTAGTCACGTGTGGGGGAGGACAGCGTCCGATTGGCTAAAGACAACATTGACTTCAAACGCGTAGATATAAATTTGAATAATTTAATATGATGAAATGAATAATAATTTAAAATTCTAAACTTAGTTGTATAGAGTTTTTAACTCTTGCGTATATTTGACTCTGAACTATAATTAAAAACAGCCTAAAAATAAAATCATCAGACATCGAGTGCGAGTGGGCGCACTATGCAGAGGCTCGCGTGTAAATAATCTTGGTCATCCGCCCTGTGAGAAATGAAACACAGACCGGGGAATAAACATATTACTCCACATCATGGCTACATTACTGGAACGACTGGGCTTCTTACAAAAAGTACGTATATATAAAAGTAAAATACGAAATATGACGTTAGTTGAACTGTCTTTCACAACAGTTAATTTCCCATGTTGTTTTTGATAGCTTAAACTAGCACAGAATGAAATATCTACTAATAGCTACCGATGGTACTAACGTTACTCTTGTTTTTACAACCCGTATGTTGGCAATAACACCGTTTTCATACACGTACTAAAGCAGTATTATGTTACACTTAGAAATGCCTTTGAGTATTTAAATGTCATTGTACTGTACATTAATATAGTCATCTTTCTTTCAGTACTGTCATTGCCGTCTGATACCATGGTACCACCACAGTACTTTATGTCAGAGGATTCAGATATTTTAATATTAGTGTGTGTTGTTTCTAAAAAAAAAACACTGTGAACATATTGCTGTAATAAATATGGACAAAGGTGTCATAAAGGAGCGGGTTTGTGGACAGGTTGGTCTTCTTTTCTTTTTCTCAGGTGCCCACCCTCATGAGAGCTACAGCAGATGACGAATCGCCATGTCCAGGTTATCTCTTTGAGGAGATCAGTAGTATCCTTTTCCAGCTTCACAGCAAAGTCTAGTGTAAGACAAAATAGTAAACTTTCTGACATGTGGACCTTAACTCCTGAAACCTAAGAAATTTCCCATGAGTCTGTGGGCTGCTGCCAGTGTCTTTTGGAGTACCTCTTGGAGAGACTGCAGGTGGAGTCCTGCCATGTCAAGCTCAAGGTGAGATGGAGTAACTGCAAGGTTGTACTGTAGGTTTTAAACCTTGTAGGTTTAAGGAGTAGTTCACTCAAAAATAAAAATTCTGTCATCATTTTTCCAACCTTATATGGTTCAAAACCTGCATATGACTCTTTCTTCTGTGGAACACAAAAGAAGATATTTTGAGAAATGTATCAGTGGTTTTGTGTCCGTGCAATGGAAGTCAATGGGGGTCAGGGTTGTTTGGTTTCCAACGTTCTTCAAAATATCTTCTTTTGGTTTCTGCGGAAGAAAGTCATACAGGTTTGGAATGACATGAGGATGAGTAAATGATGACAGAATTTTCATTTTTGAGTGAACTAACCCTTTAAGGTCTGTGAAATTGTTTAAAAAAAAAACAATGTACCACTTTACTTTTTTTAAGGTCCTGAAGATTCTCTTACATTTATGTAGCCATGGACCACCTCACTTCCTCACAGAGCTTCGACGGAATGCTACATTTATACAGGAAGTGATTGGTAAGAAGGTCTCAAAAGTTGATACGGTACAATAGTGTATGATTGATTGAGTACAACATTCGTTTTTTTTATATCACGTTGACATGTTTTGTGACAAATCTTGTGATAGTGTTGTGTCTCTGTGTACAGTGTACAGTGGCCCCCCGGACCCCATCCATGGGAATGCCCCCTTTCAGAAAGTCAGAAGCTCTGCTCAGGTAAAATGTTGCTTTAATACTCCTCTGATTGACACTATGCATATATCTAACTGTCATATTGTGATACCAGCATTTGTGTTAATACAGGAGTTGGCCAGTCTTCTCTTTAATGATACCATGTCTCTGGATTCTGGAGTCGCTCCATGCAAAAAAGTGACAACATCCATGGGTAAGTGACCCTTGCATATTCTGTTTGTACCTGACAAAATATTTGTGTTTCTAAATGATATAGGTTTTGATACTTTATGTATTTAAAAACGTTGCTATGATGTTCATAAACCTGCTTTAACATATGCTGCAATACTATGCATCTGTGTTTATAGCAACATTTGGATGTAGGTGAATGATCTATGAAGGTTGCCCATACCACAGAATAGTCATTTTCGAGCAGTGCCTTTAATCTCTATAAACTCTTTCTTTTTTTGTAGGAATGGGCTCTGCGTCCCTCAGGTCTGGCATGCAGGGGTTTGGATACAGCCCAGGAAAGACAGAGTCCAGTAAGAATCAGCCAATTCATGTCATTCATCCAAGTCCAGAGCCAACCACCATGACTTGTATCGTTTGCATTTGCAAGTCATCCTGACGCGTTTCCTCTTACGTTTTTCCGCTCCCGTTGAGGTGGAACGACTCTATTGGACAAGATTCAGAGAGCTGCGGAAGTGGTCGCCAGCGCCGTCCTTCCTCCAGCAGAGCATCCTGGAATTCGTCTCCATGATAACCACTACCACGCCGTGGTGGCCCCTTCTGCTACCGTGGAGTTGGCCGTGCCAGCGTGTGCCTACAACATCCAATCCCACAGCCACAGAGGTGAGCTGAGCACAATCTCCATTCAGAAATGCATGTTAATGAATTTAAAGCCCTAATGTCTCTCTGTCTCACAGCATCTCACAGGTGTCCAGGGCAGGCCGGAGGAGGCTGGGAGGAAACAGACAGCCGCCACAGCTTCTCCCACAATTCCTCCCAAGAGAACGTGCCAGTCACCCAGACCTCGGTGGGCAGGAGCAGTAAGTCGGGTGGCTCGGGCAGCCATTCAGGGGCAAGTCGGGAGAGTGGTGACCTAGCAGAGCGGTAAGAGATCCTAAATTAGGCTTTTATTTAAGCAAGATAAGATTTTCTTCTTTCTTTCTTCTGATCATGAGGTGAAATATAAGCCAGGTGTGTTCATGGCAGATTTGCTTGGCTGTTGTGATGTATTTGTGTTTATTGGATTCAGTGTGGAAGCTATGCAGCTGGGAGACTGCGGTCAGGAGATGGCACTTATCAACAGTCTGACCGGCGGTTCTAAAGTCTTCCTATCCAGAGAGGAGAGCCAACACTTCATCAAAGAGTAAATCATTCATGATTCCTCAAGTTCAGCGAATGTTGATTTTGGCATCAGTTTGGGTAGTCAAACTGAATATTGATTTACGAACATTCATGCATTATAATGAGCGTAACAATTCACGATATTTCACATGAAAGTTGTTTATTTTATTTTATTGACAATTTCAATGTCATAATTAGAATTAGAATAATTTGTTTGTCCTCTGTATCTGGTTTTAGATGTTCCACTCTCAATTGTGAGGTGGTAGTTGAACTTCTGTCTCGCAAACTCCAGGACCACTCACAAACTGTCCAAATGGTAAGCTCATTTGAGTTCATAACATCATTTTAACTAAATGGGTGATTGTTGACAGTTTAATGTCAAATTTTCCTAATCACCTACAGAGGGCGCTATGTGCTCTGGCCTGCCTGATGTCATCAGACTTCCTCTCCCTAGACCATATTTTCAATATCACACACAAACGCCTTGCACAGCTTAGTGAAGGAACAGCAGGCCCTATCGCTAACAAGGCAACCAAGGTACTGTGAGCCAAACAACTGTGACTTCTTGGGAGGAAGCTGGTACTTCAGTATCTCATAGTTTCTATTAAGCACGATTACAAAAGTACTGTTTAACACTCACTTGATATTATATAAATAGATTACAAATAATGTATATTTTGTTTCTCTAGCTCTTAAGGCAGTTTGAAGCTTTGCTCGGCTGCGTCACACATCCCAGGTGTGACTCTGCTGGACGTTCAGCCTCCTCCAGCTCTTCACTTTCAGAGCAGCCCTCCAAATCTTTCACCAACCCGCTCCTATCAGGACAACTAGGAGAAACAGCAACTTCTGTTATCCCTTCAGAGGAGCCGCCATCTAGAGACCGCCCACAAGCTAACATCACCGCATCTGAGTCTCATATCAAAAGAGAACAGGAAGAGGAGAGAAACAGCTGCAAGATACAAGAACCGTCCAGACTGTCGCTCTTCACTGGGATGGAGCTAGTGAACAGAAGCAAACCTGTGTGTTTGGTTGAGCCCGTTCCTGTCGAGACCGGTGTGGAGGCCACAACAGACACAGACTGTGCGAGTGAGAAAAGCAGTGACAGAACTATAGAGTCACCTGCTTCGAGTAGACCCAAGCAATGCAAAGAGCAAACGTCTGCCTTCACTTTCCTCAATCTCTGATGCCAACTTTCATCATCAATCCTCATTCAGACAGCTGTGCTGATGTGGCGGAATACTTCACTCTGTTCAATAAATTCAGCCTGTGAGGTTTTTTTTAATGAAAGCATAACCAGAAACAGTATATACAGTATTTGCGTTTCATGACCATGTTTATATGCACATGAATACTTCAAGTAATGCAGGAATTTGGTATCAACTGCGATCCATCATTCTTAAAACTCCTCAAAAATAGATGTACAGCATGATTCTGACTTCAGTTTACTCTATGCACTGTGTACCTGTGGAAATGCTGCTATTCATACAGAGGATTCATTGAGTCTATGATCAGTAATGGTACAATTCATTGAGATACGATTAGGAAATGACTCGGGAGTTGTTTTCATCTTTTAACAGTTTAACATGCAGAGACAAGTAATCTGCTCATAGATAGAATTTTCTGACGTGTGAACAAAATATTGCTGTGTGAGCGGTTTAACCAGCCACCTGTTCAGCAACATTGACTGAGCTGCTGGGTTTTTTTTGTTTGGATAGATGAGTTTTAGGGGAAAGAAAACGTTAAACATGTTATCTTATTGTCATTATTTTTGAAGTTTCTTTTAATGATAGTACTGGTACAGAAATAACACACTTCACCTTTAACGTCAGTTTTCCAGAAATAGCCGATACTTGGAATTTGCACTACAACCTTGCTTCTTACTAAAAGCACGTACTCTTATGTCTTCCAGTTTGTATTGTACAAGAACAAACGTTGACACCCACAAAGAACAGTTTAATCTTGCCAAAACTTTAACTGTCTAACTTATGTGCAAATATGTGTGTAAAACTGCTGTCTCTTGTGTGTGTGTGTGTGTGTGTGAGGGAAAATGTTATAGTATTTAATGCTGAGGAATGAGAAAAAGCAGATTTCAACAAACAAGTGTCTTAATGTTCTCATGTGATCAGGCTCTCAAATATACATATATTTAAGAAAAACTTTATTTTTATTTACATTAGAGCAACATTTCATAAAATAACAATGATTTCAAATACTGTACATTTGCTATGTATTATGTACAGTCCTACATATAAAACAGAATGTTGATCGCAGGGATGATTCTCATCATCAAAAGCTAATAGACGTTCACACAGTGCCTGGGCTTAAATAATTAAACTGCCTGTTTGAGAAGTTCTTCAGACAAGATGTAAAACGTCTAAACAGGACTAAAGCCGACTGCAAAGGTTCTGTGCATTTTCATTTTGTAGGACCACTGCATCATACTTGTTTTCTATACCTTTCTGAAATAATATGAGCCATTGTATATGTTGGTCAAACAATGGATAAAAAAGCAAAATGGGTTGTGTTAATGAGTAATGATAGGACTTTGGAGCACTGTAGAGGGCTGAGTTGGGTGTAGGCTAACTTTAGGTCTTTTTTTATGGCGTGCCCATAGAAGACAAGTCCTCACGTTACACAGAACCCAGGGACTGACTAAACTATTTCAAGCCCTTTTCCTGTATAAGCGTTTGACTTGTTCATATGAATTCAATCATATGAATACCATTAATGTACATTAGATAAAGATATCAAATCAAGCAGCTGTAATAATGCATCTACTGTACATGTCAAAACAAACTCTGCAATTTCATTGAACCTGAACCATACTACAATTGAGACACAAGTGTCATAGATTTTAAACAGTAAATTTCTTGTTCTCGCTTTAAAATCGAACAAATGTGTTTTACTTCAACAGGTATTTTTGTGCTGTCTTTACAACAAATAACTTGGTCTAATGCAATGATATTCATATTGTTCTTTTTATGCGTCCAAATATTTTTTGGTTCCACTTTCAGTTTGCACCTAAAAACCCATCTTAAACCTTTCTTCTCGGACAAAGAGCTATATAATGTCGACAGACCTGAGTCTAATCATGAAATTTTAGCCCAATAGTCCAAATGTCTCTGGGCTTCCTAAGGAACAGGAACAACCACTTCATGGCACACAGAGAATCCTCTAGACCTGAGTTTTAGATATGTACTTCCTGGAAGAGTCTACATTCTTGTGAGACCCAAACTGACACGGTTACTCTTCAGATATTCCGTAAACACAATTCTTCCAGGAATGACCAATTCACATTCAAAGCAGGGCTGCAAACATAATCATATGGTTTAGTTTTCATTTTAATATTTTAAAGGTCTTAAAATAATTATTTAAGTTGCAAAAAAGTGCTAGAGTGGTACAATGTATGTTCTTAGTCAAAAAAAGAAAAACAAACACCACCCATCCTCAGAACAGCACCATGCGGCCTAGTAGAATAAATGGGACAGAGCTCATATAGTCTTGTAAGAACTTGCAATATTTTTAAGATGGACTTGATGTTGATATTACTTTTATATAGCACCTATGTGACATTCATGGTCAACACGTCAAGTAGAGTCCCACATAACCACTATGAACATGAAAAAAGTGCTGCAAAAAGAACAAACATATTTAGAGGGCTTCTGTTTGTGCCAGGCCTTAAACTGGCCCCTAATGTCCCTCTCACAGGTCCCCTGTACATTATGCCAAAGGCTGTCAGAAGAGTCACTGGCAATCACGTCGGCCCCTGCTGACTGCGAGTCTGCAGGCTATTAAAGTGTGCCTCTCTCAAGATGCGGTTGATGTGGTCGTACAAGACGTTGTTTTGGCTCAAGGAGATGGCCGGATCTTCTGTGAGGGTGGGGGTAAGGGGGCTGCAGGGAGCCTGGGAAACATGGAGTCGTCTTTGGTCACTGCTCTGAATGCTGGAGTTGGCCGCAGTCATCTGCTCTGGACTGCTAATCCCACTGCTGTCACTGCTGGAAGACTGTTGGGATGAAAAGAATGGTATTGAATTGAGAGAAAGCTGATATTACTTACAGTTTATTCAACACTAGAGTTGTATTCAATAAAACAGTTTATTGTGACTGTTAACTGTTTTCCACAATGTTATGTGATACAATTATATCATGCAATGTCATGAACTCTGACTTCTTTACGCTGTTAAACATGCTGGCTTCTCATGCTTAACGTGGTCAACTTGTTAAAAAACGAGTTGGACGTATGACGTAGTATTTCTGTACTTGATACACTCCCCCAGCACTTCAACTTGTTTCGGAAAGTTTCTGGATAATTCTGGATCCCTGTGACGACACAGGGATCCAGAATTATAAAAAACTTTCCAAAATATTCATTTTATTGGCCATTCTCCCGGAAATGCATGGCAAGGCGAAAGAAAGAGCCTGCCCACGAGCCAACCGACAAATGAGACCCATTACCTATCTGCGCTGCGTCAAGATGGGCTGCGCTGCAGCTTGTTACTCTTGCGATAGTGAAGTTTAGGTGTGTCTGTTTGTTGACGGCATTTCAGTGATGGATGTTACATAAACGGTGGATATAACGCTGGATTTAGAGATCGTTTGAACTGATGGTGCAGTCCCAGTGCTAAAAGATGCCGGACATGAACTGCACACGGTAAGTCAAACTAAGTCATACGTTTGTGTTTTGTTGGCAATCGGCGTGTACGTGCATAATGTACAAAACACGATGGGATTAATGGGATGATGTGTTGCTTGCTCATGCTGTAGTTCCATCCCACTCTTCCCACTAGTCCCACCTCTCGCATCTCGTGTTTTCCGGAAATAATCGTACAGCTGTATCCCTCTTTTATAAATTTGATCAAACTAAATACTCTTCGAAGATACGACGTATGCAATACTACTGTATAGGCACTCAAGATTAATATGAGATTGGCAGAAACTGCCTGTGATACGCGATCTTTAAAGTGAGCAATTCAAAATATTGTGAATCATCATAACATACTAGCATAATTGTTTACATACAAGACAAGTGTAAACAAACCATGTTGTATATATCTTTTTAAGCAAGCTAATATCTTTTTAATGAAATCAATATATAAAAAGTTACTTGGCACCAGTTGCATAGTATAAAAGTGTTGCTAGTTCTAGTTCTATGAATGAGAAAAAGGGCAATGTTTAATACGGCCATAATAGCAAAGGAGGTCTTTTTAGCCCAATCTGAATAAAAGAAACAAAAATAAGTTCAGGTTCAACAGCTGGACAGAAATATATGTGAGTTTAGCCAGTGATTAAATGGGATGGACTTGGTCTTTCAGGACTAAAATAGCTGCCTAGAGACGTTGCAAATATGGCCGCCAAATATGGTGGCTTTGCTTAAACAGACTTCGGAAATCTCAAGTCAAACACATTGAAATGTGGGATACAGTATTGAACACATGCATCTAACAGTCATATACTGTATGAAAATGTAGAATATGTGCATAAAGAGTACAGTATACACACTATCAGTGTTGGGTGTAACTAGTTACCAAGTAATTAGTTACTGTAATTTAATTACTTTTCCCTTGGAAAAGTAAAGTAAGGGATTACTCTTATTTTTTCTGTAATTTAATTACAGTTACTTCTGATGTAATTAAACTAAATACTCTGTGTAATATATGTGTGTGTAATAGTGGAATTGACATCAAAATTCAGAGTCTAACTTTAAAATCTGTGCTTTAATGTATAATTCTCACATTTGTAATACTTTGGTCAGTTAATAAGAGTACTTTATGTAGTTTAATATTATTTATTTGAATGAATTAAATAAGCCGTTTCATGACTATCCTTGAATCACTTAACTAATCAAGATGATATAGGATATAGAAAGTAATTAGTAATAAGTAACTAAATACTTTTTGGGGCGAGTAATTTGTACAGTAATCTAATTACACTATTGAATATGTAATTAGTAACTAGTAATTAATCACTTTTTCAGAGTAACTTACCCAACACTGCATACTATATACAAAAATATTTTTGATACGTTTTAGAATGAACTTGAAGTGTCAACGAGTTGTCTTGTTCGACGTAGCCTACCTCAGAGTCCCAGACATCACGGCCAACCTCAGGAAGAAAGGAATAACCTCCGGACCTTTTCGCCTGGGGCAAAACCTGAGGCTCCTCCTCCCCATCACAGCTGCGTCTGCGTTTCCTGTTGACAGAGATCATCACCATACAGTTTCCTTCATGAGCACAAGGTTTATTTAACATGCACGGAGTAATTCACATCAGCATTACACAACCAAGCCTGTTTGAGGTGTTTCAGACTATTGCAGAGGCAATCTGCAGTAGGTGCCTTTTAATACTGCAAACAGCTGTTGCGAAACATTTCTTCAGCGTTGGACCATTGCACATTTGAGTGAACCATTAGTCATCAATATGCCCACTGCATGATTATGACTCAGAATTAAGATTATTTCATAATAAAAATGTCACCAACACAAGAGCTGTCTTGATGCTCAGATCCAGCACAGAATCATTTAACAGATATAGCAGCTAGTCAAGAGGATCAGACTTCTGAAAGAACATCTAAAAATAACCACCAGACATCAAGTAGCACAGCAGATCTGCATACACCGGTAACAGCAGAAGCCTTCGTGGTAACTCATGCAAGACTCGTGCACATTGCAGCAAAAACCATGAACAATTCCAAGCTCATGGAAGATATGAAGGTCGTTACCTGTTTTCTGTCAACATTGTGTATCTGTGCATTTGACAGCCAAATAAGGGCAGATCGCCGTCTTCCCCTGCAGCAATATGAGGGAATCTGCAGAGATTTCCACCCTAACAAGGAGCAAAATAGTGTTTGTTGTGAAGATCACGTATGAAACGAGTAGTACTGGTAATATCAAAACAACCTGCAGTCAAATTTACAATGCAGGTGTACAAGCACAACATCTAATTGATGAGATCTCACAATGTCAGATATAACAATCGTGTTAATGAATCATTTTTCTGTACATATACCGCTATGATCAGTGCATATTATAAAATATCATCTGCACACGAGTAACAAAGGACGAAAGCCGCAAGACAGCTCCACCTATGTCTGTCGTTTCCTTATTAAAATCAGGCATCATTTGAAATCTTTTGCACATTTATTGTTTCGATAGATGCACAACTGATATTAACAACGGCATGCAAAAATAGCGATAGTGTCAAACAGGCAAACAGAGAGACACAATGCGTAGTTGGCTGTACTTCCTCATCGCGATCTACAGTTCACGCTACAAAACAATCGAAGTACATTTAGATGAATAAAACAGTATATGAATAAAGATGAATGTCGTGTTGGAGTACCTTTCTTTCTAATGACCGGCACCCGCTGTCTGTTTGGTCTTGAGTTCAGCCATTATTTGAAGTTACAATGTATCACTCTCGCCGGATCGCTCACTCTGGTTCACTCTCCCATCTGTTGCTGCCGCGATGACGTAACACGCACGTCGTTACGTTGTTGTGAAGTAACACGCAGTGATGTAAAATCGTTTGGTTCTGATGCGTTTACCTTTAAATGATCTTGTTGAAGATTTACTTGATGTCTTTTTGTTGTAATTGCATTAATAAAATAAGATTATCAAAATGTACCAAAACATAATACGCTTTTTAAATTAATGGAGCCGGTTCGGATCGTCTGGCACGTAACGCAGTTCGCAAGTAGGCTAGACAATTGGTTTGGTTTCAAGGGAGTTGATGTGTTCACGAGCGACATTTGCATACAGGCATCGCCGAAGGCAGCTAACGGGGTCTGTCTGACGTAACTGAAATGAATCCAGCATGGATCCTCCTGCTGTCCACTGCATGCTTCTGGGGTTTAAATTGGGTTTGCTTAGGGTAACGGACTGAAACTTTCAAACAAATGATTTAGTTATAATGTCCTTAATATTTAAGTTAGTTGCTTTTACTTATTTATTTATGCGTAGTTGCGAAATTTATTAACTCAGAGACAGAGTTAAGTATGACATACTGGCAACAGAAGATTTAACCTTTCATAGAAAAGCGAAGTGAAGTTGTAAAATATGAGTGTAGGTAAGTGGCATATTCAGATATTTAATAACACCTTTGTTGCAAGATTTTACTTGACTGCATACATTAAAATAATTACATTAACATTGTGAGGTGTGTGGTTTTTAGTCCATGTATATTAACTTTGAGGTCATTTATAATGGAATGATGGGCTTCTATTATAAAATGTATGTAAGAAGATACTAAAATAAAAATAAAATCCTCTATAGAACAAGCTTGTTAATGTTGTTGTTGCCCACAGTATAATTCATGCAACCTTATTGGTTTGGTCTTTTTACATCTGACAGTGTTATGATTTTTTTATTCCCATTCAGAACGATGTCCATACTGTGGAAAGCCCTTCAAAAGGCTGAAATCTCACCTTCCTCATTGCAAAATGGCACCATTTGCACAACCCCTGAAAAGCACCCAAACACCCCAAGATCTTCCCAAGAATGCAATCACTTCTAAACAGAAGATCAATAAAAAGATATTAACAGAGAATAATTATTTAGTCTTTGATGACAGGCAGACGTCCAACGACAGGAGGAAAGAGGAGTTGATTGTAGATAAAATGTCTGTTCATAATGCAGAAAGTTCTATAGCAACTACTGAAGTCACAGCATTTGTGAATACAGAGAGGCCTCAAAACAAATGGTCTGCTAAAAGACAGAAGGAATATGAGAGATTTCAGAAGTTGGCAGTCTTACAGAAGTCAATCAACTATACCTCAGTATCATCAGATCATGAAAGAGATAAAAGCTTTCATGAGATATCTAATGGACAAGAAAAGGGAGCATCTCAAACTAATGGAACGCCTACTAAAGCCAAAAAGAAGCTAAAAGTGGCGCCATTATCAGAGCCTTTGTCCATCGCCAAGAGCACAACCACAATGCCAGCCATTCCAAAATCCACAAACCTTTCATCCGAGTGGAGTTTGTGCTGCGAGAATCCAAAATGTACAGTCATGGCGGAGATGGAACCAAACAGCAAGAGCAGTGATCTCAATCTGGTGTCAAGAGTAAAAGAACTCAAAGCTCTGACTTTCTTTACATCCAAGACTTCAGTGTGGGATCACATCAAAGGCAGCTTGTATTATAAGAGGTCTTGTAATCTGTTATTGCCTTGTCCCGTTTTGGGAACACACACATCTGATTTTGAGACCAAATATATTTCTGTGACCACGCAACTATCAAAGAAGCTTGAAACAACAAAGCCATTTACACCCTCATTTCATTTCTCTGAAACATCCATTCAGCGACCTGTGGAAGACGTGCATAGTTCAAGATTGCAAGGTGTCAGAAGTCTGGGATGGAATCCAGAGATAATGACATCCTTTAGGATCCTGTTCTCCTCTGAACCTTTCAGAAACTCCTCTGATGATAATATGTGGAAGAAGCATCCGTTTTCTGGGCCATCATCCCATAGTGAAGGTGATGCTTGATTTTCAAAGTATGTGATGAGTTTAGTAAACAAACAATGCCTTGGGAAAAAACAAGAATCAATTTAACACTTTAGAGTCTTGCAGTATTATAATGACTACCACATTTTTTTAATAGGCAAGCTAGTGTTTGCCATTTTGAAAAGTAAATCACTGTCCTACAAAACATTTTAAGTGAGATTATTAGACGGTTAATTGAATATGATGAACCACGTACCATTACCTTAGATTTACATTTGGCTACCATGAAACTATTATGCACAGTCCTCAGGCTGATAGTGAAAGAGCGACACTTGCATCAGCTTGGCTGGACAAGGGCCATTGGTCCATTAGAGGTAAGGAATGATATGTGTAACCATTCATCACCACCTCTCTTAATCCCCATTGTGGTTGTTCAAAGCAGTTCTCATTACATGTCTAAAAATCTAAAAAGAAAACTTTCTAGTTGCAATCCACATGAAAGTAAAACCAGATATCATTTTAAATTGTGTTTATGCTCATATAGTGCCACTAATACAGCGGAAACTTGCAGATGTGAGATTAAAAGAATTTGGTGTCTGGCTCGGAGACCAAAGTCCAAAGTCACCCAGAGAGTTTGGGACTGTGCTGAAGCAAGGTTTGTGCCTTAACATTCATAAAATCCTTAAAGCTGATATTTGAAAATAATGCATACTGATTATATTATATTAATTCTATATATATATATACTATATTTGGCATGTTTTAGTTTTAACATTTATGTGTTGCCTTGGATATGTCTTCAGGTTGGCAGTGGTACTACACAAAGTACATTGATGTTCGTAGAGGAGGAATCGGTGGGATATCTCTACTGTTAGCTGGCTACTGTGTCCTGTGTTACATATGGAGATACCCAGATCTCAGTAAGTCAAATTAACAATAGCAAGAATAAGATGTTTATCAAAACAATGTCTTATTAATTGAACGTGTTTGTGTTGTGCAGAGAAAGAACGGTGGAGAAAATACCATTAAGGATATTTGGTGTTTGTTAATAACGTGCCTTAGAAATAAGTGTTAACAGAAGCTAGTTTCTTCTTCACTCCGAACTTGAAGTTTGCAGTCTTTTTATTAGACATGTGCAAGAACGTACTGTGACTTAAGATACGTCTACTATGAATTAATATGGTTGATGAGAAAACAAACCTATCTGAAAGTACAGTATTTATATGAAGTATTTTTAATGCTAATTTATATCGAAGGAATTCATGCATTAAACCTAAATGAAAATTTGTAGAATTGTTTATTTTGTAATTGTGTAACTAAAAGCATAACAAGGACTTTAAATAATTTTACAATATTATAAATCTAAGAAAAGAAGAAAAGCTGTTTCATGATTTCTTGTGGTGAACATGACCATTCTTTATTTTCCTATTCAATAGTAATACCTAATAGTTTAAAAAGCAGACATTACAAAGTATTGGCTGTAGTCAAAATGTATTTAATATTGATTTTTTTTATCTTTGCTGCTGTAATGAACACTCACAAAAACAGACTAGAACTGACCACATACAGTATGATATGAGCACATACCTAACATAATAAAAATAACTTTTTAACATTATTTTTCTTTACAAAAAGTATAAATATTTTGTGTTTCGTGTTTTTATTTTGTAATACAAACATTATAAATCAAGTTTTGAGTGATGCAGAAAGAAAATGTTCAAAGCTATGATTACCACGTGGTGTTACGATAATCCAAGGCCACACTCGCACAATAAAACACAGTAAAAACAAATGATACTACTTGTGTTTCACTCGGTCTGTCCTAAGGCAAAGAAGCTCTTCGAAAAGAAAGTCTTCAGAGGAGTCTCCCTAGTACTGGCTGCTGGAGCTCAGATCAGGGAGGATATTTTACTTACGAAACACCAACAATAAGATTCAACTCTTTAATATTATTTAATGCATTAGGTATCATGAACAATAACAATAAACATGTTTTACAGCATTTTTAATCTAGGATGATGTTACTTTATAAATATACCACTGACCATTGTTTATTCATTTTCATAATGTTAATACATTACAAGTTAGTATTAGCCAAGATTAACAAATGCTGTAAAAGTCTTGTTTGTTATGTCATGCTATTCCATTAACTAACATGAACATACTGAATCTTATTGTAAAGTGTTACAACTTATTTTCTATTAGTCATTTTTGGTTGAATTGCTGGGAAAGACAGTGGAGTTTAGTGTTCATGATGCAAAAACAATGCGATGCAACCTTCCTTTAAGCTATTTAATGGATGTTAATGGAAACGTCCGCACACTTTCTCTGCTCTAGTCTGGTCAGTCTTTGTGGTCACACTACCATTGTTACAGCTGTCAGACTCTGTAATGGCATATGTGGAAAACGTTCTTATATAAATCAAGACTGAATGCCAAGTCTCTTCCATAATGATTTAGTACTTTAAAAAATAAACTGGTGCAGTCATGTAGCAAACCATCACACTGTCTTGACGTCCTTCAACTAAACTTCACAAAGCTGTGATCTTCTAATACAACTAAGTACCCTTAAATGTTGATATGCGGTGAAGGCACCAATTCTGTCTACACCAGTTTAAACACATTTGACTAGAAGAGATATACAGGCGCAATCCAAGAGCTATTAGAATGGGGATTTGTGAAATTACAAAATCATTTCCACATGTGCAAATATAAGTTGCCACTAGGGGCAGAAACTGCAAACTGACCCACAGGACAAGACTGGAGCCTGACCAGCAGGGGACACACTGCTCAAGGGAAAATCAAGTTAATGTAGGTAAATTTCCCTAAGCCTGTCTAGAAACAGCCGCAGTTAAATTTCATCCAAAAGAAAAGATTAAACATAAAAAGTAACTAAATTAATCGCATTGTGACATTATTTCATGACAATTAAGCAAAAAAGAAAACATTAAAATTGTTGCAATAATGCAAAAACATGCAAATATTCGCAAATGTATTATACATTATGTTTGAGTTGTACTGTCTTTAATTGATGCTCATTAAAATTCAATAAAAAAATACAAAAGACTAATTTGTGTACTGCCTGACATCACAGTCTAGGGCAGTGCCTAAGTGTCATGACAATAATGTCACAATGATCCTTCATTTTTGTGTTTTAACAACATCCAATTCTTTTATCTCTTTTGACTTTACACTGAAATGTAACCTGGACCTTTTTGTTACATTCGCCCATACAAGATTTTTTGAGACACTAACAGGTGCGCAACAGCACATATTATTCAGGGAGACAGGGAGCAGCACAGATTTGACAAAAAACTTACAATGCCTCATTAAAAATGAATACAAGCAAAAAAGATAAAACAATGTAACATTGTACCCTCAATCTGAGGACTTAACTTCCCCTGCACAAAACCACACGGTTTCGTCTCTGTGGAGATCACATACCTGTAAGGTACAAAACTAAAACGAAAGTAAAAAAATGAACACAGCTAGTGCTCGAAAACAACGAAACGGTGCATTTGTGTGCCTCACTTGGTCAAAATCACATACTGAGAGACGACCTTATGACCTTAAGTGCGGACAGACTATGAGACTAAGTGTATTTGATACTGAATGATACGCTACAGATACCAATGTCTACCTATGACATTCCAAACATCACACTAAACGTACTGCATGATTGTGTATATGTAAATATATTGATGTGTGTGCGTGTGATTGCAAGTGCATCCTGTGATGCAATTTCAAAGGCTTTCTCGTGTAAACTGCTCTAGAACAACAGGCACAGTATTTTCACCATCATAAGTCCTCGACACTTCCACAACCGCTGTGTGCACTCTTATACTTCTATAATGCCAACTAAAAAAAATTCATGGCATGAAATGGCTCGCGGCTAACATGAAACTGTCTAATGTAAATATGGCACTGTCTAACATTCTAAGATGCTATTCACGGCAGCTTCCAGCACAGAGTCCGTATCAGCCAACGAGGTGTGACTGTGATCCGAGGAAAGCTGCTGTTCTTGACTCCGCCCCCTGCCTGACGGGTTGCTTTGGGCAGGGCTGTGCTGTGATTGGCTGGGAGATGCAGGATAATGAGCATGTTGACTGCTGCTGATGAGGTTGTTGGATTTGATTTTTTTAATGTTCAGGATGCACTTGATAGGGCTTCTTCTGTGTTCCTCTGTTTCTTTTTCTGGTTGGGAGTCTGTCCTATAAGCAGGTTCTCTGTGGCTGTTCACTCTCTGCCCGTCTCTTCCCGCGTGACTCATTGGAAGCCTCGTTGATGTCCCCAATCCGCTTGGGTTTCCCTCATGGCTGACTTCAGGACTTGGTATCCTCTTCTTAGAGCTGCAGCAGAAGTCTTCAAAGAAGCCATCTGAGGAGGCACCAAAACATTACAATCATATCCTAAGTCTCTTAGACATCTTAGAAAATTGTGTGAGCAGTATAAAAACATTTCAAAACCATTGTCCATCACTCACCTGGATCCACCAATACCATTCGCTTGTCTTGGGTCAGGTTGCTCCGTTCCTCTTGGTTAAACGTCCTGTCAATCATCACCATTTCTGATGAGGGGCTAGATCTCTGAAAGCACATTTAAGATTTTAGACGTTGATTTTAGAGTGCTGATTTACAAAACACTGTCACAGATCTAAAATGCCTTCACTTAAAGGAAAACCAACCTCTGACTCCACCATAAGCAGACGCCTGTATTTGTTTACCATGACCTGCGTCCGTTCCAATACTCGCGTGGCAACTGCCTCAAACTCCTCGTCGACTATACAGTCACAAACACAGAATCAATGGTACAGTCAATCTATCTGTGCTTACAGAGCAATAAAGTAGCAAAGTGTTGAAGACACACCTTTGGTAAATTCTTCATCTCGTGGCGGTGAGCCTTGGAAAACATGATAGGGCAGTAATCGCTCAATGACATCAGTGACCGAAGAGAAGGGTGGGTGCTCTGGAGACATGACTCCACTGTGATCTCTTCTGAGCTGCTGGAGGACCCTGTAAAAGACAGGTGCGTTTAAGAAAACAGGCCCAGAGTCACTTTGTTTTTTATCCGTCGAGTCTGGTATCCATTTATGGTTTTATTAAGAGATATGAGGCACTCACATTCCTCCTCGAGTAAGCTGCTGAGTTGCAGGTCGCTTCGGGGTGAGAGGGGATTCCAGACTGGCAGGAGTTAGTGTTTTCACAGCTAAGATATAAAAAGATTGTATTATTATTAAATGTTTTATTAAATATAATTTAATGTTTCATATAACTATTTTTGAAATAATGAAATTATTACTTTTTTAAATCACAATCGTTTGATTATAAAACGTTTAGAACTTAATACATATTGTTGATGAGTAACTAAGTTTCAAACACAAAAAACGCACAAACTACCTAAGTTACATTACAGAAAATCTACATTATATAGACTGTTTCATTGGTTAACTTCCAGTCTGTGTTTGTTATAATATAACATATTTCTATTAATTTCAAGTAATATTTTATTGTTTATTATTGTATTCAATTCCATTAAAACTACTCAAAATGTATTGACTTTGCGGAGGTCTACTGGAAGTTAAGTTTGGGCCACATAATGTTTGTTTATGTTGTTGGTGCTGAAACCGTCAATAGACCTCGTCGATTGACATAAACAACGCTGGTTCAACGCTGGTCCAGAAGAACTTTCTGTTTCAGTTACACAAACGTTTGAACAAAATACAAACAACAAAATATTTATAATTGATAGAAAATGTTAAACAAATATTTTTAAGATCGAATTGTATATGTAAGAATGAAAAGAAATACTAATATTAAGTAAATAAAAGCTGAAACGGAAGTGCTTCTGAACCAGTGTTTACATCTTGCAAAGTGGTCTATAGAAAAAGTGGAATAATAAAACAAATAGTGAAAAGTACTAATAAATAAATGAAAGCCTGAATAAACGTTATGTAACATGCATTTGAGTAAATTTTCACAAATAAGTTCACAAATGGTTCACGATTTGTTCCATAATGGTCTCTAAAGCTTAATAGTGGTTATTAAACCTATTGAAGTCTTACCTTTGGTACCAAGGAGATTAACTAATTGTGTCTGAGCTGCTGCCGTGTCCTACAGAATTGACAAACATTTAAAAATGTATTAAAGATACCGTTTTTTTGCACAAGGGGGAACATCATTTCATGCAAACCATGTTTCACCTGGTTTAGAGTGCCTTGCTGAAACTCCTGAATTCCAGAAGAAACTGGGCTGCTCTGAGCTACAGGCATGAGGAGATGCTGTCCTGGGTTAACCGATAATTGCTGACAAACTTGTGGGCCTTGGACAGAATTGACCACGGTAAGGTGGCTTGAACTCTGTGACGTTTGTACAGGGTTGGGGCTAGGCGACACACTGGCGGTCCAAACCTTAGCGGTGGCACCGGGTCTCTGCGACACCTGTACAACAGGGGTCGGAGAAGCTTGGCCTATCTGACTTGCACCCACCAAACCTTGATTTACAATCAACTGTCCTCCGGCTGAAAAGTTCTGGCCAGGAATAAGCTGCACTGCTGAGTTCTGATTGGTCAGGATTGAGTATGTGGTAGTGCTCATTGGTTCACCCACTTGAGTGTTTGTTTGTATCACCTGCCCATTCACAGCCTGGAACCCGTGAACAGTGGTACCAGTGGTGAGGGATATAGAACTCGGTACCAAAAACTGCCCCTGGGGCAGATTGGATTGGGGCTGTGCCTGTTGCCCCAGTGGTGAATGCATTACAATGCTGCTGGTTGGATTTACCACTTTAACTTGTTGAGCAGTCTGAGGAGACCCGCTGGTCGTGTACTGGGTACTGACTAGATTTGCAGTAGCTGTGGTGCTGGGCTGAAGCCCAATGTTGCTGATATTGTATACAGTTTGTGACCCTGTCTGTAGGGGTTTCGGCTGAATGGGTCGAACCAACGTCTGTTGTGCTGGGCCTCGTTGAATGATAATATTCTGAACTGGAATTGTACCTTTATTGAAAGACATTGACATTTGATTTGGTGCGGTAGGTGCGAACATGGTGCCCTGCCCACTATTGTTTGCCACCACATTTCCACTTGGTCTCAAAAGGATCTGAGGCTGTTCCAAACTGTTGATAGTCATCATAGAGGACGCACTGTCGTTAAAAGACCCTACCACCTGGATATGTCCCGTAGGGCCATTTGGCAAGGGTAGCTGGGGAACCTGCTGGATAAAAGATGGTGGCTGCACCCCAGCAACGGGCAAAGGTGCCACCATGCCAGGACCCGCGACACCTCCGAACCCTCCAGAGACCAGCTGCTGAGGGAAGGTGGTAGCTGTGGGAATGAGAGATGGTTGGGAGTCCAAAAGGGCTTCTTGAGCCAGTGTCTGCTCTGTGATATCTGCTTCCAGCAATGACTTCTGGAGGATGTCAAAGGGTTGGTCTTCACCCCCAAGGTCAACGTCACCAGGTGAAGGTCCATCGTCAAGCTCATCGTCGATGAATGAAAGATTGCCTGAGAGCTGAAGCTCAGCTGCGCCAGCCTCCCCAAACTCTCCCAAATGATTGTGGTCATCTTTGAGTCCATCATTGGAGCTGCCCTGAATAGAAAACCAAAACAAGTGCAGTGTGAAACAGATTTATTTTATTTCATGTATCCACCATTGCATGCAGAATTACTCACAGTGTCACCAGTAAAGAACGAGCTGGCAGACCCATATGCTGCATTTGTCACATCATCCTCCCCGATCTGTTTTCAAGTCAGAGGCAGGTGTTAATATTGTTTTAGAAAACACAAATTTAGTACTGTTGAGATACTCACAGATTTACTGTTGGAACCATGAAGATACTCATTTAATGCTTGCACATCTCTGTTAAAAAGTAGGTAAAGAAAACATGTTTATGTATGATTTCAAAAACTAGGAAAAAGCCTTTAAAGCATTTGGAACTCTTTAAATTGTTACAATTAAATTCAAAAGTTGCCCACCCTATAAAATCCAGAAGACGTTGATCGTCTTCATCATCCATGACACCTGTCACACAGCAGAGACACATTTTGTGACGCAAAAAATGTCCGTTTTGTCATTCAGGCCTGATGATGTTTGGCTAAACTGAGATATAGTTAGTATATAAATTTGCTCCCGAAAACACCCGAAGAGCCGTACAAATATAGTGTGCAGAAAGTATTTTGCATCCATGCCAAACAACTTATTTGTATTAATGGTATAGTCTGTAAATTCATCTAAAGCATGAAATGACTACCAAATGTAGTCGAGGCAAAAATGTGTGTTCTGTGAAATTATAGGCTTAGTATGACAGATTTTGGCCAGGTCTCTAGGTCAGATAACCAAATATTTGTGACACTTTATGACAGTCATCTCATTGTTAAGTGTCCAAATGTACCTTAATTCATCCTACAGTCAGAACCAAAGGTTAGGACTCAGGGAGTATTTATATTATGATGTGGCAGTGTCAGTCACTATTCTTGTGTTAACCGTTCTTTCATTTTTCCACTTGAGTCCAAACAAACTACAAATGCTAGTAAAACGATATTCACTTGCAATAGAAAGTAAGAAATTGTTTCTCTTGAGCACCAAATGCACTTCTATGCAACCAGGAAATGTATACACAAAGGGCATTTTGAATGCACATTCATAAAGTAAAAGTGTATAATATGCATAGCAATGTGTTTAAAACACTACGATTATTACATCTGAGAGATAAAGACATTTCTGTTACAGAAAGAAGGCTTTGACTGATTCGTATACTATGCTGCGAAAGCCACAGCTGCGGATACAAAGTATCCTATATAGACTTCAAAATGGCGACTGGTGCTTTTTAACTGCGACACACATACATTCAGTCGACATACAAAGGGCACTTTGACGCTGAGACTACTAACTGCGTTTTAAAAATGCATAGCCTATCATTTCTGGTAATGTTTTTTAAAATACCCATAGAAACACAGCGTGCACTCGAAAATGCGTGTGTGGAAACGTGTGAAACAAAGGCGTGTGGGGGATGGGTGAAACTTGTTTGGCAGGTTTGTTGTTTACTCTCATGTAAAGCTTCTCAATATGTTTTAACGAAGTTTGTGTTTGACACACATAAGGGCAAGAAGAGTTGTCTGATTTTTTACCCAAAATGTAACGTTACAAAGAAGCTTTATATTTCATTCATATTGGTAAAAAAAGACACGTGACGGCTAGCGTTGATACAATACTGCTTTGATGAATTTAAAATAAGTTATAGAAATCCAACATAAGCATCATTACCCTTTTTTAAGAAACTAAGTTAAACTAATCGCAGATCATCTGGAGAAGAAAGGGGCGAATGAGGCAAACACGCGGCTATGAACACTTGCCAATGCATATTAACATGTTATCAAACAGTCAACGAAATGATAGTACACTTATTATAAATAGTATATGTTTACATTTTCCAAAGAGATTATGCTTGCTGTATCTGTGTAGTTAATGCTTTGCTAACTACATGTAAAAAAAAACAGTGTCCGGCCTTAAAACATGTCCTTGATTAACAACCTTAAAATGATAACAAATCATTCATTTAAACGCTCGTTTTTATTAAATAAACAGAGTATTTAACCTATCGCACATATCACGCTTATATTCGTTTAGGCTTTGATCAAAGAGACAACTTAGGAAGCCAAATGAGGGAGGAGATGATTATTTTTTTTCTTCCTCTCTACAAAAAACCTATCAATCCTCTTGCATGTTAAGTCAAAGGGGCGGAAAACAGACGCGTAGAAAACCAGCAACCCTTCCAAAATACAGAATAAAAAACCCCGTTCGACAGAGACGACGGATTTTTACAGATTCTGTTGTCGACTCGTCAAACAGGGCGGTTTGGGAGGACTGAAGGCTCTCCGTGGCGCAAGGGCAGGACGCACAAAACCCGCCTTAATCTCTCTGAAAGTAACAGCTAGAAACAGACAGGGACTTTGTCCATAAATAGACGGAATCGAGTGGCGACGACTGGACTTTATCTCACCGCTTGAAAAAGCTCTACAAAACCGCGTTTGCGCACATATGCGCATTGCTACTCTGCGGCAGCCGTGGAGCGCAGCAGGACGGGTGGCTCAAAGAAACGCGCATTCAGTCTCGTATCGCTGTTTAATATTTGTCTGAGCTCTTCGATTTTGCGAAGGGTGTAAACTCGGACCAGCAGGCGAATCTTAAGAAGCCTTTTTCTTGCCCCGGGGTGTCGATGGCCTTCACGGAAAAGCTCGGCGACGTGGACGTTTCCCTCAGCTATTAAGAAACGGGCTCAATTCGTCGAGCAAAAAGCGAACGGAGAACAAATCGTTGGCGAAGCATAAATATTTATTTCGATTTGCATGACATAAAGACGACTTGAAAAGAGGCAAACCCTTACTCCTGTCTCACTCCTCTTGAAACCCAATATCTCCATTTGGCAACTTTTAATTTGCTCCCCCTCCTCCTTCTTCTTTCTCCCTCTCCCACTCATATATTTTTCCCTCACTGTCCTTGCTGCTCAGTCTCAGATAGACTTTTCTCTCTCCACGCTTGCTCTTCCCTCCCCGAAGGAAGGGGAGGAAGGAGGTTGTGTGTGTTTTTTCCTTGAAATTTTTATCACAAAATTATAATACACTCAAAGGGGAAACTCACCGTCATGAAAAAGCAGTGCCGTGTCCACGGGGTTTCCTCGCCATCTCTGCACGGGCCGGTGGAGCAGTGCGGCTCCAGCAGAAGGCAGCATCACTATCTAGTGCACTACACACCATAGGACTCTTTACTTCTAAGAAAACTCTTAAACTACTTAGTTTTTAAATAAATTGCTTATACGTTGTGTTCTTATAGTGAAAATGCAGATTATACCCGCAGTTTGCATGAATCATTCCTAATACCCGACATGCATAATTGAATAAAGAAGTGTTGGCAACAAGCGGTAGGGGGCGGGGTATCCACTTCGACCACACCTTTAATGTCATGAGATCACACATTAGTCAGATGTGTAAAACTGTTTGGCGGATGCAAATTTAGCAAAGAAAACTCATCATTGTGTTCTTTTTAAATTACTGGGGAAAAAGTGTGCAAAAGTTTCTTACAATTGTTTCAAAAGAGAGACATATTAATGATGCCCTTATGATTCTAGATTTCCAAGTAATATAGAAATATAGTGTATGAAAACTAAATTCTTGTATCTACGTTCTTTTTATTTATGTATATTTATGTGTTTTATAAACCCATAGTTTTAAGCGATAGCAGCCCTGCCCAAAGATATAAACAAATAGAAAATGAATACAAATAAAAACAATAGGTGTGTATTATAATAGAAAAAAATAAAAAGTTCTAGATGCACTTGACAAAATTCCCAAAGCTTTCATATTTTATATAGTTTAACAGTCCATTTGGAATGACTAATTTTTTTTTTAAATAAAATGTTGGCATCAATTTACAGGTCCTAAACAATGTAATACACAATTGTCTTACGTCTTTCAGTTCCGTGTGAAAAAAAACAGCAGTTTATTATGAACGCAAAATATCTTTTTTTTATTTACACAAGAACGCACAATATCCGATTGAATACACCAATGCAACGTTGCGTAAGTAAAGGTCTTGATTCGTCTGTCCAATCAGCAATGAGTTCACTCAATCTAGTCGTCACATGGTAAACGTGCGCTCACCACGCCTGTTTTGCGGCATCACTTCCGGCCGTAGCAGCCCTGTTTTCCGAAGCAACATGGATGCATTCGGAGTGAAAGTTAGTGCGGAAACCGATGATAGGGAGACGAATGCCGCCGTTAAAGTTCCCGAAAGAGTGTTACGCAGAGATCAAGCGAGGCTTGAAGAGGTCGAGCGCCGTAGAAACGTCAAGGAGAGCCAAACCGTGACGGAGGAAAAGAGCGACTTCTTCACGTCCACCTTTAATTCCGAGAAGGCTGCTGTGGAAGAAATCATCTCCAGTTGTAACTATGGCGACAGCGACCAAGCGTCAAAAACATTGGAGGTGGTCAGTGTCAAAATTCAACAGCTCCAGAAATTTCTTAACGATAGCGTCATGTTTCTAACGCAATATGAAATAAGACAGGCCCAGGCATCCTTGCAGACAATGCAGAGCTCTCTGGCTGAGAAAAGGGAGGCGGCACTGCCTAAAAAGAAATTCGCCTTCAGATCCAGGAACACAAGGACTGGTAAGCAGCCTGCACCAAAACAAGAAACATCAGAAAAGTCTGCGTCCGTTGTGGATGGCCCTGCGGTACAGGATGCTGCGATTTACGTAAATCAGTGTGGGTTCTCCAATGTCGACAGTCAAGTCTTGATCATGCATGCAGAGGAACTTCAGCAACGGGATGTGCTGTTATCTAATCTGACAAACTGTAAAGTCAGACTTTATGGATGTCCGAGTACCGTGCACATCAAAGTCGTCTGTAACTGTGAGATCCTTTGCGGGCCTGTTTCCAGCTCTGTTTTTGTCGATCAATGCACTGACAGCACTTTAGCTGCTCCCTGTCAGCAGCTTCGCACCCACAATACTTCTGCTACTCAGATATACCTCCATGTGACCAGCCGGGCAATTATAGAGGACTGTCATGGGGTCAGGGTTGCCCCATTCACGTGGACTTATCCAGGCATTCAGGAACATTTTAAAATATCTGGACTTGATCCAGAGCGGAATAACTGGGAACAGGTTGATGATTTCAACTGGCTTGCTACTGGTACCCCCTCTCCCAACTGGACTATCATTCCTGAGTCTGAGAGAATATCTAGTTGGGAATCCGTACAACCAGCTACCTAGTCTTAATGTGTTTACAGTAAAAACAAGGCAACCTATTTTCTTTGTTATACAGATATGACTCTAACATGATACCATAAACGTAAAATTTTCCAGTATATCCTTCTTGCAGAACTTATAAATAAACTGAATGCTTAGAAAAACGATCAAGTTGAGCACTGATGTCATCTTATAAAGTTTGTGCTTAAATGTGGTTTAGTCGCCAAGCCTGTATGTATATATTTATATAATCATAATCACTGGATGCGTTGTTATATTTAAATATAAAGTGTATTCACAACTGTGAGAGATGTTAAATTGAACTTAATAAAAAGTTTGATCTGCTATCAAATTTCTGACAGAAAATGTTGCAGGAAAAAATCAGCTAACAAGTTGGTCAAAATCTGTATCTTACTGTACAGTAAAAATTAAAAGAAAAAGTAAACCGTGACATTTGATTCCCTTTCAGGTAAGCACATGCAGATATTAAAATCAAAATATGAGTGTTTTTAATTCAATTTTGTACATTTTAATATAGTTAACAATGTTAATTGATCAAATGGCAATAGATAGGCAAACATGACCCGTTACTCTTAAAAAATAGTATTATCTTCACTGTCTACTATTATTATACACATTTTTTCAATTATATTGCTATATTGCTCAAAGAAAGGCTGGTGTGCTTGGTCGACAATGGGCTCCATTAAAGTGGAAGTGGGATGGTCTTACGTGTTTGTCTCCTGGTTTTTGGTGTCCCACTAATGATGCCGGTCAAACCATGTGACAGGACAAGCCAATCACACGCCATGGCAGCAGTTTACAAATAGGCTCATCTGTTGGTCAGGGATTTCTGTAAATGGGATGAGGGTGATTAGCTGGGTTTACGATGACGTACGGTATCTTTGTGTTTAATCATTCGGATCTTTGGCAGGTAGAGAAACATCACTATTTGCTTCGGTACCTGTAAATACTGTTGATTTTAGTTATAGTAAATGAAAATCCATTTTAAATGAAGACGATGCGTTACACTTACGTTTACTTATAGACCGACCTGATCTTTGTTTTAGTATGGGTGCGAAGACAGTCATGAAAATATCTAACAAGTTCTTGCTTTACAGGAATGGATTACACATTGCGCCTTGAACTTGCTTTGAGTGTTAAACTTTTCTAAACTGCATAGTCTGTGGAGATCACCAGACATTTTTTTCTTTATCTGCACTTTGATATAGTCATCCAAAATGGCTCTTATGAAGGTGAAGTTTGACCTGAAGAAACGGGTGAAGCTGGCCCAGATGCTATGGCTCATGTACTGGATCTCAGTTATGGCCGGTGTGCTCGTCTTCAGCATGGGCCTTTTCTTTAAAATTGAACTGCGGAAGAGAAGTGAACTCATGGACAACAATGAAAGTCATTTTGTACCTAACCTGCTAATTGGTGTGGGCCTGTTGGCGTGCGGTCTCAATGCCTTTGGGGGCAAGATCTGCTATGATTCACTCGATTCCACCAAGTTCGCAAAATGGAAGACCATTTTGAAGCCCTTTCTCATTTGTTGTTTGTTCTTCAACGTTCTACTTGTCCTCACGGCGGTTATGTGTTTTACCATGCGCATACCTCTACAGTTCACCCTCGCCGAGGGCCTGAAAAATGGAATGAAGTACTACAAGGATTCGGACACACCTGGTCGTTGCTACATGAAGAGAACTCTGGATCTTATGCAGATGGAGTTCCGTTGCTGTGGCAACAATAACTACAAAGATTGGTTTGAGATCCAGTGGGTGAGCAACCGTTACCTGGACTTCAGCTCCAAGGAAGTCAAAGAGTTAAGTTTCTTTTTTCATTTGTGGCAGAAAAAAGAATGCATTATTGTTTATGTTCAGATCCTTTCGATTCATTCTGATCAGATATAGTTTATTAAAGTTTTAAATGGTGGGTAAAGAGAGATTTTATTCAAGATGTTCACTATTAAGGTGACCTATACAATACAAACCAGCACCATGATCTGTGATGTTCTTGTTATTTAAGTTGTGATAGACGGGTGTGATTTGTGGGGGGTAAATTTGCAGTGTAAATGGTATCTGGCATGTTAGCCACTTTGGAATTAGTCGATAATCTTCATGGATCATATTTTCTTGTCCTCAGAGCTTACTGTCCGTCTCAATCATTTGAAGGCCTGATAGACAGGCTTGAAATAGATCTTAAAGTTGCTAATAGTTTCACAAGAGAGATGTTCATTGTTTAATGCTTATACCACAGAATTAATATCAAGTTATGAAAAGTGCCTTGAATTTTTTGGAAAATCTTTCTACGCAAAAACAATGTAATAATAATGCCATAATGTAGAATTTTGTGTTTTGATGGCTTGCCATACATACTTATTAGTATATACAGCATTAATTTGAATATAAAATAACATAAAATGTATTTAAATTATATTATTTATTTTAAATAATGAAGTTTATTCGCTCAACAACTGTTTTTTCTTCTTCAGTCGAATCAGCAGTAATGTGGATGGAAAATATCTAATGGATGGAGTTCCCTTCAGCTGCTGCAACCCCAGCTCACCCAGACCCTGCATCCAGCAGCAAATAACCAATAATACGGCTCACTACAGCTATGACCATCACACAGAAGAGCTTAACATCTGGAAACGTGGTTGCCGTGATGCCCTCGTGTTTTACTACGGTGAAATGATGAACACTATCGGGATACTTGTGCTGCTGGTTACAGCTCTGGAAGTAAGATGTTTAGCTTTGAAATATCTTAATGTGCCGATCCAGGAGCTTAATCGCTTACATTGCCTACCTGTAATCTTAATGGACTACGCAATAAAGGTCAAACTGATCTCTGATCAGTACTTATTGTGCTTAAGGTACCTTTGTCCAATCCAGATACTTAATCCTATAAACTGCAGTTACAATGTGTTCTTTGGATTCTGACGCCATATAATAAATCATAATTATTGAAATTAAAGTTATAAATAAAGAATTGCACACTTGACTATGGATTTGAGGGGAAATCTCAACTTTCTACATTTTATGACACAGTTTCAGAAGATTGTAGAGGTTGTTTAGCAAATCTTTGGATGACGTCATGATCATGCTGGCAGGTTATTCATTCACTTAACTTTGTGACTTAGTCTCACTTGGCATCAACGGGGAAAACATCAAACTGGCTTGGTTAATAATAAATGTGCTAAATTTGGAAATCTTGAAACCACAGAAATATTATTTGGCCTGCTGAGATATTTTAAAAAGTAAAGACAGTTGTTACGTTTTTACTAGACCTGTGCTGAGTTTCCCGAAACCTTCTTAACGCTACGTCATTCTTAAGTTATACCATAAGAGTGGTATCGATATATTCTTAAGAATGACGTAATGATACGAAGGTTTCGGAAAATCCAGGCCAAATCATTTAAAAATTACATTTGTAATGCAGCCATTACTAAAAAAATTCTCAAAATAATTTAGTGACTAGTAACATCTAAATTTTTCAATTGGCTCAACTAAATTTGGCAACAGTCTTTTCAACATTTACAAAACTTACAAAACTTTGATTGAACTAGGTGAAATGTAAACAAAAATAGAAAATTAGAAATTTTGAGTTTGAGAGGAGTGTAGATTTTTAGCTGATTCAATTATATTACATCATATTTTTACTTTAATAGAACCACTTTGTTTATAAGTCTTTTAAAACTGACAAAAACAGTACAGCGTTACAATGTTTGCATATAAAAAAGAATTTGAATATTCATGGCAATCTTGAGAGGTCCTTAAACTAGAGGTGGTAGAGATTTGTACTTTGAGATGATGCGCTCACACTTAAGATTGAGAGGGATCAAAAGTTCTAATCTGTGGGGTGGAGTTTGGTGTTGAGTTCTTGGAAAAGGTGATCGCGAGTTCTCTAGGTAAACTATATTAATTTGAGTTGAGTAAAATTCAGTTTGACTCGAGCAGAGTTAGTGCATAATACTAACTCTTATATGCTTTTCTTTAGATTGCTGTAATGATTGGTCTACAGTATGTAAGCACCTCTCTGTCCACGCTGGTGAATCCTGAAGACCCTGAGAGTGAGAGCGAGGGCTGGATCCTGGAGAAAACTGTCAAAGAAACCTTCACTGACATCATGGCTAAGATGAAGGCCATGGGCAAAGGCAATCAAGTGGATGAGGGGGCACAGGAAGGGGGCGTGGCCACTGTGAGCTGAACAAGCCACACCCATCAGAACTTTGGTCACGCCTACCTGAGGTAGAGTGCTTTGGGACACAGCCTAAATCTGAAGCGTATATCATTCACACTACACAAAGTGAAGACAAAGCCAGTTAACTTGTTGAGAAAATAAAATGTGAATACAAACTCATAATAAATAGTAGTTTAATTGGTGTAATAGAAAATCAATATTATGTTGAAATCCATATATAAATTGAATGCATCAAAGGCATTTTTTATTGAATGCATCAAATGCATACAATTTGATTTGTACTGAATTGTCAAATGTAAAGGTTACATTTTTTATTTATTTCTTGTTTGAGTTAACATTCACCCCAAGGCTGGCAAGTCAGGGCTTTATGAAAAGTAAAAAAACCTTCCCACACCCCGACCAATTTATTACAAACGAAAGAAGCTAGAGAGACCTTATTCAGCATTTTGGCCAGAGCTGGATGGAATGAACACAAATACTGTATTTGAATTTATGAAAAAGTTGTAATTCTTTATAAAATGCCGTAAAAGGGTATATTTAAGATATGATTTTGTGGCCTACCTGATGTGTCCTCTGTTAGACTATTTGCCGTCGACTTGAAAAATAAAAAACGTTTAAAGTTCAGCACCAGGTAACAAAAGATTTGATCGGAGGCTGACTTTGCAGGTTTAGGAGACAAGCAACGTTTTAAGCCCCAAAATGTGCTATGGTACAGAGGAATAACCAGGTACAGGGTGGGGGGCAGGGGTGCTTGAGAAGGCCCCTGGAGCTCGTAAGAAAGCTTAAGTTTGGCAGCTAAACCCTGACCTGTGACTTCTGGAATCTCCTGTGCTTTTACACCTGCACGTTTACTCCATTTACTGTCCCAGGCCAGAGACTGAAACTCACTCGAACTTGTAATTATTATATTCAAATAAGACTATTCTAATTATGTGGCTATGTAAATAGTGTAGAATTATTAAAAATATATTTTTCTTTTTGTAAAAATACAATACGATTTATATTGTTTGTAAGTAGAGTTGACCTTACTGTAGAAGAGTGTTTGGTGCTTAGTCATTGTTATTATGAATAAAATTTGTTAAATTGAAAACAAGCAGCTTCTTCAGTCAATTGAGAGATCAAAGAGCAGGGCATGCTGGGAGCTTTTCCTTATCTAATAGGATCAGAAAAGAATTATGTGATTAATTCACATGGTGTTTGGCACAGTAACTTTGAATTGTAGGTCAGATAAACTGTCACCATATGGTGTGTAAGTCTGTATATTGTAAATGTTTTTCTTTGTTTTAAAAAAAGATATGTAATCACCATAGTGACCTTCGCGATGATTATAGCTTAAAAAAAACCCTCATAAGAATAAAACAAATGGTGTTTAAGACATTTGGACAAATATATCCACATTTACACAAATGATCCACATTTACATTTTAATGTTTTACTTCAAGAAACAGTGCAACATAACAGGAAACGGGAATGAAAAGGATGACTTTCTGTGGGTATTTTGGTTTGTTGTCAAGCAAATAAACAGGAGCTGATCTGATAAGCTACTTTTGAATGTGCTCAGCTTAACTTCTTGGCAGGTGACCTGAACTCCAACTGCACATTCGGTTAGTGTAGGACACAGAACGTACTTGTTCAGGTATGTCTTTCGGCCATGCTCTTCTGTGGTTACATTTTTCCTCCAGGTCACGAAATGTTTGCCATTGGCCAGAACCCAAACATTAGATGATCTATGATCATGTTAACTGAGAAGATGACATATAGCTGCAATCTTACATGTAAGATGACTGTTTTTGTGGGGAAAAAAAACAGAAATGGAGCTACACAATGAATGTGGATGGAATTGCTTCGCTAATTTGGTTTTTGGAGGATTGTTATCAAAGCTTTTAATTGTAGATTTTGTTATCTTTTGGGGTCTTAAAACATTTAGAATAGCACATATTTAAGTTTTTAAGTTGCTTTTTTACAGTTTAACTTTAGCAGCAGTAATACCACTTTCTCAGAAATGAGTTTCTAAAATTAAGGTGTATAAACTTAACGGATTTTTCCTCTGACCTATCTTTAAATCCTCTGACCAGAACAGTAGGTGTCAATGACAGAAGTAGGGAAGTGAGAAACTCTAAACCTGCAAATAAACATCCTTTAAGCTAAATTGTCAATTTAACTGTCAGGTGAACACTGCCATCTGTTGGGTCGAAAACACTGGTGATGCACACCTAGAAATTCCTATAATTATGTATAAATCTATAACATTTTCTTTTTGTTCCCCCCTTTTATTATGTATAACATCTTTAAAGTTGTTCGAAATGAATAAGCATTATTTATAATATATAGGGAATATATAGGGAATTGTATAGGGAAATACGTTATTGCAGCGCAGGGAGGGGCGGACTGACCAGTAGGACATTCTGTCAAAGTCCAGAACGGCCGTCCCACCGACGGCACACAGCCGAGACCAGGGGCGGGCCGGGTCGGGCCGGCCATCTGGAGTATCGGAACTTTTCCTGGTGGGCCGCTAATGTATGGGGCCGGAATGGACGCTTGGGCCAGAAAGACTGACGTTATTAACGCGAATGCACGCAACGCGAAGGCATTAGCGAGACGAAAACGTATACAATGGCCCCTAAAATCATTTTTAGATTAAAAAAAGATTGTTCTGTACGATTAAGCTCAATTTTGGTCCCCACGGTGACACGACTCCCCATGTGTTGGTGTGCATTCAGGTTTAGGTCCCCACCGGGATATAAAAAGAAGGCCGCGCGCACGCACGCACGCACGCACGCACGCACGCACCCACCCACGCACGCACGCACGCACGCACGCACACACACACACACACACACACACACTGTTCCTTTAAGACACTTGTCTCTCTGGCATGTGAACCGTGATGGCAGATGCCCTCTCTCTCTTTCTCACGTTCATAAAGTCACTCTGTCTAACTGACAGACAGGAGATTCACATGGTGCTCTCTTCAGCTCTTCACAGCATCATCAGTAATATCTGTGTGAAAGATCTCTGACGGCTGAAGACAGCCCACACACTCAGCTAAATGAGATCGTGATCTCTGTCGGTTTGAATGATGCTGGTATGTGTGTGTGTAGGCCTATATTCTATACTTCTCAAGGAGTGATGTAGGCTACACCACCAGCTCATTTTTTATTATTATTTTATATTATTTTAATACAAGATCAGTGTGACTTTCTTTTGCAGAACACAAGATATTTTGAAAAATGCTGGCAACCAAACAACATTTGGCCCCCCATTGACTTCCAATGTGTGGACGCGAAACCACTGAGACATTTCTCAAAATATCTTCATCTGTGTACCACATGTGAAAGAGTCATATAGGATTTGAATGACACGAGAGTGAGAGTTTTTATTTTCGGGCGAACTGTCCCTTAAGTAATATATTTTTAATCTAAACGTTAGAGGTTCAACACCAAGAGAAAATCTTAAATTAGCAAAAAAAGAGGAAGTTTTTTAAATGACTAATTGTACTTAATCGTTTTCTTATCAAGTCAAATTAATTTGTAATATAATAAAGATTTATGGCGTTTCACTTTTCGCCAGCAGAGGGCATTCTTCTGCGTTATGCTCTCTTACGAATGAGAACGCACCACTTGTTACTAATTTGCCACCTCGCTTATACGAATTGTCGTGAGATTTCCCTCAGATTGAGTTTATCCTTAAAATTAATTACAGTAAGAAATATACAATTTCTTTAAAAAAGCTCTGACCTACCTTGTGACCATAACATGTGCTCAGATGTTGTGGAAATTATTTTATGTTGCCTGTATTTTTCTCTAACATTCTGTTTTTTTTCAGTTGCAGAAAACACAGGTTTAGTTTTGTGTAATTTTGCTTGGTCTCCGTTTACCTAAAACAAAGCGGCACATATTACAAATAATTGACATATATGGGTGAATTGTATACACGTTTACACATGTTTAGGTGCCTCCAGGAATTTTGGAAGGGTACAGATTACTTAAATAAATATTTTAGTCTCACTTGAGAATGTAGTGCTGCGTGAGATCATGTTTTTATTTTCGAAACAACATCATCTTTCAGAGTTGTTAAAGACTTTTTCAATGTTAATGTTTTATTACTTAAATAAGTTACACTAACATCATCTTCCTCATGGGGGCAGCATCCACTGATGTGACACAGAGAGTTCCACTCATGTGATTCCTGTGCAAGATGTTTCTGACATATAATCCAATTTCAACAAAACACAGCTGAAAATAAATAAAAGCATAATTATCACATACTCACACCATGACCCCAGATGTTTTTCTTACCCTCTGCTCTCTGTGCCTGGCCTGGGTCCAGGGTTTCTCTCATTCTACATGACCCGGAGAGAAATGCCTACAAGGACACTGCAAATGACTAAAGCACGCTGGGGATGGAGAAAGAAAGAAAAATGGATGTGCTGGAGCGAGGAGAGAAATGTTCTTTGCAGGTATAGCTTCATATTTGCTGGGCAGGGTGAAGTGTCTTTTGTATTTTATCGGACTGCTGCTCTGAGATCAGGAATAAAAAGTTTTTTAATAGAGCATTCATTTATTATAATTTATTCGTTATAGGGGTAGTTCACCCAAAAATAAAAATGCTGGCATCATTTATTCACCCTCATGTTGTTCAAAACCTGTATATGACTCTTTCTTCTGTGGAACACAAAACAAGATATTTTGAAAAATGTCCCAGTGGTTTTTGGTTCATGTCAGTGTTGTGTAAAGAATCTTCAGTTGTGTTCAGTAAAAGAAAGATCATACAGGTTTGGAATGATACAAGCGTTTAATTTACAAAATTTTCTTTCTGTTTTTTTCGTGGAATCGACCAGGACTCAGGAGGCCGTATATCACTTTTGGGTTATAGGATGGATGGGTGGCTTTACTTTCCACTGATGGCGTTTCATTATTTTTCTCTCTCTGTCAGACCGGCCATGCAGCGAAGGTAAGCAGTTCTTATGGGGTTGGGTTGTCTTTATTCAGCCTAGAAGCCATTAGCGTGTCATGCTGAAGTAAGGCTTCATCGTGAGGTTGATGTTGGGTCTTTTTGTTCTCAGCACTGCAGTGGCTGTTGGCAGCAGAGCTTTAAGGTGTAATTAGGTTTTGATAATGGTAATCTATATTCAAGGTAAGCTGACAGAGACTTTCACATTTGCTTTTAAAGCCCACATCACAACTCACTTTGCTCTACTAAGTCCTTCATTAAAAGTGATTTTTTGGCATATCACACAAAAATGTCCTATAGTACTACTTGACCGACATGAATGTGCCTTAAGCACGACACACTGCCTTAAGCTCTGTAAACAGTGAAAAAGAGATTTGCTTCCTACCTGTGGATACTTCTGCACATTTATATTTGCAGACATAGAGGGCGGGGTTTTGGAGAATGGGGCGTGGCTTTTTGTTTGTACCCCCTCTGTATTACACATATGCTACATCAAAAACACAAACTGTACTACATAAACATAGCATTCATTTTACAGTATTATAAATAGACATAATAGAGATAATAGAGCACCTTGGATACTGTCATGATTTTTTCACAAAGTTTTGAATGTTATTTTAGTCTTTAATTTAAAAAATATGTGTGCGTACCCCCATCGTGACTTCACGTACCCCCGCCTGGTCTAATTAGTCCTTTAAGCAGTGGCACTGCATGTTCTAGATATGTAGTAGCGAGAAGTCAAAATTACTTCCTGTGAAAAATCAACAGCATGTCACAGATCTGTTGACAGAGCTTGAGTTCTATTAAAGGGATAGTTCACCTAAAAATTGTGTCATCATTTACTCACCTTCTTGTCATCTCAAACCTGTATGACATTCTTTCTTTCGCAAAACACAAAAGAAGCTATTTTGAAGAAAGTTGGTAACCCATTGACTTCCACTGTATGGACACAAAACCAATGCAAATTAATGGGTGCCAGTTAACAACATTCTTCAAAATATATATTTTTTGTGTTCTACGGAGGAAAGAAAGTCATACAGGTTTGAAATGACAAGAGGGTGAGTAAATAATTACAGAATTTTCATTTGTGGGTAAACAATCACTTTAAACTCAGAACATAACAAACAATTGAACTTATTCAACACATGCATTGCTTTTTGCCAACCTACCTCAACCGGACTTTGCACATGCACATTCGCCATGTTTACATTTCACTTTATACGCTCATGCAAACTATATGTTTACACAATCTGTATATATTGTGTTTGCTTTCATGTTTACACACACTTACACGTCTTATATTTATACATGCAGTGTATACTGCACATTTATATGCACACACTTGCACTATGAGGACCCCCAGGGCGCCTCCAGAAGGTTCGGATACTTTCACGAAAATTGCTACAGTACAAATTAATTTGAATTTTAAATATTTCTCTTCATGTTTATACATCCAACAAGTCATTTGGTGTATTATTTAATAGATTCTCTTTATAATATAACACTTACTATTTATCTAATATAGTTTAAATGTTACTTTATACAAAAAAATATAGATGGATATGTAGGCTGTTATAGGGGTCCTGACAAAATATTTTTCATATTTGAAACCCCCCGCACTAGCACATTCGTAAATTTGTATGGTGTACTTTTGTGGTATTGTCGTTTTTTTATGTGTTGTTTTTATGTATTTATTTTTATGCCCTAGGCTACTAGAGGATTCCCATAGTGTTTACTGTATATATGACAATAAACTCTTGAATCTATATCCCTCCTGAGGCCACACAGAAAAACAAATATTTTTAAATCTGTCTCGTCGATCTATTCTGATATATCAGGAGATAAAGAAACATTAGAAATGTTTTTATCTCTGATGCCAAAACTAGATTACCTGAGAGAAAACCTGCCGCAAACACATTTTGTGAGCATGCCACTGGGATTCATAAACTGTTTTTGGATCTCAAAGGAAAGAAAGGTTTTAATGTGTTTCACAGACACATAAACACTCTCAACAGCTATTGGCTTATTGTCAATGCACCATCAATCAATCAGTCAATCTGACAAGCATTTTGTCCTCCTCCTCCACACATATCACCTATGAGATTGCCAAGAAAACAATTTCTGTTTGTGTTAAATGGATCGAGAAAGAAAGGAGTGTTAGATGAAAGGTGAAACACAAGAGCTTTTAAGAAAGAGTCTGAATGCTCTAGAATGAAAACTTGGTTCTGTAATTCATCTTGGCTGATGAAAAATGTTATTGCTATATGCACACGGAGCGATGACGTCCTTCCTCTAAAATCTCTGCCAGCTTTGTTACATCTGGCGCCATAGGGAACAATGACGTTTCGCTTCAGGATGCACATAGGACGATCAACAACGTGAGTCAAATTATTCAGTCCTATCGGTTTGCCAAAATTTGAATGTTTTCTTACTAATCTCAAGCAGCGAAAACACAACATTATCTAAAAATCAATTTTCTCAAGTTTGCTTTTGATCATTCTAAAAGAGGGGAGAGCTGATGCGTACGGGGAATAAAAGTCTATGTATTTTGCAGAAAATAAAAATAAAAGGCTTGAGCCAGGGAGGAGAGAGCATTAATAGGAAATATTTGATCTGAATGTTCTTTGGCCTGTTCAGCACGCACGCTGTCTGATGTGAACTGTATTTATATATCTGTTCATTTCAGAAGTGCAGTACTTCTGCAATAATTACACTTTCGACTTCCTTACATTTTAAAACATTACGTTATCACGTTACCCTCATTGCTGCAATGCCGGTCATGAATTTACAAATATTAAAGTGGACAGCTCATTCAAAAATGAAAATTCTGTCGTCATTTACTCACCCTCATGTCATTCCAAACCTGCATGACTTTCTTTTGCAGAAACACAAAAGAAAATATTTTGAAGAATGTTGGTAACCAAACAACATTGGCCCCCATTGACTTCCATCGTATGGACACAAAACCCCTGAGACATTTCTCAAAATATCTTCTTTTGTGTTCCATGGAAGAAAGATACAGGTTTCAAACAATATAAGGGTGAATAAAAACAAAAAATAACAAACATACAGTAGTGAAAATGTACAAAGCCCATTGTGGTCAGTGAGTCTATCGCATGCATATCTATGGCTATGTAACTGCGACGGGGGAACGTTGTCCCTCAAAGTCAGCGTGGCCCTCTGAAACGTGCAATTGTTCTGCTGGTTCGAGAACAATGGGTCGTCTTCGCCCTCACATACCCACCATACCAGCTGGTGATGACAAACCGCGTCGCCACACTAACCCTCCTTGTACATCCAAACGCCCATCCGGCACATAAGAATACTGTTGTCCGTGCCTGGTCAATGGACACTTGATTGTTTGTGAACCAGCGCTATGCGCCGGGTTGCCTGGACTGGGGGTGGAGGGTTACCAGGACGGGCATTCACGACGCTACATATTTGTCTTGGAGGCCACAAAAGAAGTACACATTGACTGTCAATGAGATACATTGAGGTAGGCTGGACAATGGGGGCACATTGGACGGACATGCTCATGTAAAAACATGGGCTCATATAGCCTATGTTAGCACAACATTAGCATTTCAGTATCGGAGAATGTGTAACTGCTATGGTATGCATACGATTACAACTCAAAGAATAGCGTGTTATATATCATGGCCTGTAGTTTCTTTAGCTTAACTGCACTGGTCACAATTGTACGGATTGTGATACATGGAAACATCACGATGACAAAATATGTCTGCATGAACTGTGTGAGTGTTCGCAGTATCCAGTAACAGTTGGAACGAGGGGTTCTCAATATAACAGACTGACATGATCAGAACACCCTGTAGCATAAAAGAGCCAAGTCTGAATTACAGTGTGCTTTGACATTTGCTCTGTGGAAGATTCTGGATTTTTATGACTCATGGTGTTCAACTGGTAGGGCATTGTGTGTTTGTGCGACACAAAGGTCATGGATTTGATTCCCAGGAACACACATACTGATTAAAATATGTATAGGTTTTAGTTGCTTTGGAAATGTGGGTTTTTCCGTTTGCTTGTATATGCTTGTTATGTCCCTCTTATGAGCAGAGGATTTCTGATTATTTTTCTCTTCATTTTCTCGTGTATTCTCGAAATTTAGTGACATCTAGCGATGAGGTTGCGAATTGCAACCAACGGCTCACTCCACCCCTCCCGCTCCCTTTCGAAGCACTACGGCGGCTGACACAGGAACAAGATGTCATCATGTTTTTCACTTCTTTGCCAAAGGAGATAATGTATTTACGAAATGCGCTCTGTAGAGCAGTTTGTCCATTTAAGGCTACTGTAGAAACATGGCGAATTCCATGTAAGGCGACCCGCGGTGTATGTAGACATAGCTCATTCTAAGGCAATAAAAGCATAACGCTTCATTATGTAAGGTCTTTATACACCTCTGAACACATAGTTATGTATATTATATTGGATTTCTGTCAAAAATCCTCCAAAAAAATATACATTGGACCTTTAAAGAGTCCTATACTGTACACATCACTGACCCCTGGCGAGCATCTTCAAAACAAATGCCAGCATCTCTGCCTGTGTAATAATTCTTATTAAAACCACACTTACGGCTCTTCAAGAACGGTTTCCGTCACAGTGAATCAGACATTATGACCTCGGGGATGTGTGCCACAGAGGCAGAGAGTGCTCTTAAATCTTTCAATAAAACCAGCTCTCAGAAGTAAAGCAAATTCAGATGGACTATCAGTCTTTTAAATCCCATGAGTTCCATCATGCTTTATTCACGATCTACAGATAGTTCCCAATCATTCCACTTCCTCTCATATCTGTGAGCACTTCTTTTATAAAACATCAGTATATTAGGTGTCAATTCCTATTGTATCATGAGGTGCTATTTATAATTTGCCATTATTTTGCTTCTTTTTGCTATATCAGTACATGCAATATAATACTGTGTTGAATAAACCACATGGTTTTGATTGGAAGGCACGGTTTGTTGCAATCACAAACATACATTGTACTTCCCCACCCAGCATTTATGATTCTGTAAAACTGACTGTTACTTTCTCAAAACAGGAACTTATACTCTTTACTTCTGACTCTGATGCTCTGAAATAACACCCGGACACGACAACAAACAGATTGGGATGAGTTGTAACATATGCATAAAACTACAGAGGTTGGGTGTGTTGAATCTACATACACTGTTGTTTTTTGCACTGACAGTGAATGTATTTCCAGTGAGATCAGAGTGTTGAGAATCTGACTTCAGCAGATGGCCATGACATAGTGGAACCTAGAGATATTCCCTTCAACATGTGTGTGTAATGTGTAACACCCCATTCCATGGGAGATAGGAGACTATTTGCCAAGAATGCGTTGAGCACAAGCTCGTATGTTTAAATCTTTTGTTTTTTTAAACCGGACAACTTTGAAGACATCTTCAGGCGTGTAATGTTATACGGAATACATTTCCCTCCACGGAGTGGAAGCAAAAGGCATTTTTGCTTGACTTTTTTTGCTTCAATGTGTGATGGGTTAGTAGCAAACCAGTTGGAACATCCGATTTTGAACTTGTGCAGGTCAGCAGAGATGCAAACTGTCTTTGAATGTAGCTATAAATTGCATCTTTTATTTTGCTTTAAAGGTCTCTGAGCAGAGAGTCTGAACTGGATCAGTTTCAAAAGTCTGATTTTATGATCCCGAGAGTAAGAAATTTCGCTGTAGCCCACTCGTTTCACAAATTCCCTTAGAGGCATTTACACAAACCACATGACATTTAAGTCATATAAAGCTCGTGCCACGGGCAACGTTGACTTAAATTCAGAACTGAAGATCTTGCAGCCTTTAAATTTATGAGTTAGAGATTAATTTGGCCACACCCCCCAAGAAGCTGAATTTGTATTTTAATTGAGATTCCTTTAGCCTTACTAGAGCATGCTGATAGTAATGCAAATGTTGTGGGTTTGTATTGAAGAAATTTAGCAGAATTGTAGTCATGTCCTAACTACATCATTACTTTAGCTTTAATTTAGGGCTGTTAAGCTATTAATTACGATTAATCGCATCCAGAATAAACGTTTGTGTTTACATATGTCTGTGTACTGTGCATCTTAATTTTGTATTTATGAGAACATACACATACATGTACTGTATATATTTAAGAAAAATAAAAAATTAATAAATCTTTATATATACTGCAATTTAAATTATATTTAAATATTTACATGCCAATATTTCCTATATCTACATGTATGTGTACATGTATGTGTTTATAAATACAAAATAAATATGAACCGTGCACAGACATACAGTATATTATTATGTAAACACAACCTTTTTTCTGTATCGCAATGAATCGTTTAACAGCCCTGCTTTAATTATTTTTAAAGACTTTCTATATTACATATATGTTATATGTTATGTTTAACACTGTTAAAACAATAACCATGTTAAACAGATAGCATGTTTTTTATTACAGCTGCTTATTTATTATTTTCAAACTGTTTTTTATTTGATTATTTTGTAATTGTATTAAAAAATAAATAATAATTTCAAAATATTGGGTAAATTAAAGAATTTATGGAAATGGATACAACACTTATTGCAGTTACATGAATTTATATTATTTTTAATTTTTAAAAACATCTACTGTTGGTGGGTCACTTTAAGTCCACTTCTACAGTAGGAAATATATTGATTTATAAGTTAAACCTCTGGTTTATAAAATATGATGCTATTTTTTATATTGTTTTCCACTTCAGTCTTTCAAAGTATTTCATCATTGTTCTCTGGCACAGTCATATGATTTTGAGATCTTGTTGATGGTAGTGTTGGGTACAGCATGGTGAAATGAAACATCAATCCCTATGCTGCTGGAATGATGTCATCACATAAGACTTCTAGCTTCAATGAAATCACCTTTGACTGTAAAATAAATATACCACAGTCATTAATTTCTCCTCCCAAACCCACTATAATAAACCTAACCAAAGCCAAAACAGTCTCTGATTGACATTTTGGAATCGAACTAACCTCAGAAACAGATCTCTGGCCTAATCATATCGATTGATCATGATGGGGATGGTGGGTAACTTCATCATTCGTGAAAGACAAATGCAAAACCTTGATTATCTTAACACAGCAGACGTGCTCTCTTGTCTCGTCCTTCATCCGTGATAGCTTTCTGATGAGTCTATGAATGACTCTATCTTTCCCTGAATCAGTGTTGTGTCTGTTTGGATCAAGCTGTGGAAAAACCAAGCCATAGATCAGTGTAATCAAGCCCTGCCTCTGAAAGATATGTCATGGTCGGCAAAGTCACGCCCTACCGATTCCCCCACTCACCATTGATAGCCATCTGTCTCTCATTTGGGTTTGCGACAAGGGCACCAGGACCTTGAGGCATGTGCGACACGCGGCGGAGCTAAGGTGATGATGTGAAGGGCTTCACAAAGAACTAAGTATAGACCACACCGTCCCCCACCCCACTGCCAAGCGCCCAGGGTGTCAACTAGAACATATTGATGCCCCCCTGTTAGCCATAAATCAAGAGTAATTGTTATGATCCCAGCAACACTTTGTTGAATGTGAGTGAAGTCTATTAAAGTTCATGTAAATTAACCGTTAAAGTTAACATGGTGTGAGTCATTCAAACATTAGATTTTTTAAAGCTTGGATATGACCTCAGAAAACAATATAAAGATTTTTTCGATTTTCTAAAGATGATGTTATTTGATCAAGACAAATGTGAAAGGATGCAAGCATTTTTCTAATCTGAATCAGCCCACAGCTTCACCCCAGTATGTCCATTTCCATACAGCTTGGCATCTTAGAATCTAGCGGCTACATGGGGGTTTAAAAGTCACCTTAGGGTTTCTGTTGCCTTTAGCAAACGTTCAGTTTTATGGGCACAAAAGTGTTTCCACGAAAGCGTGGTGGTACAGTTGGTGTCCATCTGCTTGCAGGGTGGCATGTTGTGATGCCCCTGGCTTCCCTCGTTCTCCTTGTTCTTCGGTCTAATGTTCAGCGCACTTAAACCCTCTCGCTCCTCCCGCTGTGAGCCAGCGCATCAGATTTGTTACATTACCCACTATGCATAATGGATTAGCAATAAATCTATTTCTGTAACGGGGCTACGACTCCCGCATTATGTCTCCGAGGTCTTTATTAGTGAATACCAATGAGAGAGAAAGCAGGGGCAATGAGGGAGAAAGACATTTCAGGGAGATGTTCTGAGTTTCCTGCCACTGCATTTCGTGTAGTTTTATCATTTATATATCCGAAAAATGCAGGAAAGGGAAAAGGTTGCATGCAATTGGGTCGTTACGAATTGGGCACTGCAACTGCTGTTGTTCGGTTTGTTTGTTAAACATTTTTTAAACACTTTGATTATGTTGTAAGTAGGGCTATCAAACAAGTAGGCTAGTTGTGATGAATCGTCTCCAGAACAAAAGTTTGTGCTTACATATTATGTGTCTGTGTACTGTGCATATTAATTTTGTATTTATAAACACATACACATGCATATATTAAAGAAAAATATTCAATATAAAAATGAATAAATATTTATATGTAATTTAAATGATTGGAAAATATAAATAAATACATGTAAATATTTCCTATATATATACATGTACTATGTGTCCGTGTATGTTTTTATAAATACAAAAATAAATATGAACACGAACAGACATACAGTATATTATGCAAATGCAAACTTTTATTCTGGTTGCGATTAATCACGATTAATTGTTTGACAGCCCTAGTTGTAAGGTAAAAAACGTAATGTAAAAAAAATTCTACAGATTGCATCTAGACGTGAGCACTTTCTCTTGTATTTAGGAAGACTCATCAAAAATCGCAAAAAGCAGACATTTCTTTTGCTGTTCCTTTAATGTTCTAGCAGATTGATGTTGGAAAGAAGACAATTCATCTTCTTGATTCCTCGTGACCTCACACTCTGAGATAATAATTTTTTTGGAGTCACAGGTGTGCACCCTATCTGAGAGGTCAATAAAAGAAACACTTTCTGAAAAAGTCTTCATCTCAGCTGGCTGACTAAAACCCGTTCTTCAAACAGATCAAATTGCAGGGCCAACAAATTGTATCTCCCGTAGTGTGGACCGCCAACTGTTTTTATTTTTGAAGTCACTGGTGAAGGACAGCTGAATCTACAGCTAAGGTGGGTCATCTAACTGAAGGTGGTCTTAAAGAAATCTACCTAAATACTCGAATACTAGAGGTAGATGTAATCGCAATAATGCAGAAATGATTTTGATGATATGAAAAGATTTCTGGGGAAAATTTGAAATATAACACTTGTAGAGGCTCAAATACATATTAGAGAGGTAAGACGCAGCTCGCCGCATGCGTTTGCTGTTGTCTTCGCCCCTGTGAAATGAGTTCTCGGTGAAACTCAGGATCTAAATTAAGATTAAAATATTTTTCAATATTCAGTGTTACTTACGTGGGCTGATTCTCTCTTTCACAGGATGCTTCTCACATACAGTATATATTTAAATATCAATTTTTGGCAAATGTTTTCTTGGCAAAGCCAAAGAAAGTGCAAATATTAAGTCTAGGCAATAGGTGCAATTTCATGAGCAGCGTACCTTATCAAATACATTTTTTGACATTTTAAAAACATTTTCATGAAATATTTTGTCAATTGTTGCATTTAAGTGTAGAATATTTTGTATAATGAACATTAAGTTGTTTTAGAATGAAATTTTGTACATTTCACAAAAAAATGATGTCTTTCATTTCCCTCTGCAGTCTATTTCTTCTATAATAATGCAAATCAAAATGTCATGTTCTTTTATTATTTATTACACAATATGGAATATATGGAATAATGTGCCGTCAAGAATTCTTTATCTCAAAATAAACCACTGATCAAGAACATTACTGATCATCCTGTCAGGGTTTATTACATAAATTTTGAAAAATAGTCACACACAGTGTTCATGTGCCACATTCCTGTATACTTTACATGCACAAACACCATGCAGCACTTGTTTCAATGCACTATAACCGAACGTCAGAAGACGCTTGCATGATGCCTACAGGGTCTGACCTCTGACCTTTCAGCTGACCCAGGCCCCATGCTGAATTTAAAACTTGTCTGGCTTGATGACAAAACTGCACACATGCACGAAGCAAACATAAACACTTGTTCCCACTAAACTTGCACCGGTTTGGCTTTGGTATGTATGGCATGAAGTGGAAGAGAAACTTCATAGTCTTCATGTACAAAGCATGTCCATTCTCTCTTTCTCATTGATGCACACACAGTGGATCACAGAGTCTCGACAGGTTACAAGCCAACCTCTGCTAGTACACAAAGTCCTGGTTTCAATTTCAGTCTGGACGCACGCCCTCAGACCGCCTACAGTCGGTCACAGCTAACTGATGTTACACATATGAGAGTAAGGCACACAGATTTTGAATGTACTGTAACTTAGAGGTCATACATATTTTACCATGTGTTTTCATGTCCCACATACAGTCATACAATATACATGCGGTATTCTACACACATTATAGTTGTTCATATTGATGCTTATGTGTACGCATGAGCACTCAAACCCACACACATGCAAACATACACAAATCCTTCACAAACAAACTGTGAACCATCATTGTTTAACATAATCACACATTTGGGACGACACATTCTCAACACCCCATCACAAATAGATGACAGCCTGTCCACAAATAAAAGCTAAACAGGTGCAGAAGATCAATGTGTTTGTGATTGTTTGTTTGACGACGCCATTTGTCTGAACACTTCCATCTTGAAGTGATTCTTAAGATCACGTCAGCAACGGATTTTATCATGAGATGTGGAAGCGTGTATGTCAATACTTTTTCCTATCAATATATCCACATATGCGTCAAGATTTTGCTGTCGTCCTGTCTGTCACTGTTTACTTAAAGGTGCTTTGTGTAATTTGTTGAAGGATCTATTGACATAAACATAACTATGTCTTCAGAGATGTATAAAGGCCTTACGTAATGAAGCGTTATGTTTTAATTACCTTAGAATGAGCTATTTCTATCTACACACACCGTGGGTCATTTCTACAGTAGCCCCAAACGGACAAAGTGCTCTACAGAGTGCGTTTCGTAAATATGTTATCTCCTTCGGCAAAGAAATGAAAATGCGAGAAGCTCATCAACTTCCAAGTGTTTTTAACAAAGTGAAGCCATCAATAATATGTCATGTTATGTAAGTCAGTTTTTTATTTCCACAAGGACATGAAACACTCTCTTTCTCTTCGTTTTAATCCCACAATAATCCGCCTCGGCGAGGTGTCAGTCAAATGACCGTTGTGTGTTTTTGCCTCTGAGATTTGCACATTTTCTTTTGTCAATACATCTCATTGGCTTTGTTTAACGAACTGTTTTCTCTCTCCGTCAGAAAAAGCAGCAGTAATGAAACAGCCTGTTCTCTCACCAGTCCGTTAATTACTTCTGTATTTATTTAGCGCTTGTGCTTTGGTGATGGGAGGCCCTAGGGATTGTCTGACTCCCATGCTAAATAGCCTGCATTCCAATCCCTTGATGCCCGGGTTAATACCATCCCCTACTTTCATCTCCACGGCCTGCCAAATTAGCACCCATCGAACTCTCCGTAGTGAAAAATAAGGAGAAAGCACAGCACCCAGGAGGAACTTCCGTTCAAAGTAAATGGTTTAGCCCCAAACCAAAAAAACCCCACACAGGTGGGCCTTATCTTAAATGGTGCGAGAATAAATCTAAACTCTTTCATGTTTTGTTTTGTACCGTTGAGCCACCATCAAACAATATAAAAACATGTAAACATATATTTACTTGAGAAGCAAAGATGTGTTTGATAACAAGAAAATGTGCCATTGTTTATTCAACAGCTTGAGCTCTTTCTCTACTGTTCTTGAATCTGTGCTTTCCCTGGTTTTCACATAGCTGTATAAAACAGTGCATGCATAAATCTGATCTTAGGTCAGCTTTTCATCGCCAAACTCTACCTGCTGGAGGGACTCTCTTTTCGGTCTTTAGCTGTTGTGAGAGCAATAGCTGAAGTTTGTGTCCATCTGCATAAGAATGCTGGCCACTTCACAGAGGAAGGAGGAGGGTCGGGGGAATGGATGAAAACTTTTCCTGTTCCCCTCAAACTCTTTCATTCCCTCTCCCCTTTTTATCAAGTCTCTGCTGGGTTGTTTCACAGACTCCTACCTGAATATATTCTATCCGTGCCAGTTTCTGAAATGAAACCTGCAGATAAAATGTGGGTTTTATTTATTTTTAGTTTGCACACATGTGCTTTTAACATTATAACCTTATCTGTTAAACAGTGACCATACTTAAATAGTTGTTATTGCAGCGGAATGCAAAAAAATATATGTACTTTTTTGCTTCCTCATATCAATAGTTGTACTTGTTTGGCAATGCTTACACAAATTTCCTATTAAAGGGGTCATATGGCGCGAATACATGTTTTTCTGTGTTTTTGGTGTGTTATAAGTTGCCTGTGCATGTATTAGACACGTACAATTGCAAAAATTTAAGTGTCGGAACAAAAGATGCACTCTATCTAAAAGCGAAACCCAGACCTGCCTGAAACGCCTCGTGTAACCACACCCCCACAAATCTACGTCAGTTCGTGGTATGATTTGACTAAGACCACCCAAATGTAAACGCAAGTAAGGTGGTCGTACCTGTCAGTACAATTGCTTTGGAACCTGATGTTCCAAATATGGTAAGAGGCGTTACATTTCCGTCACACGCTTGCAGTATTCGACCAATCACTACGCACTGGATAACTGGCCAATCATAGCACACCTCGCTTTTCAGAGCCATGAGCTTTGTAAAAAATCTGCGCGTTTCAGAGAGGCGGGGCAAAGAGGAGATACAAACATGCATGGTATGTGGAAAATACAGCATTTTTTAACCTTAAATCGTGTATACACATTGCATTACATCTAAATCAAACGATAATATTTGTTTTAGCCGTGTCATATCACCCCTTGAAAAGTAAAGTAAGGGATTACTCTTATTTTTCTGTAATTTAATTACAGTTACTTTTGATGTAATTAAACGAAATACTTTGTGTAATATATGTGTGTGCAATAGTGGAATTGACATCAAAATTCAAAGTCTAACTTTAAAATCTGTGCTTTAATGTATAATTCTCACATTTGTAATACTTTGGTCAGTTAATTAATAAGAGTACTTTATATAGTTTAATATTATTTATTTGAATGAATTAAAATAGCCCTTTCATGCCTATCCTTGAATCACTTAACTAATCAAGGTTGATGTAGGATATAGAAAGTAATAAGTAATAAGTAACTAAATACTTTTTGGAAAGAGTAATTTGTACAGTAATCTAATTACAGTATTGAATATGTAATTAGTAACTAGTAATTAATTACTTTTTGAGAGTAACTTACCCAACACTGGTGGCAAGTAATATAACAATTTATTTGATATTTTATTCATACTGACATTTTATTATATGTAATTGTATTAAATTAAATTAAAGCGACTTAACACGTTTGGGCCACAACGTTTGTCAAGGTTGTTGCCACTGAAAACGTCTATAGTTTTGATAGATTGATTGCCATATAGTTTTAAAACCAAATGCTGTGGTTATTGTGATAAAACCTTATTAAATTTGGTGGTTTTACTACAAAAAAACAATGGTTACTATAGTTAAATGGTTAATATTTTTAAAAGATGGTCTGTAGCAAAATGACTTATAAATCAATAAGCGAATGGGAGCTCAGTACAATATGTATACAGATTGTGTGCGTGCATGGTTGTATCTGCGTAAGAGAAAAAGAGAAAGACAGATTGTACTGTACAAGTTTCTCCTCCCATAGGCGACTTCGCACGATGGCAATGTTGAGCAATGTAGCGTTGATCAAGATCATGTGACAGACAGACAGACACTCAACAGCACTGATCATAGAAACATCAGGAGTTTCCACAGCGCGCGGCGACACACACTGAACATTGCGCTGCTGTAAACCGTTATTCAACTTCTGTCTGAACGGCGGCTCGGTGAAAGTGCTGGAGTGAAACTACATGGAACAGCCTGGATCTAAAAAACGGTTGGGGGACGATAAAAACATCCGAAGGTTGAAGTGAGTGAGTGAGACGCGCAAATCTCAGCGGGCATGCGGGAGTTTTTGGAGTTATTTGACGGCAAACATTTCGCAAACATTTAAGAACTGTCGGGAAGGTTTTTTTTTCCGTTTTTGCTTCAAGTTCAACGAAAAACTAAACCGTCAGCTCATGGTTGTGGGTGATTTGCAACGTTGTGTTTGAAAAAGTAGCAGCACCAAGGCAAGGCAAGACTTCGTTTACTGGAGTAACGTTAAATAAAACGGGGGAAACAGATTAAATCCCTCCGTCCGGCGTTTTTGTGGGGGAAGTCGTGTATTTTTCCGTAACTCGTGTATTGCTTGAAGGCTTTTGAAGGTATTTCAAACATGGTTGGGGAAATGGAAACGAAGGAGAAGCCCAAGCCGACTCCTGATTATCTGATGCAGCTCATGAACGACAAGAAACTGATGAGCAGCCTGCCAAACTTCTGCGGCATCTTCAACCATCTCGAGCGACTCTTGGATGAAGGTGAGAGGATTTCATTTGTTTGTTTAAACATAAAGCAAGGATGTGTTTTGTGGGTTAAGGGTATACGCAAATTGTCTTGGTCAAATGGCGGTGATACTTTAGCAAAAATATGTCCTACATTTGTGTTGTGGTTTGTTTGACATCTGAATGCCCTTCTTAACATGACAGAAAAGTAGTGTCAGATTGTAGTGTAACCATCTTTGTTTGTGAAATTACATATTTTTTGTCTAAACATCACATAGGCATAGCAAACCCAACATTGATAAATGTAAACTCACCAACATTTGGGAAATTATATCATGGTTTTATTAAAGTAGCCTAAAGGTATAGACAGTTTGATAACCATTTGTATTACCATAGATTTACTACAAATATCATTGTTAAGTTATGATTACTGTAGTAAACCATGATTCATCTTTGTAATGGCGTACATAGTCTTGCATAGTTGTAGTCTATATAATAATAGGCTACATAGAAATAATCATGTGGTCATTATTTAAGATAAAACAAAATAAAATATTGTACAGGGAAAATTGCCCTTAGAGAGGACAATATTTTTTCAGGCGACCTTCGACGGGCGTAAAATGCCCGTCCTGGGACACACACGTGAGTGTAGCTGTGTTTATCCAAACCCAGAAAGTTCTGTTGTATGGGTGTCTGATGTCACCAGGGGGCGCTCTCCAGTTCATCAGTGGGGCGTGGAGCCTCAAATCACCCCTAAACATGGATACCAGTTCCTATGTGCTTCATTCCTCAAAAGTTTGGGGCATGAAAAGTGGTGGCACACTTTTATTCTCAGATCGGGTTGGGTCTTTTGAAAAATCACTGATTTTCAGCTAAAAATGAGTGGATGAATTTGAGACAATAAGAAAAGTACATGTTTGACATTTTTTGTTTCGCTTAGATGAATAACAGACCCACATGACCCGGATATGTTGATACCTCTGTAAGTGCATCACAAGTTCAAAAGGACAATACGATAACAGATTATCTGTCTGGACCCTTCAGACATTCCTGATATTGTGAAACAGGTCCTTTTGGGTTCAAAGTAAAATTTGAGTTCATCTTTGACATATTTCAGGTAAACACATCTGATATTAAAAACAGAGATCTTGCTTATGTGCTCTCTCTCTGTTATTTTAATCACAGAGCACGTGGCCCTGGTTTATTTCACTCTCCGTTTAATGCCGATAATCCAGTGTAATAATATAAAGGTTAATGCTGCAGTACTTCCACAGAGCGTAGGGTGATCTGATTAGCCATTATTTTCATAGGATTTTGTCATTCATAGTACAGTGAAGTCCGTCTGGTTCACTGGTACGCTGAATCTCTGGACATTCATCATGCTGGCATGGCATGCTGAAGTATGTGTGTCATAAATAACTTTCCTAAGCTTAGGGTTTTCAGTTCCTCTCTTTAGAGCTAATTTAGCCTTGCTTGCTCTTTTCAGCCAAGTGAACTGCAAACTGATTCGAGTATATGAACTGAAATGACGATCAGCATAAAATAGGTGGAAGTTTAGTTTCTTTTAAAGATTTTGAGACAGCTGTCCCACCAATGACACATGGGTTTGCAATGACCCATGCATGTTTTTCGCTGTAGACTTTTATTTGACTTGTATGTAAGCATTATTTTTAGGGTGTCTTTGTATAAGCTTGGTATTTGCTTGGGCATTTTTTATATCCACCTATAAGTTTGCAGTTTAGTGTTTATATTTAATACTTCAGCTTTTATTTATTAGTTTATGTTTTTCAATGTTCTTAATTTGTATTTCGATATGCAGTGTTCACCATAAGCCACTGCTGTCTGAACGGTCTTTGTTAATACCTGCCATTGCATGTTATGTTGAACAACTCATATTTAAGTATCTGCCATTTTGAGTTCATTGCTCTGGGTGGTGTGAAGACCCAGTGTGTTTTCAGAGCAGTGCTTGGTTTCTTCGCACGTCTTTGTGTTTCCTTGGAGGAGCAGAGATTCTGCTGATATGCTGCTAATTGAATTATCGACTAATTAAGCCATCATAGAAGAGAATTTCTGGGAGAGGATCCAGAAACAATGTTAAAGCTCTCTTTGAACACATTGGCTTTACTGTATATCATTTAGATATACAGAAGGACTGTAGCACCCTAGAGGTACCATCTAGTGATTCAGAGTCTGTATTTTTGTTCTGCAACAAATTGTGTATTGATAAACCCCCCCAATTGTCTTTAATTATTGCATAAGGTTAATCATATTAGGTCTGCTTTAAAGTAATCACCTAAAAGGAACATTCTGTCATCATTTACTCACCCTCTTGTCGTTTCAAACCTGTGTGACTTTCTTTCTTGTGTAGAACACAAAAGATATTTTGAAGAATTTTGGTAACCGAACAATGGCGGTAATAGAGGTCTGTATTTCGTATAAATGTGCATGAGGTAAATCGTACAAAAACAAATGAATATTATAAAAAAGAAATGGCTCATTCTAAGGTAATAAAAACATAACGCTTCATCATGTAAGGTTTTTATACACCACTGAAGACATAGTTATGTATGTTATTTTGCATTTCTGTCAATAGATCCTCCAAAAAATGACACACAGCACTTTTAAAGGGGTCATATGACACGGGTAAAACGAATATTATTGTTTGTTTTAGATGTAATGCAATGTGTATACACGATTTAAGGTTCAAAAACGCTGTATTTTCCACATACCGTGCATGTTTGTATCTCCTCTTTGCCCCTCCTCTCTGAAACGCGCAGATTTTTTACAAAGCTCATGGCTCTGAAAAGCGAGGTGTGCTATGATTGGCCAGTTATCCAGTGCGTAGTGATTGGTCGAATACTGCAAGCGTGTGACGGAAATGTAACGCCTCTTACCATATTTGGAACATCAGCTTCCAAAGCAATTGTACTGACAGGTACGCCCACCTTACTTGCGTTTACATTTGGGCGGTCTTAGTCAAATCATACCACGAACTGACGTAGATTTGTGGGGGTGTGGTTACACGAGGCGTGCAGGTTTCGGTGAGCATTTGCTTTTAGATAGAGTGCATCTTTTGTTCCGACACTTAATTTTTTTTGCAAATTTACGTGTCTAATACATGCATGGTTAACACACCAAAGACACAGAAAAACACGTATTCGTACCATATGACCCCTTTAATGCTAACTAGCCACCTCGCAAATAGTATTTGCCGTGAGATTGTGTTTGATAGTTTGTTTTTTGGCATCTTGATTCAGTTGCAAATCTATTACTTAAATTGGCAAATCTGGTGCTTTGTGAAATGCATTTTCTAAAGGGGTGAAAATTGCTTGAGACAAAAATGTTATGAAATGTTGAGTTCTTGACCTCTGATTGTCCTCGCATAACGTTCTTCACAGTTAAGCTCTAAAACATGGTTTTCTGTTCATCCCTTTCATACATACCAACACATAAGCGATTATTAGACGTCACCCTCTGACCTATATGCATCATATGACCATGACAGGGACACACACACAGGCATTCTCACAGTATAATGGAGGAAAGATCACATGATGATTCACATATCTTCTACCATTTCACGATTGTTAGAGTTGTTGAATACGAAGAGAAGAGAAGTGTGTGTGTTTCAGTTGTTCACTTTACATGTCTAATTGTGTACCTATTAGTTACCATTTGCATAGGCATCCTAGGGCAAGCTTGCTCTCCTGAAATGTCTTTCATCATTAATGTGTGTGTGAGCAAATGTGGTTAGTGTGTATATCTGTGTGTGTGTTTAACTCGGAGTAACCTTTTCATCTCAGAATACATGTGACATGCGTGGTCTTTGATTTTGGACTGCATTAAGCCATTACCACATCAGCCTCATCCCGTGACGCAGACAGAACAAGACGCGGGGATACTCGAGGGAACCAGTTTGTGGATTGAGGGCAGACAGAGTAGACAGCCTCTCTCAAACTCCATGAAAGTGCAGGACAAATATTGCAAAATTTACAGAATATAAGTATAAACTTCTATAAACTTCATGTTTAGCTTCCAGAGTGTGGTGGAGCGAGAATTGGGTTGCAGTTCGCAACATCACTACTAGATGCTGCTGAATTTCATACACTGGACCTTATACTGTAGTCAGTCCTTCAATAGTACTCTGTGAAATATTTTTCTTGAAAGGTGCCTGTGCCGTCTTTCTGTAAAATAAATGCCACTCGGAGTGGTTTGATGTTATTTGTTGTCTGTTGAAAGAGTAAGTGTGTCAGTTCATTCTCAGGTCAAATCTTTGCTTCGTGTCAAATCGCAGGTCTCGTTTGTTTGTGAAGATGTTTTTCAGATTGACTTCCCACGTCTCTTCCTCTTTGTCTCCCTTTGGCAGTTATCTTTAGGATAAAAGTGTTGATTATTGGATGTTTTCTCTGATCTCATCATCTTCTGCTCTTTTCTCAGACAGCTCTGTTCCCTCTGTTAAGACCCAATACTTATCTCCCATTTAACTGCCAGTTTTCCTAATTGTAGCTCTTCAGAGCTAAAATCAGTCTGCATGGTTCCAACACAGCAGCATGACATCATGATGATGTCATAGTTTGCCAATTTTCATCTTGTTTTCAGATTTATGTGCAATAAGCACACGCACTTATTGTATGACAATTATGTCATCATTTATCTACTCTCATGTTGTTTCAAATGCACATGCTGTTTCCCATTTGGAACAACTTGAAGGTAAGTAAATAAATGACATTATTCATTTTGTTTTGATCTATTGAGTGTCAACAGGAAGCAGCGAAAGAGCATCTTTTTTTTAATGAAACGAGTCTGTCAGTTGACATTCCAGGATGTTTTATGCGTGATCTAAGTCACAAGTTCCCGGTTAAAACGGCAGCGGTTGAAATAGCAGGAATGTTCTCTGAGGCTGAACACAGCTTCCATTTTGAAGATATATTAGTAAATGAGAATATTGTTATAGTATGTGAACGTTTGTTTTTACGCTAGCGCTAACAGTTTGACAATTGCGGTAACTGTGGAGTCTGTTGTCTTCTCCATTTTTTGGCAGTGTGCGAGTATCCAGATGGTTTCTCTGTTTGAGCTCTACTCTTTCATCCCTCTTGCAACCTTTTCTGTCTTTTTTGCCTTTCTTTATCATGTTTTCTCTGTTCGTCTCAGCGTCTCTCGTCTCTCCCACATTGCCGCAGATGGCCGACACTAGTGTCTGTGTATGCGAGACTGAAATGATCTGTTTCTGTTCCAAAGCGTTAAAATTAGTTGCACAAAATATGTGTATATAATTAGTATTTTCCCATACTGCTCCATTTGGTTTTCTGTAGATTTACTTAAATAGATCAATTAAAGGGACAATTCACCCAAAAATAAAAATTCTGTCATTTATTAACTCACCCTTGAGTTGTTCAAATCTGTATTAATTTCTTTGTTCCACCATTGACTACCATAGTAGGAGCAATTACAATGGTAGTCAAAAGTGCCCCAGAACTGTTTGCTTTACTACATTCTTCAAAATATCTTCTTTTGTGTTCAACAGAACAAAGAAATTTACCAAGTGATTTTCGATTCCAAATTGTCCCCCCAACTTGTGTATAGAACTGGTTCTCGCCATGAATGGGCTCTATGCATGCGTGACTTCCGGTTGGGGAGACTTAAAGCAGAGAGAAATGGAAAAATTAAATCGTTAAATCGACTAATCGTTTACAAAATAAAAGTTTTTGTTTACATAAAATATGTGTGTGTACTGTATATAATAATTATGTATATATAAATACACACACATCCATGTATTTTAAGAAAAATTATATATGTGTATATTAAATATGTATGTTTATATACAATATAAATTAAATATAAATATAAGAATGTTTATACATGTGCAAATATTTCTTAAATATATACATTTATGTGTATGTATTTATATATTTATAATTATTATATACAGTACACACACATTTTATGTAAACAAAAACTTTTATTTTACAAACGATTAGTCATGATTAATCGTGTGACAGCCCTAGATGATGAATAATGAATAATGACCAATACCAATAAACCAATAAACAAACAAACCATTTTTCCTACTATGGTAGTCAATGGTGGCCAAGAACTGTTTGGTTAGAAAATAAATTCTTTCAGGTTTGGAACAGCTTGAAGGTGAGTAAATGAAGACAGGATTTTCTTCTTTCCCTTTTTTGGTGAACTGTTCCTTTAACCAGAATGCCCATTTCCTATCATGAATAGTTTGTGCACACACTCCACTTGGTATCTCCACTTTTTCTGTTGTTTTTCTGAATCTGATTATATGTGAGACAACTTCTCAAAGTCTTATGTAACGGCACACACTGTGAAGTAGTGTTTGGTTGAGTAACCACTTTGTCTTCATGTAGCGTCCTGCGTGGTCTGAAGACAGCCATTTCTCGCAGGCAACACCACTTTTGTTCGCTAAATGACAGGAATGTGTCTCACACCTCACATCAGAACAAGTGCCGTTCAGCCAGCACAAATCTTGGATTTCCCTTTTTTTTCAATTTCCATGAAAAATATGTAGAGTGCTTCCAAATTTCCACAAGTGATTTCATCCTTGAAATAAGCTAAAGGTGTCAGTTAGTACGAAGTCGAAGCAGACGCATGACGGTGTGTTATTAGTAAATAACAGTGACTGTATAGGTTATCTGTGGCTCTGCGTGTTTAAAGGGCAGGAGATCTGTTGGCATTACAGGGGTGATATTTATGTCTCGGTGATGTAGTCGTGGTGTGCTTCCATACCAGACCAAGTGCATCATACTGTAGTATCGAGACGTAGACTCCAATGACAGTTAACAAACACAAACTGTAATCAAAGACGTCTTGCTCTCTCTCCCTCTCCCTCTCTCTCTCACACACACACACGCACGCACGCACGCACACACACACACACAAACACACAAACACACACAGACTCAAATCGCATTTATATATAAATAATGGTCTTCAGCAGCAGTAGGAAGGACTCTTTGTGTCTGTAGTGGCTTTGGAGTTTTGACCAGATGCATGTAATGTTTGTTTTTAGCGCATTTGATGGTTGTTCTAATAACAGCCAAACTGAAGGTGGAAATTATATGTCACCTTATATATCATCTCAGCTGTTCTGCGAGGAAGAATATCTGTGATGAGAACAGGCAGTAGTACATGCGTATTTATATCACATCTCTAGCTTGAAGATATATCTAAAAATATTATTACATTTGTAGAATTAGATTACATTACTTTTGCTCTTATACACTAAGTAGTCTACACGTGCTCCTTAGTAAACCTTGGCAAAATGTTGCTTTTTATATCGCCAGCAAGATCATGTAGGTTTTACACAAAACCAAACTTAAACTTCTGGCAAAACCAATGATTTCACATTCATGTCCACTTAAAAAGGCAAAACGTGTAACTCAGTCACCCTAGGCTAAAGCTTTTAAAAGCCTTATTGTGACATTTAGATTTGTTTCATATTGATCCCTGCTGATTTCATATTGCGGCGGTTTTCGTCAGCTTTGATAACCAATGATAACGTGTTACCATGCAGGCAGTGAATTATTATAGACATCACAGATCAAAGAACCATGTGTTAGGGAATTCTCTCAGATGGTGTCATGCCTAAAGCATGTGTTGATTTGAGTGTACAGTAAGTGTGCATGTGTTCAGTAAATTCAGACACATGCTTGTGGAAACGGTCCTCATTCGTTGGACCTTTGTGGGTGTGGCTTTAAAGAAAGCCTACTGAGTACTGATGGGTTATTGCAATTCAGATCTTGTTGTTTTTCTTTTTTTTGCTGTATATTAGGAAGGTCCGATGGGAGGCTGTGGCTAGCTCGGCTCTGGGTTATATTGCGGTCATATTTATCTACAGACTTTGATGTTGTCATTTTGAGCCATATTATACATCAGTGAAAATCCATTCTAATATACTTCTTCTGCTTCCCAATATCTTCCAGAGAGCTTTTGTTAAATAATAATTATGGCCTAAGTCTTTTATGCGGGTCTCTTTGGAACTTCATGGTTTGGACCAGAGAGCATTCAGAGGGCCGGTGTCTGATTCACTTTTTGCGAATGCACATCATGGCTGGCTGGGCTCTTTTGCCCTTTAGGAGTTATTTTGAATTAGTTGCGTGAGCTCATTGAGAGTTTTCCAAGTTGCTTGAAACAGAAAGTTGTTAGTAATAAAAAAGTTGCGAACTTTAGTGCTTCGTGTATCAGCCATGTTTTATATGCGAGAACTTTAATATTTACTGCAAAGCAAAACATGTAGCGATGGGATTTTCTTTAGCTTTCTCATGTTTTATTTTAAAGGAATTGTTCACTTTTTTACTGTGGCGGAAGATGGCCTTATATACATTAATTTTGGGAAAAAGAGTGCCTAAGATATTCCATCAGAAATTAACCTTTTGTGTTCCTCAAAAAAAAAGGTTTTCTGGTTTTGAACATGAGGCTGAATAAACATTAACAGAATTTTCAATTCGGGGTGAATTTATTTTTCCTTGCAGCCTTTGAATGTTTTGTCCATTTTCTTTCTCACGCCTTCCAGAACTTATTTCCCAGAGCTTCTTTGTATAATTGAGTTTTTATTGTGTGTGTTTGGCAGAGATCGGTCGGGTACGGAAGGACATGTACAATGACACGCTGAACGGCAGCACAGACAAAAGGACGTCTGAACTCCCGGACGCTGTGGGGCCTATCGCACAACTCCAAGAGAAACTCTATGTGCCTGTCAAAGAGTACCCAGACGTAAGTATATACACCCAGCAGTCACAGTGTTAACCCATAAATAACTGTGTAATAAAAGTATTGTAACAATAAATGACAAATTTGATATGCAAGTATGCGTCTGTGTTTCAAAGCAAAGCAAACGTGATAAGAAAGGTACATGCAGTCAACAGATCATTAAAGCTGTTATCATCACATTCACGGTTTTGGAATTGGAATATACATGCACTTTTTCTTACCTTTTGTTTAATCTAGACTTTAAATGCATTCACAAGCCGAACAGTACTTGTAAATAAAACAAAAATGGTGTATTTATCATTACTAACATAGACTTTTGTAGATAATTCAAATAACTGGAATCTGGAATTCTGTCTATGAAAATTCGATGTCAATACATTATGTCAAGAAGTCTATTATCACAGGTGTGTCCTAGGGGACGAGCGTTTTCTTGTTTGTGCTTTGATTGTCTAACTGCAGCTGTTGACTCGGGGGAGCAGGAGATGCCTGCAGTAGACCAGATCCAATTAACTCGTCCCTACCAAGACAGCAATAATCAAAAGACAATAATTAGCGTGGTAAAAATTGCTTAATGCCACTGTTTGGTGACTCACAGCCTGCCTGTTATTTATACATCGCAGCTTTCAAATCTTTTCTAGTCATAGTTCACCCAAAAACCCACAGAGAAAAGATATTTGGAAGAATGCTTGCAACCAAACAGTTCTTGGCCACCAGTTACAACCATTTTAGCAAAAATTGCTTTATAAATGTCCTTGTTCTGTTGAACAGAAAAGAAGATATTTTGAAGAATGTAGGAAAGCAAACCGTTCTGAGGCACTTTTGACTACCATTGTCATTTTTCCTACTATGGTTGTTAATGGTGGCCAAGAACTGTTTGGTTGAAGCATTCTTCCAAATATCTTTCTCTGTGTTCATCAGAACAAAGGAATGTAAACAGATTTGGAAGACCTCAAGAATGAGTAAATAATGACAGGATTTTTATTTTTGGGTGTACTGTCCCTTTAACTAACTACTGCTACTGTTTTCGAAAAAAGAAAGAAATCGAAATAGGAAATCTAAAACAAAGTATTAGTACATCTCGTTCTAATGTTGGAAAAGTTGTTTTATTGTGTCAAGTAAACACATTTTGAAGGAAGAAAAGCTTTTGAATAGATTAGTCTGATGGATGACAACACAGAGGAGCGTTTGATTTCATGTCGGGTGTCTGGTGTATTAAATGTGGTACGTTTGACAACCTGCTAAGAATTTCCTTTTGCTGAGTGACTTATTGAGGTCGCAAACTTCATAAAGCAACAAAGTCATTGGGATCAACACAGCGCCATCCCAAGTGGGCCTTGTTCATGTGCGATATTTGCCAATTATTATTATTATTATTAGTCTGGCTCAACCATTAGTTTTATTCCCGTTGTAGGATTTTTACTTGCCTTGCACCATAAACATTATTTTTAGAATAATAAAACAATTATATAGAATATTTACATTTTTTCTTTCAAACATCCCAAACAATCCAACATTTATATTCAGTGTTTCCCACAGGATTTTGAGAGACTGTGGCACTGATGAATGATGTCACACACTAATTAGCATATTTGTGACGTCATCACATGCGTTTACTCTAGTGGTGTCACTCGAAATCTGTTTCGCTTATACTCTCTGATCTATCACGTTATATTGTATTTTAACACAACTTAATGCTATTTCATGTATTATCTGTTCTGTTGTCAGAAATAAAACGAGTATAAAATAGTGACTCAACACGACCCAATAATACCTCATGTTTAATCCAACCAGCTCTTCTCATCAATGTGTTGTTGTGGTATGTTCGCTTTTTTATTTTAAATGTGAGTGATTGTTTTATTGTGATCGTGTATAGCGGAGACAATTCGGCACCGTAGGGAGGGCGAGAGCTCGCACACAGACTCACACCAAGCACATAGAGAAAGGGTGTGTGGGAAACTCTGTGCTACACTCGGCTAACGTTAGCCTGGCTAGGTCGCTTATTTGACTTAAGAACATGGATAGAATGCATGAGTTGCAAACAAATATTGTGCAGATGACCTTGTTAATCATACTAACTTTTCGTTACGTCCTGAGAGACTCGGTCTGCCGTCTTTACTGTCGGTAGCATATGTGACTGTGGGAAACACCGCCACCTTTTAATTCAATTCACTGTCATGTGTAAGCGGCGCTTAGCGTCGAGGCGCTGCAGGCAACATGAGAGAAAGGCGCCAAGCTCATTGTCAAATCATGACAAATTTATTCGTGGCGGCCTGTGTTGATATTGGGGCAGTTCTCTCTAACCTAATGGTTAGAGAGTCGGACTCGTGACCAGAAGGTTGCCGGTTCGATTCCCAGGGCCGGCGGGTAACAACTGAGGTGCCCTTGAGCAAGGCACCTTACACCTACTTGCTCCCCGGGCGCTGCAGTGATAGCTGCCCACTGCTCCGGGGGTACGTGTGTTCACTACTCTCTGGATGGGTTAAATGCAGAGGTCACATTTCGTTGCCTTGTACCTTCGTACATGTGCAATGACAATAAATTGAATCTAAATCTAAAAAAATATATATTGTGGCGGGCCGCCACAAATAAATCAATGTATGGGAAACACTGATATTTCTTTCTTTTGCTTTTGTTTTTGCTATAGCTCAATATTTTACAGCTGTAATGCACTATATTAAACTTCATAAACACTTAAAATGGTCTCATTAAAGCCATTAAGGCCTTTTTGTCCCATCACTCTTTTTGCCAAGCCTTTTTTTGTCTTGTCATTGTCTTTTATAGATCTGTTAGAGACACAACAGATCCTCACCTTATCTCCTCCATCAATCATCAAATTTGTTTTGAGAGCGGCTTTGCTCTCCTTTAATAGAACCAGAGTGCTGATAATCCTTCTGAACCTTATCAGAGCTACCGGCACTCCTGCCCCAGCGTCAAGTGTGGGTGAGAGACACGCACTCTGTCCTCCACAGCCTGATTCTTTTGGAGAGAATGATCTAGAACATTAGCCCTGTCAGTGTGGTCCATGTGAAAACAAATGTGAAATTGATGGGAAGGTGAAGGGGTGGCGGTATGGTGATTTATTTTACTGTTCGGTATGCTCGCAGTGTCTCTATATAAAGATCCTTCGGAGAGACTCTTAAGATGATGTAAAGGTTTTATTTGATTTTTGTTAAAATTCTTTGCATTTTTTGATCATTGTAAATTGTTTCATTATTTTGATCAATTGTTTCATTACTCACCTTCATGTCATTTCAAACCTGTATGACTTGCTTTCTTCTGCATAACACAAAAGAAGATATTTTGAAGAATGTTGGTAACCAAACAACATTTATCCCCATAGACTTCCACTGTATGGACAAAAATCCACTCAAGATATCTATTTTGTGTTCCACAGAAGAAAGAGTAACATACAGGTTTTGAACAACACGAGAGTGAATAAATAATGACAGAATTAAAATTTTGGGGTAAACTGTCCCTTTAAATAGGTTCTGTCAGAATTCAGCACTTGTAAGTAGTTCTCAACGGGGGCAGTGGCCCAGCTGACTTTCAAGGGGGCCTCAGGATGACTAATAATTTAAAATTAGACAAGTGAGCATTGAAATACATTTTAAAGCAACTAAAAACTAGATATTTCGTATTATTTGTCCATTTCTATATTGAATGAACATATTTCCAGTTAATATCATGCTCTGGAATATTTTATTGGGCAGAAATTTTAAGTGTTTGTGAGCGGGAGGGGGGACTTTGAATATTATTGAATACTGTGGGGGCCTTGGAGTCCAAAACGATGAGAATCCCTGTTTTAGAGGGCATTTTATTGAGAAAGTAAAGTCAGAGTCATCAATATTTTCTGTCCCATTAAAACATTCAAAGACCGTAAATAAATTTGATTGCTGTTGTACCTTTAAGAAACATCCCCTTCATATGTGGACATAGGCAACAGCTGTTTTCTGTTGGTTCTATTCAGTTTTTCTTATTGTCCTTCAATAGCAATCTCTTGGCACTGTTAGTCACTTTGTATAAAAATATCTGTCAAATGCATAAACGTCAATGTAAAGCATTATCGCAATTACGCATCATGATTCAGCTAAAACAAATCTGACATCACTATTACGCTGCTTGGCAATCACTACCCACATAAACATTGCACAAAAACACAAATTACAATAATACAAGGAGTCAAGGATGCTGTCGGTCAGCCAGCCATCCAAACAGTTGCCTGATGCACTCAGTTCTAAATATACAGCACAGAGGCATCACGGTCCCCAGCAGCTGCGGACGGCCTGAGAGGACTTCAGCTTTAAAAGGAAGAGAATGCATTGTGACCCTGAGAGAGAGGCAGCTGCCTGGCTTATCACTCAGCCCTTGTGACAGATAAGGTTAAATGCTGAAAGAGCCAGACCGCAAACGCCAAAACCTGCTTGTCCTGGCCCTGTGTCTGTTAAAGGGCCTGACCGATAAATCACGCCAGGGGTCGAATCAAAGCCGGCCAGTCATTCACATCGCTTGACTGATGACTCCTTGAACCCGCAGTTTTATATCCCCTTTAGCTGGAAAGTATTGCGTGGTTTTGACTAATGCTTTTCAGATGTCACAGAGTACCATTTTTACAAGGCTTGAGCAGTGGAATTGGTTTTTATGGTTATTTTTTGTGCCTGTTATCTTATGGGAAGTGTAGAAATGGCTCCAAGGGGGGGAGAACGTTGAAATGTTTCACAGCTCAGTAGTAATATCTGGAGAGACTGCTCGACTCTACTGCCCTGATGTCATTTTCTCAGAGAGTGGAGGAATGTCACCAACCGATGATGCAAAGAAGTCCCAACGTTTGACAGGATCAATACACACGACTGTGAACTGCCTTCCCATAATACTTATATAATTATTTCAGTGTTGTCTGATCTCTTTGTTAACATTTTGTTTGTTTCATCTGATTTACGTCAAGAGCAATGTGAAGGTTTCCCAGTGGCAAATGGTACATTCCAAAACCACATTTGGTCTCTAGATGTTCCCCGCTCATAAAAGGGGATTAGACATTCCACACATTCTGCCAGGGTTTACTAAATCCCCCCTTGATTGAATTGTACAATTTTGTTACCATCCAGCACTTCACATTCAAGATCAACCAAAAGCTTCCATATGGGAGAATCATCAGATGAGGATGATGGTCTGTGTTTTTAGCCCTTAGGATGTGACCATCGTTCTCTATCTCTCGGTCTTAACCTTTGTTTTGAAACCCATGCGCACACTGTTTGAAACCAGTCAGTCTGTTATCAACTGTGTTGTATTATTGATAACAGGTTGATATTTGTTTGTTAACATGTTTGTTGTAGAACTTGTTACAGATCTTTAGCACTCACATGTTCTTGCCAGATGTGTGGAAATGCAGATGTCTGTGACTGAATGAACTCCCTATACCTTTTTGATGTCTCTTCACAGTTTAATTTTGTGGGAAGAATCCTGGGGCCCCGCGGCCTGACTGCCAAACAACTGGAGGCCGAGACGGGCTGCAAGATTATGGTGCGAGGAAAATGCTCCATGAGAGACAAAAAGAAGGTGAGCCTTTCTTTTTCTTTCGTTCGTTCGTTCGTTTGTACGTACGTCCATCCTTCCTTCTTTCTCCTTTCTTCTTACTTGTTCGTCTGTTCGTTTGTCTTTCTTTCTTTCTTTCTCTCCCTCCTTCCTTCCTTCTTTCCTCCCTCCCTCCCTCCCTCCTTCCTTCTTTCCTTTCTTTCTTTCTTTCTTTCTTTCTTTCTTTCTTTCTTTCTTTCTTTCTTTCATTCTTTTCTTTATTTCCTTCCTTCCTTCCTTCCTTCCTTCCTTCCTTCCTTCTCTTTCTTTCTTTCTTTCTTTCTTTCTTTCTTTCTTTCTTTCTTTCTTTCTTTCTTTCTTTCTTTCTTTCTTCTCTCTTTCTTTTTCCTTCCTCCTTTCTTTCTTCTTTCTTTCTCTTTCTTTCGCCTCTTCTTTTTCCTTCCTCCTCCATCCATCCATTCTTTCCTCATCTTTATCCTTCTTTCTTTCTTTCTTTCTTTCTTTCTTTCTTTCTTTCTTTCTTTCTTGCTTTCTTTCTTTGCTTTCTTTCTTTTCTTTCTTCTTTCTTTCTTTCTTTCTTCTCTTTCTTTCTTTCTTTCTTTCTTTCTTCTTTCTTTGCTTTCTTTCTTTTTTCTTTCTTTCTCTCTTTCTTTCTTTCTTTCTTTCTTTCTTTCTTTCTTTCTTTCTTTCTTTCTTTCTTTCTTTCTTGTCTTTCTTTCTTTCTTTCTTTCTCTCTTTCTTCTCTTCTTTCTTCTTTCTCTTTCTCTCTCTCTGTCTTTCTTCCTTTCTTTTCTTTCTCTCTTTTTCTTGCTTCCTTCCATGCCTTACTTTCTTTCTTCCTTTCTTTCTGTCTTTCTTTCTTTCTTTGCTTTCTTTGCTTTCTCTCTCTGTCTTTTCTTTCTTTTCTTTCTTTCTTTCTCTCTCTGTCTTTTTTTCTCTCTCTGTCTTTCTTTCTTTCTTTCTCTCTCTGTCTTCCTTCCTTTCCTTCCTTCCTTCTCTTTCTCGCTTTGTCTTCCTTTCCTTCCTTCCTTCCCTCTCCTCTCCTTCTTCCTTCTTCTTCCTTCCTCTTCTTTCTCTTCTATCTTCTTCTTCTGTCTTCTTTCGTTCTTCCTCTCCTTCCATTCTTCTCTTCTTCGCTTCTCTCTCCTTCCTTCCAACCTTCCATCCGTCCCTTCCTTCCTCCGTCCTTCTTTCGGCTTCCAATTCCGTCTTCTCTCTCTCTTATCTCCGTCTATCCTTTCTTTCTTTCACTTTCTTTCTTTCTTTCTTTCTCTGTCTTCCTTCCTTCCTTTCTCTCTTTCTCTTTCTCTCTCTGTCTTCCTTCCCTCTGTCTTCCTTTCTTTCTTTCTTTCTTTCTTTCCTTCCTTCCGTCCTTCCTTCCTTCCCTTCCTTCCTTCCTTCTTCCTTCCGTCCATGCATCCTTCGTTCCGTCCGTCCTTCCTGCCTTCCTTCCTTATTCTTCCCTTCCTTCTCTCTTTTTCAATTCCACTTTAATGGAATTCCTGTCTGTGACCGCATGGCCTTACCCAGTGTAGGACCGAGGCAGACGTTCCGCTTGCCTCCAAGGCTGCCTGACACAGAGGAAAAATGAGTGCCATTAGAGAAAGGAAAATGCTATTTTTCAAGCTTCACTTTTTTTTGCAGCGTGTACACCATTTAGTTTTTAACAATAGCAAGAATAGTACACAAAGTGCTACTAAAGACTGTTATGCTGTATGCTTTAATGGTATCTACATCTGAGATGTTTGATGTCATTCTGTCTAGAATAGAAGAGCAAACAGATACAGGCAACAACAGATACATGTGGGGTTCATACCAAGGGTGGTCTGTTTCATGCTCACACTGTTGTTAATAGAATAGAACTTTATTTAGGGAACAATGAAATACAGTTTAGCAGCTCTTCACGATTGTACAGTTATAAAATAAAATATATACAGTTGAATGTCAGAACAGCCAAGACCTACATACAGTACATAAACAAAGGTATATATACACACAATAATATAAAAAATAGAAATCCTCTGAGGTAGTGCAGTGCAGCAGAGTAATATAGTAGGGGAGGGTTTATTGCACATGTTGTGGTCCATCTTTCCCCAAACACGAGCAAAACATGTCGTCTTGCATAAAAAAAAAGTTTTTTACTCTTCATAACACAACTCGTACTGCCTACACAAGCGTGCACATGAAATACTAAGAGCGTACACAAAAATGTCTGTTTTCCAGGAATCGATGAGATTCTTCGTCGCTAATTCAGACTGATGGGGAATTAATGGAACACAATGAAGTGAGATGCCTCTAGCAAAGGGCCATTCTCTCACTGTTATTACACAACCCACGGTTATCGCACCAGCCCTCCGCAGAGATGCTTATGGAGGCTGTTTCATCAGTCAGGACAGACACGCAGACTTAGCGGCTCAGCATTCTTAGCCAGACAGGCTGCCCGGACGTCTAGTAAGCGCAGAACAGACAATTACAAACGAAAGTTAAAACTTCAGCTGTTTCTTCAAGTTTGACACGGTTGTTTTGTGACAGCACACGCTAGGGGCCTGTTTTAAAAAGGCTGTTGTCGTAATAGCTTGTCTGAATAAAATCTGTGAAGAGGGTTGTGGAATATTGTGCTAGATTAGATGTTGAAATCATCGAGCACTTGTAGTGAAAACTTTCTGTGTTACGGACAGAGATTTATATTTAAATCCTCTGAAAAGTATGGCAAGCAAGGATGAGAAGAAAACGGGGAAATTCATCATTTTTCAATTCAATCATTTTTCTTTCCTTAAATTAGGTTTACGGTCACATTCTGTGTGATAACAGGGTGGGTTTAGCGTTAGGGGTTCAAAAATGTTGGAAAGTTGACCTATTTGTCAGATATGGTGACCCATACCCGAAATGTGACCTCTGTATGTAACCCATCCAGAGAGTAGTGAACACACGCAACATTTACTTTTGTACGGGAAGGAGCAGAATAGACATTCCTATTTTTGTTCCACCGATAAAAGTTAGTCATAGGAGTTTAGAAAGCCGTTGTGGTCAGTAAATGATGACAAAATATTTATTTGTTGGTGAACCATTCCTTTAACAACAATCTGCCATGTTTATTTTGTCACATGATGGAGTGGCTTGTTTACAAGCCCAATTGTAATTCAGATCATACAGCTGTGGAAAAAATTGAAAGACCATTTCAAGACTTCATTTTTAAAATTACTATTTATAGGTACGTGTTTTGGTAAACTGATCATTCTTGTTTCATTCTGTGAACTTCTAATAATATTTCACCCAAATTTCACTTAAAGAACAAAAAAATATTGTTTCCTTTGCATTTATTTGCAGAAAATGAAAACTGGAGAAACGGGTCAAAATAGCAGAAAAGATGGTCTGTATTTTTCCAGACCTCAAATACGGCGAAGAAAACAAGTTCGTATATTCACCTTTAAGCAAAACAACAGTAATATTTGTATTTAGGAAAAGTTAAAAAAATGATTGCTGTTGGATGACTTTGTCACTCCTGAGGTTTGATTTTGTTGAATTTCAACAGACACTGGACTGGAATGGCCACAACACATTTAGAAATGCTGGTTAAATGAAAATTTGAAATGGTCTTAATTTGTTTCTGCGGCTGTATGTTGGGTTCACAAGTTTGTTGGTCGCAAATGAATTATAATTTTTTGACTGTTGGAAGTCTGTATTTGAATATAACTCTAAAATAGACCAAGGTGCGCCGTGTTAGGTGCTTGAGAGGTTTTGCTTAAATCATAATGATATGAACTTTATGTGATTTATAGCTTGTTTTGGATTGGCCTTTAACGTTGATCTATAGGCATAGTTGTAGATCTATAATTAAGCGCATCATACTGGCATCTTCCTTTTTAGGATTTGCTGTGTTGTGCACAAAACGGCAGACCCTCAAAAGTAGGCCAAAGAATACCTCTATGCATTGTGCAGTTGCTTTGATTCCAGGCTTTGAAAAAGTCACAGTTATTATTAGCTTGTTGTCAGCTGTGCATAGGATGTAATGTTCCCTTATTGAACGCATATATTTGATCACATAAGTATTCTCTTCCAAAGAGGTGGCAGCCAATTATTAACAAATACATCGTCCCCTACTGCGATCTGAGACCGGCGTCGAGGATGTGACTGCTCTATGTCATTGTTTTTCTCATTCAAACTTTACCCTTGAGTCCCAGGTGATTTCTGCGATCGCTTGAAGTGGGGCCCTCGGTCGAAGGAGAGCGAGTTCACAGTAATTGATTGTTCTGTAGGCCCGAGCTCCGTGTCGTAAACATAAGCCCTGCTGTGATGAAAAACCCAGCTGGAGACAATGCATAAAGACTCGAGGCTTGGGCCCGAATGCCCCGTTGCTATGGCAACCGGCGTGTCACTCCCTTTACAGGCCAGAGCGTTGAGATAAACTGACAGTCTCTTGCTTCCAAGCTCACCGTTGCTATGGCAAACGCTCTCTGTCTGTTGATGTTTGGTCCGTGTGTCAGCTGAACAGTTGAAATAAGAGTCCATGAAAAAGTTTCCATGGAAACTGGCCACCGCAAAGTCATAGGAAGTGGTCTGTGCCCTTATATGCGGTAGATGTTGAAAACTGCTATGGAAAAACATTATAAAGACATCGATGTGGCCCGGCGCACACGCTCGGACACGTTGTTGTAGGGTGGTGCTCATGCGGACGATCCGGGCTTAAGTCATTTCCCAATCCGGTCCCTGTTTCTTTTTTTCTGTCTCTATCTTTTTCTGTTAGCTCAAATGAAAAAACGTAGTAGACTTTACTATTTACTATAATAAACACTAGTATATGTGTGTGTGTGTGTGTGTGTGTGTGTGTGTGTGTGTGTAGAATACGTATGTGTACGTGTCTGTATATGTGTATGTACTGGATTTTCTCTACTTTTCTTTTCTTTTACTTTTATTTAATTTCATTCTTTTTAGGGCTATATCTTTAATTGTTAGTTTTCCCCCCAGTACAGCTGCTTTAATACAATGCAAATTGTGAAGAGCGGTATAAAATAACCATAGTAAGTTTTAAAGTATGCTACTGTATTTGCTACAGTCGATCAGTTCACTCTAGTGAAAGGAATAATTCACCCAAAAATGAAAATGGTTTAATCTTTTATTAGTTATTTCAAACCTGTATGACTTTCTTCTGCGAAACACAAAATATATTTTGAAGAATGTTGTAAACCAAACAACATTGAACTCCATGAACTTCCATTGTATGAACACAAAACCACTGAGACATTTCTCAAAATATCATCTTTTGTGTTCAACAGAAGAAAGAATGACCTGAGGGTAAATAAATGATGTCAGAATTTTTATTTTTTGTTGAACTATCCCTTTAATACTACAGTATACTATAGTACACATTAAAAAAGTGTAGCAAGTACGATAATATACTTTTTTTACTTTTACTTTTTACTTTGATAGTTTACTATAGTAAATAAGTATATTGCAACATTTTTTCCTGTCGAAGCGATTTAAAACATTTTTATAATCAACTTGTCGCTAGTTTACAAAGTATGCTTTCTTATGTTTAAAACAGCTGAATGGAGCACAAAACAGAGCAGAATGTAGACAGCGTGTAACGCTGACCAAGCCTACACAGACCAATGTTTTAAACCATGCTGCAGACTGAATATAAAAGTTGCACAAAACATCCAAAAGCCACACAAAACTAATCATAGCCCACACCCACAGATGCCTAATAATGATCATTGTTCACAGCAGGCTATTTCAAGTCAGACAGCAATTGTCCCAACATGTATTGTTTAAGACGGGAAGTTTGATGACTGTAGCGACAGTGCCTTCAAAGGGGATACATTTAGAGACGCATCTTCTTTGAGTTTACCGTGTTCACAGTCTTTACAAAACACAAATCACTTATAGACTCATAAAGAAGTAGGTTTTAATAATAGTAGACTAACCTTTATTTTTCCCTGCCGGATGTCGCAATGCTGCAGTAGAACACTTGTGTTATCTTATGAGCTCTGAGTTATCTTCTTTTTTTGTCACGGGCAGGAAGAGCAGAACAGGGGGAAACCGAACTGGGAACATCTGAACGAAGACCTCCACGTCCTCATCACTGTGGAAGATTCTCAGAACCGCGCTGAGATCAAACTCAAGAGAGCCGTGGAGGAAGTCACGAAGCTGCTGGTCCCTGCGGTGAGTGACGTGACGTCTGTTCCCTCAACTTTTCGATAAATGTGTGGAGTGACAAAAACCCATTGATAGGTCTCTGCAAACAAGACCCCTGGGGTGTGCTCAAAAAACGCTGTTTAGATCATGATAAATGTATTTGCACTCAGCGGGTCTTTCATTTTCCTGCTGGTAACCTAGCGTCCTCAGGTGAGCGTGTAGAGAGGAGTTGCTTTCTCCATGAGAATTAAGTAGAGCTACTTGGCACACATGACTCCAGATGTGTAAAGGTGAGCGCCGTAGGCCGTTTTTAATAGGCTTGAATACCTTTGCTTATAAATTAATCAGGAGGGCCAAGACTTAAGGGTCAAGGCTCAAAAGAGTCCCACAGGGGATTGAAGCACTGCTGTGCTACTCTGAGCTGAATGGAAATTAACCTTTGTGTCTGAAGGAAGTGACATAATTGTGTATTTACAAGGAGTGTTTGTTAGATATAGACATTCAGCAATATGTTCAGATTTTATTTAAAGGGATAGTTCATCCAAAAATGACCGTGCATCATTTACTCATCCATCCTCATGTCATTTCACACCTGTATGACTTTCAGAATCAGAAAATATTTTGAAGAATGTTGGTAACCAAACATTGATGTCCATTGTATATTTTCTCAAAATATCTTCTTTTGTGTTACACAAAAGAGTCAAATACAGGTTTTGAATGACGTGAAGATAAATAAATGATGACAGGTTTGTTTTTGGTGGACTGTCCCTTTAAGATGCGTACTTCATTTTCACCATCATTAAAATGTAAGCAACATAATAAAAATGTTAATTCATCAATTTTTTTAAGGACAAACTATGTCTTTTTTGTTCATTGCAGTTTTACTCAGAAATGCATCCCATTACGAAAGGTAAAATAACGTGCGATGCTGACCTGGGACCAAGTATAGTTTTTGTTCATGATTTTTTATGTAGTTTGTCACTTGAGAATGAAATTTTACTTTGCGTGACTCTGCATTGCGATCCCTCTGCTGTCAGAGAGAGAGGGTTTTTGGAGTCCCTGTGGTGTTACCGTGGTAACCCTCTTGGAGATGCACTGATGCATGATTGACAGCTCTGCCCTTTCTCTGCAATTGAATCGTGAATGGAGAATAAGCTCTTTATAAAGTTTAACGCTGGTTACTTCAGGAAACGCTCAGCTCAAATGTAAACCCACTACTTTGTTTGTTTTCATCAAACTATCTAGTGATATGGTGTAGAAGAATATCTTCCTAATGCTTTGGGCCTTGAACTAGAAAACATCTCCCTAGAGTGTAGAATGCGGTTTTCCATCCGATTCGGATGAGACGATTCTGTAAGTATGCACTGGGATATAGAAGAATCCCCATAGCAACGCATCAATCTCTAGGCAAAGGTGTCTAATCCGTTTCTTTCCTGAATTGAATGGTGACTAAACGAAAGCGTTAGCACCCAGCATGTTTTTCCCACTTCAATGTTCAGTTCTTTCATTTGTAATCTAAACCAATCATCTTGTTGTAATGCCATCAACGCATTCAGTTTATGTTTGTAATGGGTTTTTACTAATTTTTCCTGATAAGACTATTTTCAGTTCTTGATTTTAACATGTTTTAGCTAGATTGCCATAGAAGAACCATTTTTGGTTTCACAAAGAACCATTCAGCCAAAGGTTCTTCAAAGGACCATCTCTTTCTTACTTTTTATAATCTGAAGAACCTCTTTTGTGAAGCAGAAAGGTTCTCCACATGTTAAAGGTTCTTTATGGAACCAAAAGGTTCTTCTATGGCATTGAAGAACCTTTTAAAGCACTATTTTTTTAAGAGTGTACTCCTGATATATGTAAATACAAATGCTATGCTGTTGTCATTCAATTTTAAATGCCTTGTTATACTCCAACCATTTATTTTATTTATGTATCTCACAAATTGAGAGTTTTTAAGAGAATATTTGTATGTTTAATTTTTTTTTTGAAGTTGTGAAGATATGAGGTGATTAAAAATGGTAAAAACGTGTTAAATGTAAAATTCTTTTACACGTTAATTTTAAAAAGTCAGTCTTCTACACATTGTTTCGATAGATATAAATCGTACGATTATAGCTCATTTTCCGTGTGCACTTAACTGTATCTCTTTGACTTAGTTGCTTTGAATCTAGTTAGCCATCATCATCTCTAATTCATTGTATGACTGATGATATTCTCTTTAGCGTTTAGTCGGCAGATCTCTCCAAAGCAAGCAGGGAGAGAGAGATGTGTGCACATACACTCGTTGATCGTACTTCTTAAAGCTCTTTGCTTTTCTGCTTGCTGACATATCCATAGTTTATATCCTTCTGTGGACAGTTGCCTGAGCCCCTCCCTGACCTGCTTTGATATCAGACTTCACCGTCCAGAAGCTACAAACTTGCTGATCTTTCCCCTTGTTTGTGCTTCTCATAGTTGGGATTTTTTATGCCGTTGGAGTCGATGTATCTCTGCTCTTCCAGCTGTTTCACAGTGATATGAATCATTTTGTGATACAATAGCTATATGCCATAGATACATGTTAACACAGAGGAGAACTACTAGGTTTTTTGATTAAGTTGCTGTATCAGTTATTACAATAAGCTTCGACTAATTCAGCAGAAATGAAATGTATTGTAATGTATGCATTGTCTGTGGACAGACGGCGAGTACGGGCATTGATCCCGGTACACATTGTTGAGGGTAACGCGATCTGTTGCTTTAACCTCTCTGGCTTGTTTGAACAGTGGCAAAGTAAATCATCCGTTAGCTGTTAGCAAGCGTGAAACTGTAGACCCCCGGCGCCCCGCCTGTGGGCGCACATCAGGCCAGCAACCTCCAAATTCTGATCCGAGGCGGTTTTAGCCAGTTCTGTTTGGGTTGTGTTTTTCTACAAAAAATACAAACTGACCCCAAACAGAAACAAAGTTTCAACCCACTCACATTTCTGAACAGGGTGTGTCTGCTTTGTGGTTAAAAAGGACAAAAAGCTTAAAAGGATTTCATAGGGTGATACTAAGTTTTTGAATATTTAAAAAAATAAGAGTTTCATTTTAAAATGACATTAAAAAGGTTCATTTATGTGTGTGCGCAGGCGGAAGGTGAGGACAGCCTGAAGAAAATGCAGTTGATGGAGTTGGCCATACTCAACGGCACATACAGAGACGCCAATATCAAGTCACGTAAGAATGACGTCATCAATCCTCGACCAAAAAAAGCAAAACACATTTTTTTCAACATTTGCAAACACAAATTTTTAACTCCTTTTTATTAGAGATGCACGGATATATCGGCCAATAATCGGTATCGGACGATTAAATGAATTTTTCAAGCTATCGGCCGATGATCAGGGGTGATAAATCCTGTCAATCAAAAGAGGACAGGAAAATGCTTTAAATTTTGCTCTGTGTATAGAAAATGTTAAGAAACATCACCAGTTTGGTGTTCAATATTAATAGTCATATTACGAAATAATAATTTAATCTTCAGTATCCGCAGATATCACTCCCAATAATCGGAAAGGAGGAATTTAGTATCTGTGCATCTTTACTTTTTATTGTCTTTTGCTTTTCTTTTGGCTATTTATTTACAATATTTGCAAGGGCTCACTTTATTGACGTTCTGGTTAGGGCTTTAGTCTCCAATTTCCATCCTGCTCACATCCATGCCTGTTGCTCTTGTATGTCTCATTCTGTTCAGCAGCGTTAGCCTTCACGCTGGCCGCTACCGCACAAGCTCCCCGTATCATCACAGGCCCCTCACCGGGCATGCCCCACGGGGCCCTGCGTACCCCCGCACCCTCTGCCCCCACCCTCATGCCCCTCATCCGACAGATCCATACCTCTGCCCTCATGCCCACGGGCACGCCCCACCCTGCCACCCTCATATCCCAGAGCCCGGAATCGGGCATCATCTATGCACCCTACGAATACCCCTACACCTTGGGACCTGCAACCTCCATCCTTGAATACCCCATTGACTCCAGTGGTGTTTTAGGTAAGCGATGTTTCAGGGTTTTTTGTCTTCATTGTCCAGGGATTGTGAATTCAGCGCTATTTTGGGGTTGGGCGGTATGACACTGTGTAAAGTGATTGATAGAAATGTGTAAATTCATATTTTGCAATGCCACGCTTAATATCCAATAACATATATATTTGTGTCCAAAAAAATCGAATGCATTATTTAATAATAATAATCCCGATGTACACCATTATAATGATCTAAGATTTCAGTCATGCCGCCCACCCCTATTTGGAATTACAGTTTTTTTCCTCATTTGCTCAGAGCTCCAGCATTAGAGACTAACTTCAGCATTCTGTTTTATTCTTGTAGGTATGGCTTTCCCAACAAAAGGCTAAAAACACTGAGAGGTGTAACAGTCTTCAACCTATACGAGTGTTAAACTGCTTTGCTTTACAGCTGCTTTGGAACAAAAACAGAGAAAAGTGCAAATGAAAATTCCGTTTAAAAAAAATAAGAAACAAAAGACTATAGGTCACCACGGCTCATGTTTACACTGGTCTTAACTGATATTTTCAGATAAATTCTGATAATTAAGCCTTTTATTACATTCCTCTGTTTGAAACGTAATGTAATCTATATTTGTTTAGCTTGTAATATTTGCATTACTTGTAACTGTTTCCTAGACATATAAAGTGATCAGTATTATTGCTAAAGTAACATATTTGTGAAAAACATACTACATTAAGTAACCCGTAGTGAAATTATTTCTGAGGCATCTAGGTGGAAATCAGGGCTCTATTATCATGGTATCAATTACTTAAAGCGTTAAAAGCAACACCAGTTTTTTTTTTGTAGGATGTGAATTTTGCCATGATGGGGCCCTTATAAAAAAGAATGTTCACTAGTGCCTTGCTAATTTGCTTTTACAAGCCTTGTTAAACACTTCTAGTGTTGATTGAAGTGTAGTGTTCATGTGTTTTGATGAATAATCTGATTTTAACTCTTGTTTTGTTGGCAATGTTGCGCTCTGAGCAGGTGCCGTGACTACTAAAGTACGAAGGCAGGATATGCGCGTCCATCCTTACCAAAGGGTAGTGACCGCAGAACGAGGTTAGTTTAGCTCCAGTGTAAAAGCTGTGCTGTGTGTGTGTCTGTGAACAGATGTTTCAAGTATGCTGATCGCACTGTTTCATTGCATCTGCCTTAATGCAAATAAGTAATCTTATAGTCATTTCTAACCTGCCAAACATTAAGATGAGCTCGGCATCATTTGAAAGTGGTGATGCTGTTGTCTGTATAATACATTCCAATCCATCCGCACAAATCTGCCAACCTGAATGCATTGAAACTGTGGGTGTTATCAGCTTACTTAGTATTATTTGAGCATGTTCAAAATACAAAAACTATGCGTTGTTACATGAAAAATGTAATTGATTATCGTAATAGGCTATGACAGTTTATGACAAATTCCAGATTTAGTGTGATATGATAAATCTAGCACTTACATGGTTTAAGTATTGAAACAAACATGATTTAAAACTCAGTGGCAAGGGTCGATAGATATTTGGACACTTTAGTCTCATAAAAATGCAAAAATGTCGTTGCATAATATAAAAATCATCAAACCATTTGGTATGAAATTTAGGCCTTAAGTACAACGTTAAAACATAGTTTGTTTTAAATGTCTATAAAATAAATTTATCGTTCAAAATTAGTACAAAAATTCTGGATTCATAGTTAAAGTGACCAGAACTGTATGAAAACAGTAAAAATGACATTGAAACTTATTGGTTAGGAAATGTATGTTCTGAGAAAAGCTGTAGCATCATTTGTTTACAGATGCCACTTGGTTTGATAATTTGTTATCTAATGTAATGAAACTTATTTTGAGTTTGATTCATAGGGACAGTTCACCCAAAAAGAAAAAATGATGTCATCATTTACTCACCCTTGAGTTGTTACAAATCTCTATAAATGTCTTTGTTCCGATGAACATAGATATTTGGAAGAATGCTTGTAACCAAACAGTTCTTGGTCACATTTAACTAGCATAGAAGGAACATTTACAATGGTTGTCAAAAAAAAAAAAAAGTGGGGCAGGCCTAATGGTTAGAGAGTCAGACTCGTGACCAGAAGGTTGCCGGTTTGATTCCCAGGGCCGGCGGGTAACGACTGAGGTGCCCCTGAGCAAGGCACCTTACCCCTACCTGCTCCCCGGGTGTACGTGTGTTCACCACTTGCTGTGCGTGTGTTCACTACTCTCTGGATGGGTTAAATGCAGAGGTCACATTTCGGGTATGGATCACCATATCTGACTAATAGGTCACTTTCACTTTACATTCTTCAAAATAACTTATTTTGTGTTCAACAGAACAAAGACATTTATAAAGCGATTTTGGTGGCCAAGAACTGTTTGCTTTCCTACATTCTTCTAAATAGCTTTCCTCAGTGGTTAGAGTGTGGCGTTAGCAACGCCAAGGTCATGGGTTCAATCCCAGTGATCGCACATACTCAGAAACAATTGTATAGTGTAATGCTTTGGATAAAAGTGTCTGCCAAATGCATAAATGTATATGTGTTCATCAGAACTAAGAAATTTATACAGATTTGGAACAACATGAGGGTGAGTAAATAAAGACAGAATTTTCACTTTTGGGTGAACTGTTCCTTTAAGTGTCCAAATACTTTCTGGAATCTCTCTAGACCTTAATACAGCTAGTTTAATACATACAAAGGTTCTACAGAACATTTATGGAGCGAAACTGCCCGTTCGGTGAGCTCTGTTACTCTGATGATATAGTGAGAGCCTTTAGGCTCATGGTCAATGAAGTGTGATGGAGCTCACAGGTTTCATCTCTTTATTTCTTCATTTGTCATTTCTTTGATATCATTCTCTCAGCATATTTTAAGGAAACTGTATTCTAGCTATTCTTAATTGCAATTAATTGAATCGTTTTGTCTGCACTCAACAAAACTGTTTTTGCATTTCATTTGGGGAGTAACATAAAATTATAACTATAATTTAGTTTTTTTTATAACAAGCATAAATTTATCATGGTCCAGCCTGGTCAGACCATCATGAATTAAAGCTAATGAAAGGAAATTCAATGCCATTTTTCTTGATTTACAGTATGAATGGATGCTTAACCATATTTATTGAGAAAATTCAGTATTCCATATTTCAATTATAAGCTGTTTTGTTTTTCTCATTTTTTCCCATCGTGTGATTTACAAAGCATTTTTTTTCATAATAGTGCGTACACTGTTTGAAACCTTTTTTTACATATATTATTTATGCATTTTTACTACAGTTTTTATTTGTATAGCTCGACGGATTTTTATTAGGATAAACTATGAAGTCTGTGGCCAGAATCGTTGAGCACATTCAAGCAAACTCTTAAAATGCCTTACATGGAAATAAACTGGATCTAAGGGAACTACATGATCAGCTTTTAAAGACAGCTGTAATGAAACTGATATTTAAAAAAACACATCGTTGTGCCAAAACTGTACATAAAATAACTAGGACTCCTGAGAGAAACTGTAAACGTGAGAATCTACTGATCAATATAAGTAAATTTCATACCTGTAAGACCTTAACATGTAATAGTCCAATACAACTGACCAATTTAATGCATAACAATTGTGAAATTGCACAATAAGTCAAATCTATCTTGTGTGGTTTACTGCCCATATAGCCTTAGAAAGAACTCCAGGTTTTGTTCTGTATGTTGCAGTATATTATGTTTAAGGTCGTGTGGATGAGAAATTCTCATTGTACCAGGTTTGGGTAGTACATCGCACAAGATAGACCAGACAGATATGAAGGTTAGAACTTGTTTGAGGAGGAAAATCATCATATGTGCTGCCTGAACATTTACAGTGATTTTCCATTCAAATAGAGCTGCTTTTGCTCATAAATGGAGAAATGTAAAGGAGTGCTTAGGATTGCTTTAATCTCCCCATCCAAGAACTTCCTCATGGTAAAAATATGGCACAAATAGTTTGCACTGAAGATTTTATATCACCGGCTCTTAGGCGCGGACAGAGCTAGTGAAACGAGAAAATACAAAACGGCAAAACCTCAGTTCAGATGTTTATAAGAGCAGGACGGTCTGTAAGCACAAGACCGACAGATGAAATATTCCAGTTTTGGTTTTTTGTTTCTTTTCTCTGTTGTTTTGCAGTACATTTCTTTTGAATTTTGTCATATGTATGGAAAAGAACCAAGTTATCGTGTGTGTGATCTTTTTAAATACGTTTATGAAAGCAATATGTTTAACTATAAAGCAAGAACATTTATGAAATTTTATTGTATTTGTAAATGAATAGGAAAGTTATGCTAGTGAACATGTAGGCGGAGAGAACAATGCCATGTTATTAAAGGGGGTACGTTTTTAGGATGTCGTACCAATGGTGGTCTTATAAGCTGCAGGCTAAGAGTTTGTCAGCTTGCGGAACAAGTCGATTTGTCTTTCTAATTGTTTTCTTGTGCTGTAGCCCTAAATTTCAGCCAATATGCTTTAGATTCAATGTGTTTGAGTAGCATTCTGTATTTTTTTGTAAATAGTCCAATTTTAAAGGCAATAAAGTTGAGTTTTAAAAAGTACTTTGTAGCAATCTCTCTGGTTTAAATTGTCACTCCAGGTCACTTCTCTCGATTTTCTCAGTCACGTCTCTATAACTGCTCATGAAGTCATATCATTATCACACTAGCAGCTTCGTGGCTTTGTATTGAACCAGCACTTTTAATGCTTAATAGCAGTCGGAGGATTCTTCATCTATTCATACGCATCTCTTAATCCAGGATAGATCACTTTCACATCTTACTGTCAGTTTCTCCAGATATCCAAACTCTGTTGACTGCTACTAACCATTAAGTGCTGTTAGTTTCATTTGTAATGACTCTAAAAATCGCCTCTTTGCTTCTTTAACCATTTTCACCTGGGATTTGGGTTCTGGAGTGAAATCATGAAGGACTTCATGATTTTACTGTGTTAATATAGATGTGGAGCGGTTTTCTCTTTCAGTAGCTGTAATTTAGTAATGTCATATTGTCATCCACTAGCGGAAACTAATCTCCTTCTCTGTCTTTTTTCTTTTGTGTCCCTTTGTCTCTTTATTTTTTGTTTTCCCTCTGTCTGTCCATTTTTTTTCTCTAACCACCCAGCCGCCACCGGCAACTAACCAATGACCTTTGAGCTCTCAACTCTTCACCCAATGACGACCTGACCATTGCCTGCCTGCTGATCAGCTCTCTGGCTCTCGTCCTTCGCTTCTATGTTTTGGTGGAGCCCGGAAGCTGCTTTAATTCGCTTAACGCAGCCGAGAGGCCGCGACGGCCCCACGCCACCACCCGCAGAACAGAATCGGGCCCCTACTCAAACCGAGTGACCTGGGCTACCCTGCCTGCACTGAAATGTCAAAGCAATAACGCTTTCTGGGCAACACCTAAATCTCACTTTTAGCCTTTCACACAAGCACACATTCACACGCACACTAAATAAACACGTGTGTTTATTCATTTCCTAAAAATCAAGCATAATATAACTGTGGTTACATAATCCTGCAGACACTATTCAGAAGAGAGAGAATTAAACACGTACGTGGAGGAAGCAGTTTACTTGTCCAAATGTCCATAGGGGATGTAAAAGCCATGCTTGCCTACCAGCGTCGAAATGCATCCAGACACGTGAACAAATGTACAAACACTAAACATCTTTTGATATGAGGGTGCTGCACAGGAAAACGAATATATATATATATATTTTTTTTTTCACAGGTGATCCTTTTGTATTCAAAAACAGTATTGTCAAAGTGTGAAGAACAAATGTTTATTTCTTTACAACGACAAATTTTAGAGACCAAAACAGTGTCTTTTTTAAATAAAGAAAGAAGTGCCTTATTTTACACAGTATCATTAAATACAAACAAACATGAATGTCCATCAATGTGTCATATCAGGTATCAATCAATGTCATCAGGTTAATTCCTCTTCACTGATCATAAGAACAATATGTCACAGCATGTTACACTCGAACTAGTTTGTATTTTTTTCTTTTAAGATGTTTTACGCTGTCCTTTAATAATAACAAGTACATGGCGCCCTTTATGTTCACCATCTGTTTGAATTTGATGTACACGTACAAACTCTAATGTTTATAGATTTTCAATTTGTTTCACCAGAGTGAAGCCCACGTAAAGCTTTATCAATCCGTTACTCAACCATTATGATGTGTTGGTTATAGTTTGGCCTTCATTTGATAATTTCTTTCTATGTGTAGCTCAACGAGCGTGTTTTACACGGATGTTTCTCCATGCCTTTCTATGCAACTGATTTTGTTTTGGTCTTCCAGTAAAAAATTCTGACCATTTCAGAGCAGATGAACAATTAGTCTGTTTAACAAACTAAAATGTATAAATAACAAACTACGATAAGACTTTGGTCATGATAACTGGATTTTTGGATATCATCTCCTTTTTAATAGTATTGGTTTATGCAGAACAAATGCAATAATCTTTAGGCGTTTGAAGTTGTGCTGCAGTATTGCATGTATTGTTTAATCAACCTGGATATTGAAAGGAAATATATTGCAAATATATAAATGAATGAAATTTACAAGCGTTTTCAGACCAGGAACTTTTTGGTAATGTGCGTTTCGTTTAGTGTTTGCCTTCCATGCAGTAATATTACAGACTGATTGTGTTTGTGTGTGAGTGAGTGGGTGAATGTTTGTGTGAATGTTTGGTGTCACACGTTTATTGTATATGCCAATGAACTGCAATTCTCCATTCAAGCTTTTGATTGTTGTTGTTACTTTATTGCAAACCCAAGCAGATCCCTGCATTGGTAAATATATGGTCCTATTTATAACCATTGTAACATTTTATAATGTATTTTTTTATCATATTTTGTATGTGAGAAATAACATTAAATCACATTTCCAGATATGAACAGTATGCCTTATTACACCAGTTGACATTGGAGAGAAACGCAGTGTATTTTTTCCAGAATTATATACTTCTACAAGTGATGGAAAATCATAAACTGATTTGATTTGAACAATGTTATTTGGTTCCAATCTGGTATGATTTACCAGGGTGTTTGGTTTGTTATTGTTGCTTTGCCTCTGTGCCTTCTTATGTAAATTGGAAGCTATTAACCATTTCAAGTTATATAATTTGATTAATCTTTTCTTGCCGATTGTACTAACAGTTGATGATTTCTACATTAACCCGTCAATAATTTTCTTTGTCTGCTTTGAATCTTTAGAACGGGATTCGTGTGGAATTAAGTATGTTTTACTGACTTTGAATTATGCTGGACTAAACTCTGTACTGAGAAGCAATAGGGGAATATTAAAATCATAGTTTTTAAACGAAACTAACTTGGTCGCTCTTTCTCTTGTGCTTTTACATGTGCCAGATCACTATGCCTACTAATCCGATTCAGATCAACGAGAAGATCTCTGTCCAAACTTTTCCTTACTCTTTAATTCACCATCAACAAAGCTGCATTTAATCTTAAAGTTACAGAATAAAGTTTAATCAAAATTAATATGAATGGAAGTTGTAAGAACACTGCACCCCACCTCTGTTTTACACAGCCTTTCTCAAAACTCTCCATTGTGTGTGCTTGTGTTTTGCGCCATGTGTTACGCAATTTTGGACAGGGAGTAAGAGACACTTAGAAAGGAGTTTACACCGGTAATTTCGAGTTGAATTGTTTAAAAATGAAAATGTTTTTATGTGCTTTCCAAAATGACAGAACATTGGCTCTGATAACTTCCACATTGAGCATCATGAATGAAAACGTGTCTGTATTTGTTCAGGGATTCAAGGCCTAAGAACTTACAAAACAAGTATAACTCTGAATAACCTTCTAAAAACCTTTTTATTTTCATTTTGGTAAACATTCACACATTGTTTTAATGAGTCGCTGTTGTTTGTGTAATGGTCTGTGCTTGGCTGATAAAGCTAATCAGACTCCTGGTTCCCACAAGACCCCTTCACGGCGCCCAAGAGTCCCGCTGAGTCCTTTTCAATCTCCAGCCATAGTCATAAAATAAATATGCTTATATCCAAAGGAAGAAGCCACAGAGCTGAATCTGTCACCGTCACGGTCGAGGTAGAGTTCTGTTTTAATAGCACAAAAACATGAAAAATGTACAGCGAGAGAGAGTGAAATGGATGGAAAGAGGCAGATTAATTTACTCCCACAGAAAGCAAGCTGCTTATTAAACACCACACATTTTGTGTTAAATGGTTCCTGTCTGTCCCAAATTACTAGCTGCTATGTAAGGAAATCATTCCCTCTTTCCATTTTTGGCCTGTTCTGTCTCCATCTCCAACCTGCAATTAAAACCTCAATTTCCTGTCTCGTTCATTGTCCGATGCACCTCCCACATCTGAACTCCATGGCAACTTACTTTATAAAAAACACGTACTACCCCAAGTAATGGAGGGTAGTGTGGACTTTAGCTGAGGGCTGAAGATGAAAGATGAACTGGGTTAGTCCCTGTACTGATCCCAGAGAGAGCGAGAGAGAGAGACACAGTATCCTCTGTTGACTCACTCACACTATGACTTCCCCTCATAGGCTGCAGTGACCTTTACAACCTGTATGCCAACAAACAAATTCGAACTTAGTCGATGAAAATAGAAGCTTTTGCTTCCTTCCTTCCTTTATTTCCTGTCAATCTAGTGATTTTATTAGGTGCCGATGGCACGCCATGCCAGTAGGAAGAGACAGACAGACCACTTGTAGAAAAATGAGTGGAGACGTAGCGGTCAATTTGACCGTAATAATAAAGGAAGTCGATGCATTCAGATAAAGACGGATTTTTCAGGGCACTTATTTGAGTAATTTCTGTTCTGATAGGGTTGTTTTATTTATCGTGTTGCACCATATACATATGACACCCATGTGTTATTGCACCCTGATCTTAAGAATTCGTAACTATACTTTACAAAGTGGCTCAATCATGAATTTGTAAGAATATTAAGAAAGCAATAATGAGCACTTACAAAAATAAGTATACTTCAAGATCATTTTATTAAGGATGCTTTAGCAAAGTTTAAGTATACTTTTAAGTATACCTTATGTAGTAAGCATACTGATATCAATGTGTATATTACAAATGTGTATAGTATACTTGTATGTATACTATTTCAATACTACTTGGGACTAAATTGGCCCACTTTTTCGTTCATAAAAGCATTTTTTAGTAGACAGTACTATACTTGCTTAAAGCTTTTTTTCATTTGTACTGCAACTAGCCTAATACAAGTAACCTACAAGTACACTGTTTACTAGCTTAATATGCTACTTGTAGAACATTTTTATCTTAGAAAAGTACACTTTGAAGTATACTTTTTTTTAAAAGATTTATTTTTGGCGTTTTTTGCCTTTATTTACAGTACAGTAACGATGAGAGGACAGGAAACGAAGTGGGTGAGAGGGGGAGTGGGATCGGGGAAGGACAACGAGCCGGGACTCGAACTCGGGTCGCCCGGAGCGCAACTGCACCATATGTCGGATCACTAACCACAAGGCAATCGGCTATATATAGTTTTTATACTTTTGTAAGCAAACTTGCTAGTTTTCTAACAATGTAAACTAAGTAAACTTCTCTAGCGAAGTAAACAGTATACTTATAGTTTATTATTTATATATTATTTTTGCACTTAAGTATGCTGCTGTGTTCCTATTAAGGTGTTCATTTTTATACTTGAAATAAACGTTTTACTGTACTTCAAGTAAATTTACAGCAAATATAAACTTCAGCTCCAAATATTTTATTTACTCTAAGCTGCACCTAAAGCTGATTTGTTGATAAACATAAACATGTATGTTCTAAAGAAAGTATGTAAAACTATGTGAACAAGTCTTTTATAGTTTCGAGGTTCTACTATAGTTCTACTTAACAATTTCGAGGAAAATATTCTTAGGATAATTCCTTATCCTTAAAGTATATCTATCAAAAACATTGAGTGCAAGAATAGATACACTTACATACCTACACTTTCTGGTCAGTATAAGTCATGTACTACAAACTATACTTAAGTATAGTTTTAAGTATATTTCTGAAAAGTACATAAAAAGTGGATTAGAGTATACTTTCTTACATTTAGTCTTAAGCCCATTGCACATTGAGTCCGAAATTTGCGTCCGAAATTTCCGCACGTTAAAAAATAAATACGACCTCACGTTGTGTCAATCACATTTACACACTGCCTCCGATATTTTCGTCCGTCATAAAAAAATTCGGACCGGGTTCGATTTTCTGCGTTTTTTGCATCCGTCAAGCATTTTGAGTGGCCTTTTTTAACAATTCAGAGACACCATACAAACGAGAGCCAAATACGAAAAAACGCATATGAAAATTTCGGACTGTATGTGCAAAGACCTTTAAAGAACAAACTTTTTTGTAAGGAAAGCCTCACCCCTAAACCTAACTGTCACTGGTGCAAAAGCAGATCACACGAAAACATACAAATCAGCCACTTTTTAAAATATTTATGAATTCCCACTTTGGTTATTGTTACCAATTCCGAACCCAGTTATAATATTTGAATTATCTGGAATAATTTTGAAGGCCCTATGTTCATAATTGTGTTCTTTTTTCTCTCTCATTTCTTCCACTTTGTCAATGTTTATAAACACTAAAGTCCGGTTTCACAGACTAAAATTAATGTGTGACCTGTCTTAACTGAATATAACTTGCCCAGAAATATCTTAAAATATATCAGTGCCATTGTTTTGTCTCAAGATGCACACCAGTAATGTATTCTTATAAGGCATTTTTATAAAAGCGACATAAATATCTTAATTCAACTAAGGCATAGTCCTGGCTTAAACTAAGCCGTGTCTGTGAAACCAGGCCTATATTTGCACCCACACATTTTTAGCTTTACACCATTGTATTGCAATGTCTGAAACAATAATAATCTGATTCCCCGAGTTGTGTTGAACCAAAGGAGTGTTAGCTCTTGTGAGTCTTCTAGGAAACCAACCACGCTTAAACAATGACCACAAAGAAGACGCTTCCAGTGTGAGGATATGGAGAGGGTGGGGAATGTCCTCCCAGAGGGCTCCAACAGAACAAATCTCCAGGAATCCTTCTTCTCTGCTCTATTAACGACCCGTTTCCACAGACACATCCATCCGTGTTTATGTAAGAGAGGAAGTCATCACTGTTTTCCTAGCTTGTGTAATTGTTCCTATTCATAGCCAAAGATCTGAGAAATATCAGTGGGAGATGGTGATGGCGGGGTGGACTTAAAGAGCACGGGGAGCTAAACAGGATGACACAACAGATGTCACGCCACACCGAAGCCACGCAGTGGGGCTCTGCCTCGCTTCAGTTACGTCTGATAGGTTGTGTAAGTAAAGATGTACAGAATCCTGTCTGGCTAATTTTCAGTCATTATCGGTCCTTGAAGTTTAGTTAAGGACACTAGAGAATGATTTCACTTTTAGTGTTAACAACCAAAATCAAGGCCACGCTCTTTTGGACCCCCTTCCTCTCTTTCTCTGGGGTCTCCCACCCTTCCTGACTGCTCTCGAGGGCTGGGGTCCGGGGTCTGGCTCAGTCTTGGCCCCCCACGCTGGCTCCTCCAGTCAGGACACTGGCCAAACTGGTGGGAGAGGACAAGAGAATTTGGCAGGCCATAGTGGAGAACATTGAAGGCAAGCCAAAATCTTAAAGCTCTGCCAGGACGGGGAGTGACGGGAGCTAAGCCAAGAGATAACTTTGGCCCGTGGATTTTACTTTGTATGTGGGATATTATAAGGTTTATGTGGATCTGTTATGAATGTCTGCTGGGCTTTAATGAAACAAATCTACACGCTGTTAAGTTTGTGTGGATTTTAAGTTTCCAAGAATAGGTCGTTCTGTTGAACGCTTATGAGCTTCTGTAGCTCTGGAAAGTAACTGCTTATCATAACATCACAACATAGTGGTGATTTCTTTGTACTGCTTGTGTCTTAAATATAAATGTGACCCCGTTTTAAAATGTCACTCATGCGTGCCAATCGGTCATAAACTGTTAAGACATCTAATAATATATCTGTTGAAAAATAAATCCCAAACACCAACAGTGGGTTCTACGCTTGTACAAAAACACGATGGCTTTAAAGTCTTCATCTGAAAGGTTTCAGAGCCCCCGTTTGAACCCCCATCCTTCCCTCTCATCTCCTCAAAAGTAGTTTAAAGAACAGAGGCTCGGCACAGCTTTGACATCTCCATGGTTACGCACCCCCTTAGGGGTCCTCCTGGAGTTTTGTGTCTACTCAGCATTGTTTTTCTTGAGTTTTGGCACACCAAGTCTCAAAAATAAGAGTCCAACAGAAATTGCGGCGATAAAATGCAAGTGTGATGAAAAGATATTTGGAGAGATTCATTCATTATGACATCACACGGTCATTTCCCAGCGTTCCTTGGGGTGCCGGTCTCTATTCTGCAGCTTCGGCAGCGCTGTGGGCTGTCTATAGGAGCCCTCGCACTGACTGTGAATGGTCTTTTTGTTGGGGAACAGTGAGCCATTTCTGCTCCCACAGAAAGCACTGGGTAATTTAGTGTGGATGCCAGGAAGTCTGAGCTCACAGAATGACAACAATGGCAAACGTTATTGCTCCACCTCAAGGGGTGGAAGAGAAAGAGAAAGGGGGAAAAAATTAGCTATGGTGATAAAATTCTGGTTCAACCTCCTCCCACACTATGAATTCCTCTTAAATCTTGCATGAGGATAAGGCAATCTTTATAATGTTAAACAACCATTTGTGCTTTCATAGGACATGGTTTATAGTGACACATGGTTCAGTGTGAAGTGGATCTTGTCTCAACAACATTAACATAAATGGACAAAAAGTTTTAGAAAGGGAAACTTTCTCTCAAACTTTTGTTCTAGGGTGTCATCTAGTGGACAAGCATTATTACCACAAATAAGCATCTGCCTTTTTAGCTATAGGGTCTTTATTCATACCTATAAAAACACAGTTTGGCACAAGTTCTATTTATGATTAAAAATAAGCAATGTTTTATTGATAAACAGTAGGCTAAACAGCAAAGCAAGCTGAAAGAACATTGCAAGGCACATTTGAAAACGCAACAATTTCAATAGGAAATTGAATACATTTGTTTTATTTCAATAGGAAGTTGTTTCTGCTCTATATGTGATTTCATATTTGAATACAATAGAAGATTTTTAGCGTCACTAAACTCCGCCCTCTCGCGGTGAGTTGTGCGTAATATCAGCCGTTAAGTGTCCACGGATTCACACTTCGAATTTTCACCGGAAACAGTAGACCATCCGGGTACTTTGAGAATACTGATTTCAGCATACTATGATTTGGGGCGTACTAATTCTATTTTCTAATACTATTTAGGACGGAGAGTATGCGAATTGGACCGCAGCACAAAAATCTTGCGCAACCAAACTCACGTGGTTGCAAACTGTCGTAAAAACACCAGTTTAGCCAATTTAGCAGTTTTCTTCTTACATAAATAGCTTTATGGTTTCTATATCTCGATATCATTACTACTATATGCTCCACCTGCTTACTTTATCATGTGAACATTTATTAAATCTTATTTTTTAGAAATCGTCCGCAATCGTACTACAAATTTTACAGCAGGATTACGTCACCTGTGTCCTTTCGCTTTACGGCAGAGCGGCATGTGGAGGTCAAAGATGGCAGCAACGACGAGAAACTGAAAAGCTACTCTGATCAGATATAAACATCTCGTGACAGTGATATCTACGAGGGCCTGGATTTAGACAGAGCACTATCGATAAAGAAAATCGCTCAGTCTACGTCGTGGCTTTCAGTTTTGGTTAGGCTAACACAGCGAGTCAGGCATCTGGTCATCTAACGTTAGGCGGTTTTCCTGTATCAGATTAATAGAAATGGATAATAATGCACCCGGAGCAGGAGGATCTAAAGGGGGATTGGGAAGCCTTTTCGGTGGAGGAGGCCCTGAGTATTCAAATACCGAGCTCTCAGGAGTACCATGTAAGTAATCGATTTGTCTGATCTGTTCAGATATTTAAGACGTAACGTTAACGTTACATTTTTGGGTCAGTCAGATTAAGTTGGGGCATCCACACATTTCTGACAGTATATAGTGAATTCTGTTTTTCTGATCTTAGTGACTGGTATGAGCCCTCTATCGCCGTACCTCAATGTTGATCCGCGTTACCTTTTACAGGTGAGTTTCTGTATATGACATTTCTGACACTTTTAGGTTGTAGAACTATATAACCACTTGAAGGATCAATGTACTAGTTTATAGTGTATAGGCGTTTGAATAACTTTTAACGTGTAAAACCATTTTGAAGGACAAAACCTTTGATCAGCAAACGCTTGTGACAACTTGCCCCTCTTTGCTGAGATTAGTTTGTTTAATATTGTGTGAATGCAGTAGGTCAGTATACTAAACTGTCTTTATGTGCGTATCTTACTTTCCAAGGACACAGATGAGTTCATCTTGCCAACTGGGGCAAATAAAACCCGAGGCCGCTTTGAGCTGGCCTTTTTTACCATCGGGGGATGCTGTATAACAGGTGAGGCCTGACTCCATGCTGCTTGTCCTAAATCTCATGTCTTTAAAAGCCTTAACTTAGCTTTTTGTCTTTTAAAGGTGCTGCTTTCGGCACCGTAAACGGGCTCCGTATGGGGCTGACGGAAACAAGAGACATGGCATGGTCAAAACCCAGAAATGTGCAGTAAGTGTGTCTTCGTTTATATAGAATTTGATTCCAAAATAAAATGCACCCTGCAGTATTTAGCTTCCCTTGCGAGACATTTAAATATCAAAAAAGAGATTATAATTAACCGTGCTTTAACTAATATTATTAATATTCCATCAGGATTTTGAACATGGTCACACGACAAGGGGCGTCTTGGGCCAACACACTAGGATCTGTGGGTAAGGAATTCATTGCACTTAGTTGTCTCGCATCGCAAAAAAAAAATATTGCAACCTGTTGTATCATTCGACTAGTACATACAGTACATGCCTTATGTTAATATTTTGCTTTCTCGTCTCAACAGCTCTTTTATATAGCGTGTTTGGTGTGGCCATTGAGAAGGCTAGAGGTGCCGAAGATGACCTCAACACAGTGGCGGCAGGAACTTTGACAGGGTTGCTTTTTAAATCCACAAGTGAGTCCAAGTCACATTGATCATAGTTATATGAATACTAGTGCATGTTTTTTCATTGATGGAGTAGAACATGATATTTATTGTATTTATTGTGTCCAGGTGGACTCAAAGGAGCGGCCAGAGGAGGTCTTGTTGGTTTGGCCTTGTCAGGACTATATGCGCTCTACAGCAACTGGAATCATTTGAAGGGGACTTCGCCTTCACATTACTGAGAGCTCAGATCATGGACTTATTTTGACTCTGAGCTCATCCTTAGTCCGTATCACAATTTTTATTCCCATGTCAACTTTTGGAGAAGCACCAGTTTCCTCTTGAGGTATCTCATGGAGAACCAGATGTGTACAGGCTTCTTCAGGGGTTTATTAAGTATAATATTTAATTTGCGGAGTCATGCATTGCTGCAAATCTGTTTTGTTGGTAATGCATCATTTGCAGTTGATGCTCATCTAAGACGGTCGAAAAACACTGTGTTGTGTAGAAATGTATTTTGTCATGTATTTCTGGTTTGAAGTTTTGTAATTTGTTTGTCCCATGGCCACATCCGCTCTGCCATAATCTAAAATAAAATGCAACTGTTTGACAGTCTTCATTTAGTGGAGCCGGAAGCAGTGTCTGCTGTGTTTGTCGTCAGTGTTTGTTTTATGCAAAAGACTGAACTTTTCCCCCCAGAATTAAGTTCTAATGAACATTGGGTCTCGTTCACTAATAATTGCGTAGATCTTTCATATTTATACGCACATTTGAACTTCTCACGAAAACGTTCCGCCTAAATTCACAACACGTGCATACGCACATGAATTTGTTCTTAACCTCGTCCTCATGTTAGTGAATTTGGAGTATTCTAAATGAGCGGCCGCGTGCACAAGTTTAGTCGTTCGCATAAAACACTCACAGTCCATCTCCATATTAGGGCTTTCCGCCTAACCTTTCCTTTACCACCTGTCGTCACTTAAAGGGATATTTCAGAGGCAAAAGAAAATTTCCCCATGTTTTACTCGCCCTCAAGGCATCCTGACTGAATATGACTTTCTTCTTGAAGAATAATGCTGTCGGGAGTTATAATACCACGTATCATTTTACTTCCCAATTTTACACCAGTGAATGGGCGTCGACTTTTTGAAGCTCCAAAAATGCGTCCATCGATCAAAGAACCGCTCGACGCGGCTCCGTGGTTGTAACAAAGGTCTTCTGAAGCGAATCGATGCGTTTGTTTAAGAGAAATGTCCATATTGACAGCGCTATTAATATTAATGTCTAGCTTCCGTTATCCCTCTGAGGCTCTTTTTTCTGGAAGTAAAATGATACGTGGTATTATAACTTCGACTGCATTATTCGTCAAGATGAAATTTAGTCATTCAGTCAGGATGCCTTGAGGGTGAGTAAAACATGGGGAAATTTTCTTTTGCCTCTGAAATATCCCTTTAAGTTATATATATATATATATATATATATATTATTTAACGTATATTAACTATTATCCTAAGATGAAACATACGTCTTTGTGTGTATGAGTGAGAGAGAGAATTGGCTAATTTCAAAAAGTGAGCCTCACTCGTATCATTATAAAGCCCTGAAACACCAAGAGATGAGCAAAGAAATGAATCCTCTCTGTCAGCTGGTCCAGTGCTTCAGTCCTGATGTTCTACTGATACTCTCAACCACAACAATACTGCCAAAATACAACATACTGCCAATAAGTTGTCATTGTCTGATGCGACAGAGTGTTAAAATACATTTGTTGAGGCAATGAAAACTAAGATCCATTGGGATCAAGTGATTGGTGACTGTAATCATTGTGTGCATGGTTAAAACTAAACTAAAGTGCTACTAAAACACTCAAAAAATGGTTAAATTGTTGACTCAATTAGACATCAAGAATCAGTGTATGAATCTCGACAATCAACAAAAGAAAGCTTCATGCTGCAATGCATGCTGGGTAACATCATTGTACAAAACTCATTCATGACTCCCAGCATGCATTGCAGTTGATCTGTTTATCTGAATTAGTTTGATGATTGTCACCATTGTTGAGGTTTGTATGACTGTTGATGTCTAAGTCAGACAATTGTCTGTTTATTTTATCACAGTATCTTTGCATTTGTGAACCAGGACATTCGAATCAGTCGTAAAAGATCAACTTCCACATTATTTAGTGTCACTTCTCATCTTTATCAAAGCTTAACTTTTTAAGCATCTTTTCTTATTAATGCACGAGTGTTCTTATTGAAACACTATTGTAAACACTTAAGGAGATTTCATTTAACATTTAAAGTCAGGGATCAAAAGCCCAACTAAAGCAAACACTGATAACAATATTGGTCGTTTGCTCAATTGTATAAATTTTGATTTGAACCAAGCCATAAATATAATTTGAGAAAAGAAGTTGACGTAATTTTTTTAAGTTGGTCCAAAGTTTCACTTTTTTCAGTGTATATGTGAAAAAAATGAATTGACAGGGGTCTTGTTTTATGGGTTTATTTGGAAGCAGTTGAAGTGTGAAAGACTAATAATGACCTGTTATTACAAAATGAATGTTTCCTTTTGTTGCCTTTCTATATTTTATGGTGTACACATGCAGAATGAAAGCATTTTAAGAAATAAAATATAGTTTGTTTCTCAACCAGAACAACTATAGGCAATTCAATATCCAATTAGTCTTGTATAGGCTAACTAACCCAAATATTCTCTGTTTCATAGATTGACTTTGATACATCATGCATTCATTAAATACAGTAACTACTGTATTTTTTTTATTTTCCCAAGATATGTTTGACTGTTTTTTTAGGATTTAAATGGGGGATTCATTAGAAATTATTTGTATACATTTTTCTGTTCAGTGAAAAGAATAGCAGGTGTAACATATGAGCTATTTCCTATCAATACCTTACGCTGACCATCAAAGCACCTTATGGACTAAACAATGTACATGCCAGTCCTTACAGAAAAAATAGCTGAGGAGTGTGACTCACAATAGCCAGAATTTGTGCTTTGCTGAACACAATGTGATTGTGTGATTTAGCTAAAAGCAGTTGATATACTACAGCAATGCCCAGAAGAATCTCACATGCACGACTTGCAAAGCAGTGCAAACTACCCTAACTTTGGTGGCCGCCAGGGCACATCCACAACAGGATGACCGGATCCAGACCGGGACATGGCACTAAAGCTGTTATCACGTATTCTCCTGCAGTTGTGGGCAGGGAATTCTGGGAGGTGACAAATCAGTGCATGAAGAAGTCCCTGATGCGTGTGGCCTCTATCCATGGGATGTATGCCGCGGTGCGCGTGAAGACACTGGGCTTGTTCTCCACCGTGCAGCCGATGGGGCCGAAGCTTACAATGCCGTGGACTTCCCAGTGGTCTCTTCCCACCTGACACAGCAGTGGACCACCAGAATCACCCTGGAGGAATAAGAACCACATAGTTAAGATAAAATGTAAGATCGAATATGGTGTTGAAGATGAGCTGTGTTTTTTACCTGGCAGGCGGCTGGAGTGCCTTCTGTATCCCGGAAGCCAGCACAGATCATGGAGTGTCTCACACGGTCACCCCAGAATTTCTTCTGTTTGCAGGTCTTGTAGTCCATGATGGGGAGTCGAGCTTGATTCAGTGTCTCAGCTAGTGACACATTTTCTTTTCCACCTAAGATTTATCGAGGAAAAGCGTCAGTGGGTCACATTTTATAAACGTATTTCTGGTGATATTTAAATGCTTATATTAAATATAACCATTATAACAAAGCACCTTTAATAATGCCGGTGAAATATGAAACACTTTTTTACTTTAAGAATTAACCAGTTATACATTTATCGCTGTACTAAATATTTCTAAAACAATTATTTTATTTTTGGTGCAATACTTTACCTCGTGTGTCTCCCCAGCCAGTTACCCAACAGTAGTGTCCTGGTTTGAGGTTGGTCTGCTTGCGCGGCAGGCAGGCGTAGCGGATGAAGTCAGTGGTCTGGATATCCGTGGCAGCTTTGACCAATGCGATGTCATAATCCAGCTCACTGTGAGCCGGATAACGGAAGTGCTCGTGTCTGTAGATCCTCTTCACAGGGAAAATTCGCTCAGCCGACTCTGATCTCTTCAACTGGTGCTTACCCAAAACGATACGCCAGCTGTTAGCGTCCTCTGCTTTTCCCCTGGGCAACAAAACACAGAAAAACACTTCTACATACATCTCTTATTGAGCTTGAAGTACTGCCTGACTCTTTATGTGTTTTCTGTATTTATCAAGTCTTACTTTTGAAAGCAGTGTGCTGCAGTAAGAACCCAGTTCTTGTGGATCAGGGTCCCTCCACACACATGTACGTAATGTTTACTTCCCCTGGGACGAACCTGTAAAAAAAGATACAAACATAAATAGTTGCACTTGATTGATTCTATCTGAGAGTCATTCTGGAGTCATTTACCTGCAGTGAAACTTGCCATGGCCAGGAGTGAGGTCTGGCCTCATTGCCGGACACGATACGCTCGACTGTGCTTGGCTTGAAATGAGCCAGGCCACAGTCTTTCGGCCAGTCTAAAGACAAAACAACGGTTTAAAGTCTGTTAAAATAAAACGGACAAGCAAAAAAAAATCTAAACCTAAAACAAGACACATTTATCAAGTCAATATTGTATAGTCTATCTATACAGGCTATCATGTATTCAATTTTCATAGCATTTTATATATCATTTTAAGTATATTTACTGCAAAATCATAGATTTTTTTGCAATGAAGGTACGCTGGGTTTGTGAGGAAGCACATTAAATGTTTCACACCAAAAATGCAATGAAATTGCAGCTCTTTGAGAAACACAGAATTAAGTGTAAAATTGTTCTTTTCCACTCCAAAACCTGACTTTCATTTTGTTTCTCACCAAGATGAAGGACTTTGTGCTGTTGAAGGCGACTGGGGTTGAATGCGTGGATGGAGGTCCTGTCCAACGCCAGGCCCAGCTGTATTAACAGTAGCAGAAAAAATCTCCTTACCGCCATGATCTTACAGTAACTGTGTGTTGCGCTTTGGAGATTATGCATTTATACTATGCCCAGTACAGGAGCCATTCTTTGTCCTATCCACGCCCCTGTCACTGGGACAAAGCATTTTGACAACGCCCCTCCCTGTCCTGGATTTTTCTGGTGGGGTAGCTGAGGGTTTTCAGAACAAGCTGGCCGCAGAGGATCATGGGAGTCCTATCAGCATTTTCAGTCACTTGCCAGTGTGCAAAACAACTCACCCTGAATGGATCACCAGTAGCCTTCTTATGGTCACGCCATGCCAACATCCAAACAGTTGTTAGCCGACCTTCACATGACCTCCTGCTGTACAAGGACACATTTAAACCCTGATAAATAATTAATACGGCCTTGTGTAGTTTATATTAGGGCTGTCAAACGATTAATCGCGATTAATCACATCTAGAATAAAAGTTTGTGTTTACATAATATATGTCTGTGTACTAGGCTTATTACCTTTGTGTTTATAAACACATACACATACATGCATATATTTGAGAAACATATCAAATATAAAAATTAATAAACGTTTATATGTAATTTAAATTATTGGTAAATATAAATAATTAACCTAAAAATTTAAATGTATATATATAAATGTATGTATGTTTTTGTATTTTTAAATACAAAATGAATATGCACAATACACGGACACATATTATGTAAACACAAACTTTTATTCTGGATGCGATTAATCGCGATTAATCGTTTGACAGCCCTAGTTTATATATTCATTTCATCAAAGATTAGCAGGATCTGTTTTTAGTAATCAGTCAGTTAGCAGATCTAATGTGATTTACAGTAACCTACATTCATTAACAACTATTTCGAGCAAGTTGAGTTCCTGGCTTCCAATTGCAACCTTTTAGCTGGACTTTTAATCACAAAAAAACATGAACCAAAATGCAAAATATACCTCAACTTTAAAACACAAAAGACACAGGTATACAGATCCAGCCACGAAAATATGTTCTGAGAACGTTTTGCTAACATTCCGGTTAAGTTATGAAAACGTTATTTCTGAAAGTTTTAAACGTTCCACAAACCATTAACATAATGTTTTATACTTACTTTTTATAACATTAAGAAGGAATATTAGTGACATATAATGGAAGAATTCAGATGCAAAAGCCTCTATAGCCATACATCTGTATGACGTCTGCCAGTTTGTTTCCATTCTAAATTCTAGATGTCTATATGACATCTGACAGCAGATGTTTTTGAGACGTCTTGCAGATCTAGACGTATAATAGACGTCAAATAGATGTATGCCAGAGGTTTGTGTGCTTTATTTGAAGCCTGATAAAAATAATCGTTTTCAAAGAAAAAGTGTCACGGCACTGAGAGGTTTTGCATTTGAACTCTTCATATGTTACTGCAAGAACGTTTTTGATAACTTTGAGAGTTAGCTGCAAAGTAAGTTTATACAGTAGGCCTGCATAGTTGTGGGTTTGGTAAGGCGCAAAAAACCCATACAAATAAAATGAAGTATACCTTGAATGCACTCGTGAGTCAATGGCAAATGCATAAATGTGATTTGATATCAGCCCTAATATGCAGTAGCGTAACATTACCAGCAGAGGGCACAATGGAGAAATTCAGGTGATAGGACATTTGATGTTTTTTAAACAACACATCTGTAAGTATGGTAGAGCCATTTTCAAGACACAATTTATTTGATTCATTAATTTCCATCTACATGTGGCCATATACATGCTAAATAGAGTTTTGTTGTGTTTTGCTTGTGGTTAAGTGTTACTCACTTGTTGTGAGTAATCCAAATGTTGGAGAAGGGAGATGAGGAGCTTGGGAACGGTCAATAACATAGAATGTGCCAGCTCAATCAAATACTCAATGTTACAATGAAAGAGACATGGAAATGTCCAGTGCAATCTACCTGAACACATCAGTAAGTGTACAGTAGCTGGACCTTTTTACCCATTCTCATGTTTTCCTTTTCTCTATAACTACTCTTCAAAAACAAAGAGAACAAAGACCTCTGCGTTTCCCTTGTCACAAGATCAATGGCTCTATCATAAACATGGCTCGCACACTGTTTTTCAGTACCAGACATAGAACCAGAGTTGTATACCAACCTCTTTATTGTATGTTTCAAGACATTCAGTATTTGCAATATTAAAACACATTAGTATAGTTTTTGCTGTAGAAAGCCTATATAAAGCTTTTTCATCATACTGTGTTGATCCAGTAATGTCTCTCTTATGTTAAATCACAATGTTCTGGTCCAAAAGAAAATCAGATGCTTTGGCAAAGCAAAACAAAAGCAACGTATGCAGCACATACTGTTGATTTGGTCAGAAATTTACTTACATAGGCCTAACTACTATTTTTTCAGGCAATTAATGAACGAACAAATGGACAGATGCTTGGATTACGACCTATTACCAAAAAAACTGATTCTGTATATGATATAGTTGTGATATAGCACACAACATATGTAATCATAATAAAGTGAAAATCTTACACAGATATGAGGCATTTTAATAACTGTATCATGAACGCTGTAATATTACGTTACAAAAATATGGTTAAACATGAAAATGAAGCTTTATAAATATGTATATTTAAAAGTGGACAAAATAATGTTTGCCTATACAATCGTTCTGAACAATTCAATTCAAACTGAATTTGAGTTTCTGTCAGATTTTGGAACCAAAACCCAAGCGCGTATGTATGCATGTGCGTGTTATCGTTTTTAATTGAGATTGTCCCTGAGCCTCGGACTAGTACTGGGGATTATCTAGTTTATATTGTAGCACAGAAGAACAGAAACACTGACCTTGAGTCTATATTTGTTGATCATGATCTGATAGGTCTGATAAGAACCCAGCTTTACACACCCACAAACCTCTCCAGCATTCATATTTTTAGCTCTGTCTATTGATTCTGGCTATGAGCCCACACTGACCCACCGGCAAAATCATTGCCGAACCAATCCGGCAGAGGGTAAGACATTTAGATCAGTTTTTTACATCAGCAACAACAAAGAAAAACCTGATAGTTATTAAATTAATATATATGCTAATATAGAAGCATCTGCACAAAAACGAAAGAATTTCTGATACAGTAGTAGTGTACTGATTTTTTTTAAGCCATGGGCAAACAACAAAAACGTTAATATACACTCATTGTGTGGTGTAAAACTACCTAACCTTTATCTCTATAATAAAACCCCAGATGGCCAGACAGCGATTCATTATCTATGAATTATTAAAATATTCCTAGCCTGGAGACTTTGGAGTGAATAAAGGTTTTGATTAAAGGTGTGATATGAATAAATAGCTGTACTATCTAAATGGTTGTTTCAGTAGTTCCCTCACTTGAAATGAGTAGAGGCTTGGACCCAGAAAAGGTATTTCCTACGTCACAACTCAACAGGCGGATTGACTAACTAACTCTCAGGTCTTGCTCCAGGGAGCCCTTTGGGCTTTCATTAAATTGGGGTAGACCTGCAATATGGTCCTCATTGTGATTTATTTTGGCCAACCGCCTAGACAGGAGGAGACTATTTGACAAAAGTGACAAGCAAAGTGTAAGCAAAACAAACAGATTATTTCAGGCATAATACAGAATATATACGTTGCAGAGATCCAGTTTACTTGCTATTGAATGAGACACACCAATCTCTGTCAACCTTAGTACCTTCTTATCATGAATTTCCAGTACAGCCATTGACATCCGCCATCTTTGACCATTTTTGTGTGCAATATCTCCTACGTTTCGTATAATCGTACGTTCGGTAATGCAGTGGCTGAGGCTACCTATAAGGTTCCTTGTGCAATGTTTAGTAATCTGCTGTTTGCTGAACTTCTGCAAATCTAACAAGCAGAATCAAAACACTCTTAGCCTGTCACTTAGAGAAGGCTAACATTTAGTGTTCATCACATACGTATATTTTGCACAAAAAAGGGATCTAATAGGAGGTCAAGACAAGAACAAGGCCATATTTGAAGGTACATTTAGTACACCACAATCTGTAAACTTTAAAAGGTAGCTTTACGCTCCGTTAGCTCGCAACACGGCTCTGAACATCACCAGCCCAGCCTCAGTCTCCTACAGTATTAGGGATAGAGCAACACATCGAACTGCGCAAAGAATTTATAATCCCTTCGCTCTTCTTGCGTCGCCTTTGCTGGAGCGCCAGGCTGCTGACAGTATCTGTGGAGTCTTCACTTTGAGCAGCCGCGGCAGCTGCCGTCTCTTTGATCTGAAGCTCCAAATGCCTCTGGATCGCCAGGCCAAGTTCTTCAGGGTCCACAGACGCACCATATACCTCCCATGTCATACCCTCAGCGTCCCATTCCACCTCCTTCACGGGGGTCCTCTGACACGTGCGCTCCGTGGTCTGATACACGTCCGAGGTAGGATCTGCCCTTAAACTGATTTCAGGGAACACGTGGGAAACCGAGGTAACAAAGGACAATGTCTGCACGCCAATGTCTTTGAGTTCATGGTTTGACGTCATGGTGGTGGCATCTTTCACCACCCTGTTAAGACTAGTCTGGAGGTCTGTCCGGTCGATTCTGAGGCAGGATGAGTTCTGTCCTCTTAATTCAGATCCGCAGTAGTGCCCGGAGCTCCGGCTGTCCAGTCTGGTCTCGCTGACTGAGGATACAAGCGGTGGAAATCCGAGCAAGCCTGAATGGAGCAGTGACCTTTGACCTGGACATGGACTTCCCACGCAAGCTGGCCGTGAAATCAAATGTCCAGGACAGGGAACAACGTTGCAAGCGTTCCTCAGACAGCCAGCGTTCATCACCTGTCCGGCACAGGCACACCTGCAGCATGCAGTTAAATGTTGGCTTTCACAGTTACTCTGAGCGTAGCCCAGTGTATTCGCTACCTGTTGCGTGACGCTATTGCTAATAGACGAAGAACCCATCCGACAAGTCATTCTGCAACAACTGCATCCTGTCAAGTTCTCAGCAGGTCCGCAACATCCCTCCCTGCTTACCAGACCCTTCACCCTATTTGTGGAAGGTGAGCATGGCACTCTCGGATTTTGGAGCAGATCTGGAGATGGAGTCCTTCTAGGTGAGCCCTCCGTGATGCTCCAGGGTCTTGCAGTTCCTCCATGCCAGATTACAGTCTCGGTGGTGCTGTTTCTACTGCACATGCTTCCCTGTTCGTAGTCACACAAGGTCATAGGGACCATTGGTCCACCCAGGCTAGCGGGTCTTACAGTGCAGGCCGTGTTGCTGACACTTTTCCGTAAATGCTGTCGGCACCATGGCACCTCCATGCTTTGAGCAGACTCGTGCACCATTTCTGTGGAGCTTTTGGATAAAGAGATGATCGGCAGTTCATGGCCGTCCAGTGTTTCAGCATCTACAGATCCAAGGCTGATGCTTGGGAGGTAGATCTCAGATGTTGGGCGTTTTCCTTCCTCCATTGTGAAGTTACTACCAAGGAAGACAAACAGAAAGTTATTATAAAAGTATGCACATTAATGTTTATATTATAATTAATGCAAGACCTTTCACTTTCAATGCCTTTAAAACATCTCATGCTATCAAGTTCATCAATTAATATTGTACTTGCATGACCCTTAAATCTTTCGTGCCCAGCGTAAAGCTGGATTTTCTCGTCATTAATGGTGCTTGCTGGCAATTAACCTTGCAAAACCCACAACAACCTAATAAATCGACGTCGAATTCTGCGTTGGTGAGCACCACAGAGATTTTCTTCAGATATCTAGTTTTATTTACAGTTCTTGAAAGCTAAGAGTTTATACTGTAGGTCTATACACTTGCTGCTCAAACAGATGGAAAGATAAAACCACAATAATCCATATGAGTCAGATGACCACTTTACTTCTCTTCCCCGGCCAACAAAAATATGTTTTAAGAACGTTTTGTTAATATCCTCCATATGTTACGAAAATGTTACGAATGTTTAACAACAATGTTAAAACTACGATTGACATTTTTATATAAACCTTTTTAGTACATTTAGCAATGACATATAATGTTGATAAAACGCTCTTTTAGCGTTACTGTACAAACATTGTTTATTGAGAAAACCTTTAGAGAACATTAGCCAAAGGTATGTATATGTTCCCTGTTAGCCGGTCCCAAAAGAGTGGCATGCTGTATTGTAAAAATGAAGAGTTTGGTTCCAAAATGAGATAACTCATAACTTTTTATTTTTCAAAAATCATGTTTTTTATTGTGCATTCCAATTAATATCAATCAAACTGCAATTGGTTTGTTTTCATTTAAGCCATAATAACTCAAAAAATACTGCTAACTAACACAATAAAACATAATAAAAAACATGATTTTTGAATTTTTTAAAAACGGAGTTATCTCATTTTGGAACCAAACTCTTTAAATTGTCCTAAACAATTCAAGGTCCATTAGATTTTAAATGATTACTTGTTGATTTCAAGAAATGAAGTTTCCTATATTAAAAGGAATGGATTTAAAGCAGGATTCCGACAGAAATATATTCTAGCGTCAGTCTTTTATTTTAAAGCACCCCGAGTGAATGTGTGGCAGGCCTGTTCATGTTTACAACAACTCACTTCAGACACCCCAGCAGATTTTTTGGGAGACACTTTAGGGACTACTGCTGGTCTGTGTTGTGTCCTCTCAGTAGTTGTTATGGAAAATGTCTCTAGGGGGAGCTATGGAAAAGGACTTGGAGAGAGACAGGAGGAGAAGAAGTGTGTGCTGTGGTGGCTAAGGATGTAAAAAAGTAAAGAAACGTTTTCGCTACTTCAAAATAGTATTTTGTAATTTGTATTTGATTGATATATATATTGAATCATATTGATCATATTTTGTATCAAAATACTTCAGTGTTTGTATTTTTGTAGTTTCAAAATACTGCAAAATACTTTGTAAGAAGTCTACGTGATGACATCATAAAAATGCGGCCTCTAATTGGTGCCTACTCGGTAGTTTCCCGGACTTATTGTTGAGAGCGGAACAGAAAATTGGATGAAGGTGGTCAAGGTAAGAAACGTGCAGGCTGCAAGATTTCCATCTATCTATTGCATAAATTGCTTTAATTTTTAAGAGTTTATGTTAAGTTTTGGTATTCGTGTTAGTAGCCGCCCTAGGCTAAATACTATTATATTTTTTATTATATATTATTATTACATTTCATGCAGTGTGTTATGTTGCCGTGTTTGAAAGTAAGCTGTCTGCCAAGTTGTAAGTCCGAAGGTGAATAAATAACAAAGTTATTGGCTTGTAAAAATGGGAGTCGTCTCTGAATCATGCAAACAAGACATGAGCTAGTCCGAGTCTCTAACCGCCGCGTATCTACGTCACTACACATAGTCCCCGCCTACGTTTTGCTGGGACTGCCACTAGTCTCCTCCTCCAAAACACTGTCGCTCGTTCGTGATGCGTGTGTATCATGTCTAGAACCTGTGTTCTACGTTGTGAAACTAAGTCCGTCTTATTTCAACTACCAAAGTAAGAACTTCTGAGGGAACAATGGTTACAATTAATTTTTCAAACGATACCAAAGGAGTATAACCCCAGGGTTTTACTGTGCGCGCGTCATTTCACCGAAGATTGCTTCAATAATCTTGGCGCGTTCACTGCAGGATATGTGAAACGACTATCCTTGATAGAGTGGGCAATATCAACCTTATTTGGACCTGTTAGCTCCACCGAATCACAACCTGTAAGTGTGACTATTTATTTTTGTCTTAACTTGAAGAAATATTTGTGTACCTTATGTCTGTGTTTAGCTAATGCATACGCTATCATTAGCATGTACCGTTATTTCTGGGGTATTGCAGTTTGTTTATCTTGCTATTAACTCGGCTAATTTAATTGTTCAATCTATTAACTCTCAAAGTATTTATTTCAAAAACTGAGTCGAGTACTATCTGTATTGTAATAACATCTGAAGATACGAACACCGTACACTGTATGCCGTGTCAACTAGTCCAAGACACATGATGAACGTGTTTGACCAATCACAACAGACTACACCATCTGACCAATCACATACACTAGGCTAGCGGATAGGAGGTGACTAGACGGTTGAATCGCGGAACGAATCATTTGAGAGTCAGACAAGAAGTATGGTAAGAATAACTGCCTATTATTATGACATAATAGTGTTTTTACACCTTGTATGTACATAAACTTGTTGTTGGACACTCCATAAACCAAAGTAGGACCTTAAAAATCATATGCTACTTACTCTTTAAATGTTTTGGAATACCTGCTCTGTTGTATTCTCTGTTGTATGGTTGGAATTGGATTAATACTCCTTCTTGATTATATTTCTGGCTACTTTGACATTTTTTGAATATAATTTTTGCTACAATGTTTGTTTTCAGCTCCCAATGATTGATACATAAATATTTGCTGAATAAATATGCTTGTTGAATATTGTACCTTAATTCAAGTAGCTGTTTAATAGGAGCATGATTTTACATACCATTGCATGAACATATTATTATATGTTTATTATTATTTATGATTAACTATCAAATGGTTAATTAATGAGAAACTAGTTGCTATGAATACAGGTGCCATCAGTTGTCTTCTTATGAATGACTTGTTTGTCATGGAGTCAGTGTTGCTGTTGCACAGACGGCCCTTTGTTACCAAACACCAAGTAACTAAATTAGGATACAATTACAAGTCATTTGCAAACTGTAAAACATTAAACTGTTGGTAACTTTAAAACTAACCTTCATCTGGGAGATCACAGCCAGGCATATGTGAATATTTGATCTGTTAATCAATTTGTTTTTAAATTGTATTCAATCTGCACTTCTGATCAAATTCCAAGGTGTGGAGTAAACCTAATACTATTTTAAAAGGGGGAGGAGCCACTCCATATGTCCTGCCGTAACTTCCTGTTTCAGTGTAAATTAAGTCAATGCATTGAACAAAGCTGTGTAATCTGGGTATTTAGATCGCATAACATAACTCATTTTTAAAGCAGGTATGCATAGAAATCTGTGTCTGCAAAACTATGTAGAATTGAAACACCTTACATTTACATTTAGTCATTTAGCAGACGCTTGGACTTACAAATGAGGTAAACAATAGAAGCAAATCGAACAACAAAAAGCATAAGTGCAATAAAAACTGGTCTCATATAGCCCACCACAATATACAAAGCTACGTTTTTTTTAAGGATATAAAGAGTAGAAAAGAAATAAAAGTCAGTAATAATCGGTCAGGTGTTGACGGAAGAGATGTGTTTTAAATATCCCTTGTTCAGGCATGCTTCAAGTTTACATGAGATGATGAAATATCTATACTTTAGGAAGTTATACATCCAGCTCATGCACCTGAAGCATTCACACAAACATATACACTGTCACATATTAATATCCATATACGAATATTATTTAGAACACTGGGAATTTTAAAAAATCCATTTAGAAAATACGAGAGCACGGGACAGGTCACCTAAAAAATGGCTGTTCATGTTATTCCAAACCAGTATGACTTTTCTTTCTTCTGCAGAACACAAAAGAAGATATTTTTAAGAATGTTGGTAACCAAACAACATTGTCCCTCATTGACTTCCACTGTACGGGACACGAAACCACTGAGACATTTCTCAAAATATCTTCTTGACATGAAGGTGAATAAATGATAAAAAACATTATTTTAGAGTAAACTATTCCTTTAAGCTCTTTAAAAACGTAGCCTACAACCTCAGAAAAACCGGGTAGAAAAGTTATGCACTAAACCCAATGTGTGATCTTGAAAATAACCTTTGCTAATTGACCAAAACTCTGGCAGCAGACACAATAACAGATGTTGTCTCCACACAGCCATCATGGGAAAACATGACACTACCCACTGCATCTAAAAATAACAGACAAGGTCCACCGGTAACCCTTTTCAACCCACATCCTAACCCCCACCTCTACAGTACACCTGCGCTAGGAAACACTTTCATACACACACATAAGCGCTCATGGAAACATACCCAATTCAACAGACATCTCATGAAATAATAATCAAATAAAAATACATCACCTTCTGCTCTTGTTCCGTTTGACGTTCTCACTACACAACCCAGTATTCCACGCAGCTCTTGTTTTACACAGACACAGCTGCGTCTTCCCTTAAGACCACAGGTAAGTCAACAAGCCCTTCTCCCATCCACACACTATATGCAGACGACGTACATACCTCCCACTTCCTCCTCTCGCCTCCCAGCCAGCTTCTCTCCTCTCCTCTCGCTCTCTCTGGTCCATGTAAACAGGACCGAGTGGGAGTTCTGTCGGATTATCATCTGTTGCCATCTGATTACACACCACAGGCTCTGATTCAGAGTAAAATCCACTGTGGAAGGGGGAGGAGGCGTGAAGAGACACAGACTGAAATGGTGCGAAGCCAAGGAGGGTTGCGTGCTCGTCAGGGAGTGGGTGGGGGATACAATGTGTGTGAGGTGTTTAGAGAAACAGAAATCAGAAGCGGAAAACCAGACATCCTTTAACATGCACAATCAGTTACTCTTTTCATATACACACACACACAATCGTTTCACACACTCGTAGCCCTTGCCTCTTACTCATCCCATCTCAACCAGTCCGTCTTCCCGTTGCTATGGAAACAGCCATGCTCAATAGGAGCACGCTGAATTTTCATTTGTCTTTTTTCTTAAGTTGTCATGGGAACAATAAAAACAGCCTCTTTGAGATGTTGTGGATGCTGGGAAACCATCATGATATTTGTCTTTGATTGTCAGAGCCATCTTTCGGATTCATCTGTCACATATTATTGCAATACATGCACCTGCAAACTCAGTTTACCTGTTTCATTATAATATAACAGCAAACAACAAAAATAAACAATAGTAAAATCAAGAGTATTTTCATGTTGAATTGGCTTGAATAAACCTTTTGTCTCTTTACGGAAATGTTTGTAACCTGTTGCAGTAACAAGGTCTTGTTGATATAATAACACAGAAACTGTTTGTTGTTACTTTAAATCAGGTGTGTCAGGTATATGTGCATTTCCCCCTGCATTATAAAGTGTTTTGCAAAACAGGCTCGGCCTCTTAACTTAATTTTATACCAAGTAGGACACTTGTGCTGAGTTCAGGACACCTCAGATTTGATATTTCCCACCACAACCCAGAAGTAACGCCTGGATTTAGTCAAAGTATTTAGTAGCATTAAAACATTACATTACATTATTAAATACATTACAATTAACAACGAAAGAGCGACGTTCCAGAAATTATTTCCGGGTTGAGGTGGGAAATATTCTAAATCCGAGGTGACCATGCAAGTACTGTAGATTTTAGGACTAAAAGTATGCAATGGGAACCTTAATTTCTGTTTTGTAAATGAATGCAATTCATGAAAATGCATAAAGATGTCGTATATACTATATCGTTTTGGTATTTTTATATTCATTATAGTATATTTTGTTTCTGATTTAACGGAGTAGGCTACCCAGAAGAAAACCCACGGTGACCCAACGAGAACATGCAAACTTACATTATACTATAATATTATACTATATTATATCACATATTGCATTGGATTTTATTGTATTATAACTTTATGTACAACCTATATAGAAACGCCCTTAAAGGAGCAATGTGGAGATTTTAGCGGCATCTAGTGGTGAGGTTGCGAATTGCAACCAACGGCTCATTTCACCCCTCCCTTTCAAAGCACCACGGTGGCTGACACAGGACTAAGATGTTGTCACGTTTCCGCTTCTTTGCTGAAAGAGAGAACGTATTTACGAAACGCACTCTGTAGAAACACATGGCGAATTCCATGCAAGGGGACCCGCTGTTTATGTAGATAGAAATAACTCATTCTACGGTAATAAAACCATAACGTTTCATTATGTAAGGTCTTTATACACCTCCGAAGATATATTATATTGCATTTCTGTCAACAGATCTTCCAAAAAACTACACACAGCACCTTTTACATGTGACTGCTTTTAAATGTATTGTGGGAACAGCAGATGTGTTGCCTGATTACTGCACCTGATAAACTTCCCCTCTTGTCCACAGGTTATTCATTAACCCTTTGTGAAGGCTGCATGTTAACTAAACTAAGTTGAAAACCATAGATGGGATTTCATTTAAAGAAAGAATCCAACTCAGACAAATACACCTGCTGAAAGGGTTTTCTGTATAAGGTTCTTATGGTTATATAGTCGAAAGAACTTCACTACAAAGAACATTTAGTAGTAAAAAAAGGATTAACTGTTTATAGCTAGCTGTATTAGCAGACTATGTTGTTAGTACCAAGATCATGGGTTTGATTTCCAGGACATGCAAAATATGAAGCCTGAATGCACTGTAAGTGGATAAAAGCTTCCGCAAAATGCGTAAATGTGTACATTGGTGTCTTTTATTGCTGCTTCAAAAAATTGGTTTCATCGGAAGTTCATTTAACTTGTGAATCTGTGCCCTCTGCATGCCCAGACTTGGTGTTTGTTTGGTAATGAATTCTGCAGCTGGCTGAGCACATATCAGGTTTTTTACATGGTGTTGATTAACTAACCTGGGAAGCCTTCGGGGACCTATAGTGACCCACACTGAAGCCAAAGCCTACTCTCAATGGGAGATCAGAGAACCAGTGAGACGAGCACCGGGCATACTGGCAAAATGGGCAACCAATGATAAACTGAAAAGAGAAGCATCAGTTAGGATTTAGACAGTTCTCTATGGCTGGTGAGTAAAATATTATTACAAACCTAAACTAAGCATGTCCTTGCTAACCTATTTTATGCATCACGTTTTGTTTGTTTTGCCAGATGCAAATATTTGAACAGTGTTCGGTCATCTCATGCAATTTAAATTGTGTCAGAAACAATATGCAAGTATCGTAAGACATAGGGAAAAGTGATCATTCTTTAAACGGATGTGATATCCGTGTGCCATAACACACTACTGAGCAGATTATTGGTTAAACCAGTTAACTAATGCTCGGTTTGAGAATGACAGATTCTCATGAGAGAATTCTAGACTAAATATATACAAATCATCCTTATTTTAGCTTAGAGATATTTGCCTCATTAATATCTGTTAACTGAAACAATTATAAAAGTGAAACGCTTAAAGTGATGAAAATTCTGTCATCATTTACTCACCGTCTTGTCATTTCAAACCTGCATACCTTTCTTCCTTCCGCAGAACACAAAAGACATAGATATTTTGAAGAATGTTGTTAACTGGCCCCCATTCACTTGCATTGGTTTTGTGTCCATACAATAGAAGCGAATGGGGGTCAGTGCTGTTCGGTTACTAACTTTTGTTTAAACATCTTTTTTGTGTTCTGCGGAAGAAAGTCATAATGGTTTAAAATGACAAGAGGGTGCGTAAATGATGACAGAATTTTCATTTTTGGGTGAACTATCACTTTAAGATTTTGTTTACTGAGTTTTTTCTGCAGTATTATGCTATGACATGACAATATGTGAGAAGTTCAATATAAATTTTAGTTTTAAAACTATTATTTAATAAAGTGTTAAAGTAATAAATAAATGACAGACCTTTTCCAAATGTGCTTCACACACCTTCAGCTTCCTCCAGCTGGTTACTGTAAATTCTCTACAGAAACAATGAAAGTGTTGAGTTGAGGGAACAAACTCCAGTGGTTTTAGAAATACATGCAGTGTTTCTTCAGTAGCGACACAAAATGCCCCACCTCTCTCATGCACCATTCAAGTGTGTTAACACAAGACATTTGACACGTCTATTGAAAAAGAATGAAGGAAAGAGATCATCCAATAGTGTGACACAATAAATTCACTTAAAGGCGGGGTAACCGATTTCTGAATTACGCTTTAGACAACTGAGTCGGGCCGAGTACCAAAACAACCTTGTAGCCAATCAGCAGTAAGGTGCACAGTGCACAGGTCGGACATTAGCCGAGCCGAGCGCTGACGAAAGCGAAAGATGGGGGTAGGGGTTTGTTGTGGTGATTTGAACATCAACAACGGCTAAGAGAAATTGGACACCCCGCCTTTAAAGCAAAAACCATGTCCTAGTGTGAGAAGGGTGGAGAAATAAAATAAAAGAGTTAATTTTGTGTTTGTGCCATTAGATCTGTTACTTGTGGCATTGGCTTGTGGACTATCTGCAGCATTTCTCTTGCTTCTGCTGGCTGGGTTATCGGTCTATCTGCTGTGGAGGAAGAGGCAGGCCCAAATACTTTACCGGGGACTGATACCAACCACCCCTACAATCCCACGATGCACCACTCCGGTGCTCCAGACATCACAGAACGGCAGCTATGGGTATGACAGCTGTTGCTTGTCTTCCAGTGCCAATTACTACTTTTGTGTAAATTGTGTTTTGCTAAAAACACACTAAATAATAGAAGTATTTTTTCTGAGCAATAATGGTGGAAATATTTAATAGCTTTTAGTTGCCATGTGTTGGTGTACACTGAAAAAAAAATCTGTTGGATTAACATGAAAAAATGATCGGTTGCACATAATAAAGTTATGTTTACTCAGCATAATTTCATTATGTTCAAGTTGCTGAATTTATATTTGTTAAACAAACATGATTTTTTTATGTTATCGTTAAATATTTTCATTTCACTTTCTCAACATAAGTGATTTTAGTTAATGTGACATAATATTTTCTTTTATCTCTAACAAGATATGAAGTTAACCAAATTTAACAGAAACTCAAATTCACAAATGTAACCGCCCACTACCTAAGCAAAGGCAACTCTTTTCTAAACAATGGTAACCACAAAACTTAAAAACATAACAAACTACTCTAATTCTCATAGATAGATGAACATTAAACCCTAACAAGTGTTTCTCTTTACTGAAAAACACATTAAACAACACTTAATTAAGAAAATAACTCTCAAAATGCAGTCTTACGCAAAGCATGCTGGGAAATATAAATCTTCTGCCTAGTTGTAACAATTATATGTTAACACAACACAAATCATTTATTTAGTGCCAACATGAATGGATTAAGTTACACAACTGAACATGAAAAAATCATGTGACAAAATTGTACAAAAGTGATGTTGATTTAACTTATTTAAATGAATCAAATTGGACAAGCAGCAAAAATTCTTTTTTTCACTGTAGAAAGTGCATTTCAAACGTAAACTTTACCTGAGAAAATATTCACCTCGCTCAAAAACTATTGGCCACCTCATTACATTTTCTGTAGGCTAAAATGTGAAATGAATTGCTTTCAGGTTTTTTAATCTGAATGTTTTTAACAGCTCAGGTGATGTTCCTTTCATTGTGCCTCCTCGATTCAAGCGAGCATCTCAAATTAAGGAGAAGAGGGAGGGAAGAGAGGATGCGGAGGAATGGGAGCACCACCCTGACCTGCACACCCAGCGAGGCTCTTTAACAGTAGGGAGTATGTCAGGATTGGAATAATAAAGCACAAAAATGATCAGGAGAATTCATTCATGTCTTTCATTCTGTCTTCTCTCTCTCTCTGTCGTTCTTGAGGTTGGTTTCCTCTTGGTAGATTAAGACCCGACCTATACCAGCTTCCGGAGGAGCCTGGCGAGTGGGCCCTACCGAACGGCTCGGCTGTGCGTCTGTGGTTCGCTTTACGGTACCAGGATGAGCGAGAGCAGCTGGTTGTGTCTCTGCTCCGCGCCGCTAACCTGCCCTCGCTGTGTCAGGGTAACATCACACTGGTCAAACTCCAACTGTTGCCGTCAGATGAACGACGTCATCGGCAGGCCAAGGCCAAGCGAAAGGGACGTCATCCGACGTTCAACGACAGCTTTGTGTTTCAGGTTGTGGAAAAAATATTTCTTAGTTTTAATGTTCAGATAAAGTTATAGATCTCCCACCATAGGAGAGGTTTTACTGTTAGGTTTGTGAATTCATTTTTTAAATTCATTTACTTTACAAAAAAGGTTTGGTGACAGCTTGGAATTACAAATCTATAGCTGATGTCGCCATCTACTGTCACTTCAAGAGGGTTCATTAAACTCGTCACATGTTGTTAACCATCACAGATAGTCATTTTAAAAAGCATGTTTTTTGTAACAACTAATAAAAATTGGTACAACTGTAAAACATTTTTGTTGCTTACGTTTTTAAGCACAACCGAAATGACTTTATAAGTCATTTCAACGCACCATTTCAACTTTTTTCAATGCCTTTACTTCGACTCATCAAAAAAAAGCAAAAGTGAAGCAATTTCAACTTATTTTTATAGGTTGTTGAAATTTGATTGTACTTCAAACTTAGGCCCTATAAGGTTAGTTCACCTAAAAATGAAAATTCTGTCATCATTTACTCACCATCTTGTCATTTTAAACCTGTATGACTTTCTTCCGCAGAACATAAAACAAGATATTTTGAGGAACGTTGGTAACTGAACCATGGCGGTACCCATTCACTTCTATCGTATAGACATCAAACCACTGCGAGTCAATGGGTACTGCCATTGTTTGGTCACCAACATTCATGTGTTCTTTCTTTCTTTCCCAGAACACAAATATTTCTTTTGTGTACTGCGGAAGAAAGAAAGTCATACAGGTTTGAAATGACAGGAGGGTGAGCATATTGACAGAATATTTGTTTTTGGGTGAACTATCCCTCTTAGGCGCCAAAAATGTTTTAAAGTGTAATACACTTGCATTGCAAACACAATGAGACCAATATAAATTATTCAAATCATGGTAAATATTTTGTATTACACCACAAACCCGTCTTCTGTCTAACAGGTATCCAACAGCTGTGTGGACCAGTGCTCCGTGCACATGAGTTTGTTCACTGTTGAGCAGAGGAAGCATCATCTCATTGGGCAGATTTTGATACCCTTGAGACATACAGAACTAAAGGAGGCAGCAGGCAAAGTTCAGTGGAGGGATCTGGACAACGAGAGTGATCAAGTAGTACTTGATACAATATTCTACAATATACTGATTCCAGAATTGCTTGAGAGCAGGAGCATCGCCCTAATGTTTATTACTGCTCTTCTAGCCTTTATCAAAGAATGGTGACATCCAGGTGTCTTTGAATTACAATCCGTCTTTGCATCGCCTCACTGTGGTTGTTCTGAGAGCACGAGGTCTGCAGTGCGGCAGTGATGCTGGTGAGATTATTTCGCTACGACTAAAATGTCTAAGGCCAGTGTTTTATGAACTCAACTGTATAATGGGTGGGTCAGGTGTGTGTGTCCAGGTCTCTTTGAAGATACATACTCAGGTGGTGAGAAACAAGTGGACTACCGTGGCTAAAGGCATCAATCCGTCTTTTAATGAAAGGCTTACCTTCAGACTTTTACCCATGCAGCTGGACACAGCCTGCCTGTCCCTTCAACTCCAGCAGCCAATCACAGAGGAGCCAGGTACATTTCTGTCAATCATTTTTATGCTCAGTGTTGTAGGGTGACTAACATTGTGGAGAACCCTGTAAAAATGCAAAACAAATCAAGCATACAGTACGCATTGAAATATCAGTAAACATGCAAATAATTACATTATCAACCAGCATAAAAAAATGCTGCTAATACAAAATATAAATTATTGCAATGAATAAAACGGAAGCATACATACTAATACACATTTTACCCCACTTCACATTATAATAGTCAACATGTAAAATAAAATGTTGATGTATTCTGCAGTGTCGTTGGGTGTGGTGGTCATCGGACCGTTCATGTATGCCAGAGGCCGAGAGCTGGACCACTGGAACGACATGGTCAGCAAACCTCAGGAGCTGGTCAGGGAATGGCACGCACTGGGAATGGCTTCATCACTGACAAGCATGCATCAAGTTTAAATCTAGCTGTCCTCTTTCAAAAGAAAGCTAGAGGGAAGTGTTATTTTACTTTCACCACTGATGTCAGAAAATGAAATGGAATTAAACAAAAGGAAAGGAGAAGTGTTTACTGATAGCACAAATGTGATAACGAGGTTTGCTTGTAATTACAAACTTTTGAATGAGAGAGGATGTTACACAAAGTCACAATAGAACAACAGTGTGACTTGGTGGAGGCAGCAAAAATGCACTTTAGTTTACAAACACAAGGTTCCCACACCATTTGACAAATGAAACTTCCATTACTTTACCAAAAAGTGTTGCGTTTCCTGTATACAAATTTTACTGAATGATTTAGATTAAAACTAATTTGCTACAATTTAACCCCATTTATAAATATGTTCATTTATTGTAAACATCAAGCTTCATTCACACTACCAACTGACAAGAGACGAATGAAGTGAGCCATTACTATGAATGGGGAGGAATGCAAGGCTCAATGTGGCCGCTGGAAAAGGTGATTTTAGCGCAATTTAAAGGTCCAGTGTGTAATTTTTTTGAGGATCTATTGACATAAATGCAATACAATATACAGTACATAACTATGTCTGCAGAGGTGTATAAAGACCTTATATAATGAAGCATTGTTTTATTACCTTAGAATGAGCTATTTCCATCTACATACACCGCGGGTCCCCCTGCATGGAATTATCCACTGTTTCTACAGTAGCCCTAAACGGACAAACTGCTCTACAGAGCGTGTTTTGTAAATACATTATCTCCTTCGGCAAAGAAGCGAAAACATGACAACATCTTAGTGCTGTGTCAGCCGCCTTAGTGCTTCTAAGGGAGGGGTGGAGTCAGCCATGATTGCAATTCGCAACCTCACTGCTAGATGCCGCTAAATTTCATATACTGGACCTTTAAGCTTAGCAAACCAAAGTTACAGTACAGTTAATTTCAGGTTTAATTATTGATCGGATATGCTATTTAATTCAACTTTTTAGAAATATCTGCCCGTTGTCATGCTATTGACGTAAATAGCTTCCCAGCTTTAGTCCCATTGGTAAACGCTTCTAAAAGTTGCTCATCATTTGCATAAAGTTGAACAATTCTCAACTTTGTTGCATCACTAGACATGCCCACTTCCTTTTTTCGGACGTCACTAAGCTACAATTGGAATGAAGGTGTTTGTGTCGCTTTGCCGCTGCCGGTCACTGACAGTGTGAACAGGGCGCTAATATATTCATTTCAGATTTCCAAAGAATAACTTGCGTTGAAGCAATCAAGCATTTAACATATTAGAGCATTTCATCATTCAAACCAGACACAATATAACAACCCTAATATCTCCAACTTTTTTTCATGCATGACTGTGGGAACCCTGTGTGACTCAAAACATGGGGAATGTTAACAAAAGGCCCAATTTTTATTTGTAATCTGAAAATGCTGTTTTTATCTTGGTGCGTTTTGCAACACAGTTGCATGTTGACCTGGGTGAGTGTAGCTGCACTGACCCTGACCACTGGGTCTACATAATCCACTACTGTAAGGCCTCTTATGGACTAATCACACAGTTCAGAAAGGCTAGCAGATTGCAGCTTGGCGTCATGCACCTGTTGCTGTATTCTATGCCCAGCAAGACTTAAACTGTCTGGACACAACATCTTGTGACTTGACTCGCTATGCTGACCCTTGATTGTTACCCATCAAATTTGAGGAATAGGACACTGAATGCAGTTACGTCCTTTATTTGTTATCGCTTTAAAAGCATTTAAGGTTCCACTCTCTACTACAAAAGGCTGAAATGAGCTCCTTATATTTTGGGATGTGGTTTACACCAGATCATCTTTTAAGCCACCTCGCATGTTCAAAAGCACTTGAACTTTCGGCCTCACAAGAGGGTGTGAAACACTGTCGCCCTCAGACTTCGGTTCCTCGGAATGTTCTTCACCGAGCATTTGATGACTTTATACAACTTAGGACAGCTTCCCAGGTGGGTTAAGTTCGGTAAGCGGTGCCCAGCCTGTCGCCTGTTGCTGGCGCCCCACAGCAGTGTGGAGCATCGCTGAAGAACTTCTACGGTCACTGAGTACTGGCCGTTAGTCTGTTTCAGCCTGACCACCGTCACGGCCGAAGAGAAACCGAACGAGTATCTCGAGGTGCCACGGAACACGCGCTCCCCCTCGCTGAAATGTGCCCCCTCGTCCCACGCCAGCATGGAGCCGTCCTCCTCACCCATGTTGGACAGATTACAGAGGGCCAGCAGGCAGGAGCTCCGCAGTGCTTCATTCCCACTGTGCTGGAGAAGAACCGATGCCAGACGGGGAACAGCTCCGAGCCTCAGGAATCTCTCCTGCTGCAGGTCTGAGTAATAAAAGGATTTCTAATGCTTTATACTGTGACCAACAGTGGCAGATATACAGTAATATTAATGTATGTGGTACAATGTATTATATAAAATGGAACAAATAATTGTGGATACTAAATTAATTATTTCAAACTGAATTATCGATTTTCAGAATGCATCTAGCATACAGACATCATTGATTTTCCATTGGATCTCAGTGATGGGACAAAAGTTGAAGTTCACTCACTGCTGTCATAGCAGATCCTGGCAATGGCTTGGCTCACATGCAGGAGAAGGTCCTGGTCTTGGTTGAGCAGTAAGGTCACGAGGGCAGACACAATGCCTGTATCAAAGCACTGCTCTTTCACGGGAGCTGAAGGCAGACAGAACCGACAGAAATGACACAATCCTACACAATACAGTGATATAAGTGTTACTGTGGTTCATAAAGTCCAAAAGCCATTCTTACAAAAATTACAGTAGCTGTTTAATGGTACAGTGATATCAGATTTTAAAATGGTACTGTGATACAGTATATCATGGGTACTGAAAGATGCATATTCCTTGAAAATACTCTCTTAAAACCCTCCTTTAACCCAGCATTGGGTCAAAAATGAACGAACCCAACCCATTGGGTTGTAAATTAACCTATGCTGGGTTGTTTCAACCCAAAATGCTTGGTTGTTTTAACACATTATTTGGGTCAAATGTATGCCATTTTTGGATTAATTTAACTCAGCAGCTGGGTTCATCCCTTTTTGACTACATTTTTAGAGTGAAGTTTGTATTTACTTCCTACTCAAAGGAACTTTGAAGAAAATCATGTGCGTGTCAACCAAATCATTATATTTTTGGACCTTATTGTTAGTTGGAGTTAAAAACACATTTTGGTGTTTTTTGACTGCCAATATTAAGTAACTTAAAGGAACAAAATGTCTTAGCACTTGTTTATTTACATTTCTGCATTTGGCAGAATTTCCATATGTTCCCTGGGTATCAAACCCATAACCAACAGACATGAGCAAACTCTACCATTATTAGCAAACTTCCTTTAAGTAAAGCAACTAAAAATGTCACTAGAGCGACTTGAAGTTAAAGGGGTCATATGGGCCGAATACGTGTTTTTCTGTGTCTTTGGTGTGTTATAAGTTGCTCATGCATGTATTAGACACGTAAAATTGCAACAAAAAAAAGGGTCAAAACAAAAGATGCATTCTATCTAAAAGTGAATGCTCACCCAGACCTGCCTGAAACGCCTCGTGTAACCACACCCCCACAAATCTACGTCAGTTCGTGGTATGATTTGACTAAGACCGCCCAAATGTATACGCAAGTAAGGTGGGTGTACCTGTCAGTACAATTGCTTTGGAACCTGATGTTCCAAATATGGTAAGAGGCGTTACATTTCCTTCACACGCTTGCAGTATTCGACCAATCACTACGCACTGGTTAACTGGCCAATCATAGCACACCTCGCTTTTCAGAGCGATGAGCTTTGTAAAAAATCCATGCATTTCATAGAGGCGGGGCAAAGAGGAGATACAAACATGCACGTTATGTGGAAAATACAGCGTGTTTTAACCTTAAATCGTGTATACACATTACATAACATCTAAAACAAACAATAATATTCGTTTTAGCCGTGTCATATGACCCCTTTAAGTGTTTTTTTTTAGTGACACACTGGTAACAGTTCATGAATCACTTCTTGGAACATTCCTACCTACAACCGTTTGGTTACCAGCAAAAGTTTTTAACCACATTACATGCTCAATTAAAACACGTTGTTCTTACGATCTCTGGCAAGTTCAGCCACCAGTCGGACTGTGGGCGTGGTTAGTGTACTCTTTCTTCTTAAAATCTGCGCCAGCACGGGCAAAATCCCACTGTCTGCCACCTGCTCAGCGATGCCTTTCTCTAGAGAGGAAAACATACAAAACAATCAAGAAATATACATCAACTAAGTACAAAAAAACTATTGTCTCCAACATGTTGAACTATTCCTATCCACTTATGTCTAGCCACCAGACCATTTGTGTTTAAGTAAACAATCTGACTAATCAGTCCTGTCACCCAGTGGCTGAGAGACAAATGCGGATTAGATAGTCTCTGTTTTCACATCCACTGGGCTCACATATTCTTAATTTAAACATCTTCTTCAACACATATGTGCTCTGACAATCCATGCCTTTATCTATGCCAATGACTAATGAGATTAATCTGACTAGAGATTATAACAAAGTTGACTATCAAAATCAAATAAGTGTATATGAATTCACTTAAAAAGAGACCATAGGGCAATATTTTAGGATGTGAAACTAGCTGTTATGCAAGCGTTGGCCAATCAGACATGATGCATCTCAAATTATATACTGTTACACTAATGCAAACCATTTGACTGCATACTTTGATAGACCAATGAGAGACAACATCAGTCCCAGGTAATAATAACCAATGATATTAGCCTTATTGATGCCTAGCTATTCTATAGCCAACATGCAATTACAATACACACTAAGCAGCTTTCAGTACTAACACAATTTGCACGATGTGCATACGCACAAGCTGATACTACTTAGGTTGTATATAAAACAGGTCAAATATAACCTGCTCAGTAGGTATTTATCAAGTGTATGTGTGCAGGGACTCACTTCTTTCTATGGCAACAGTCAGCACTGTGTCCAGATATGGCTTAAGTTCCTCCTCGACGAGTTCTGTACTCACACTGAGTGCTTCTATTGCGGCACGAACTGAATCTGAGACAATAAAATCAACTTTCTTTTTATAAACACTTTGAATCAGTTCAATAGTCAAGTTTTTATATTGTGTTGAATACTTACCCGTATGTGTGCTGGGCGACGGACGACTGGCTCCCATCCTGTCCATATGTTACTACGCGAGGTCTTGGTGACCTGTTTACTTTCTCAGTTTTGCTTATTGCGTCCCAGATTACGACTGTGTTTGTGTTCTAAAACATCGCACAACTCCATCTCTCTCTCCCTTTCCTTCAGTTGTCAGTGTAGCTCTGTCCCACGTTTATCCAGTGTCCTTCTGTTTTAAGACATGCGTATTTGTTTGCGACTCCCGCCCTCATTTTCTCCCCTGGTTAGATTCAGACTCTGATTCAGACTTACAATAATGCACTTCAAATCCTCTCACTGAGGTTTCGTGCAGGACAGGGCCAATAGGTCCAACTGTGAACTGCAGCACTAGTCGAATGCCTCTCCGAGGACAGGGCGAGGGGCCTCCACAACTTAGTCACCAACCCTAAAGACCAACCTCAAATGATTTGTAGGAGTACAATAGATTACAAATGCTGTTCAATGGAGTGGCATTGAACTAATTTGAGATTATAACACGCATAATTGAAAAAAAAAATCCTTAAAACTGGTCAGGGTTGTCTTCAGTTTTTTAAGAAAAAAGCGCAAAGTGTGTGGGATGAGCACAACATTAAAGTTCTGTTATCATTCAATTCACCCTCAAATTCAAAACCTGTATGTCTCAGTAATTTTGTGTCCATATAATGGAAGTCAATGAGAGCCAGCGTTTTTTTAAATATCTTTTGTGTTCTGCTGAAGAAAGAAAGTCACACAGGTTTGATATGGCAAGAGGGTGAGTAAATGATGAACACATTTTAATGTCTGGTTGAACTAACCCCATATGCTTTCCTTGAAAAAGAATATACAAATAGTTTAAAAAAGGTAATGCTTTAATACAAGCTTATGATGAGCAATCTGCAAATTTACTGAGTACAATTGTTCAAATACACTACACAACAGACATAAAATGGAAATAAATAGTCTGAAAACTAACAATAAAGTCCAATCGAAAAGATATGTTATTATTTAAACTAAATTTCTCTTTGATTGTAAAATTAGGTACAACAGAATGGAACAATGTTTTAACGAAATTAACTGTTATTACGCTTAAATTTAACATAATAAAACATAGTGCTCTAAAAGTGTAGTTTGCATGCTACTTTAAAAGCATACAGTGTCTGTGTACGTTTACTCTTTATAAAATTAAAGTTCAATGAATGATTGATACAGTTTAACTCAAAACGTCACAGTAAGAAAAATGATGTTCTACACACTGAACAATATCTCTTCCTGATTGACCAAACCGAAGGAGAAAAGTATTCACTCTCGACTCTTAACATTATAAAACTAAACTTTTCTGTGAAAAAATGTTGCACTCAGAATTCACAGTGTTTTTTGTGCCCCTCCGGCACGTGATATCAAGCAAGACCTGCATTGGTGGTGTTGAGTCCGCTTGAAATGGTTTCGTATCCCACAGAGACCAGCGTTAAGACGTTGCTCTCCATCTCTGTGGACTGTTGAACCTCTGGAACGGCGGAATCCAGACGCATCTGTTTTCCTTTCTTTCGACCTCGTTTACCTTTGTCTTTAGGTTTGCCGTCTTCTGTGGCAGCTTTGGGCTTACGGTTGCGTTTCCTGATCCTTCTCGATGGAGGTTCGGGTTTGGGGTCTGTGTTCCCTGAGAGAATTCGGATTTGTCTGTCGATGACGGTGTCGATGATGTCAAGTGCCACGTCCATCATTCCGTTACCGAGGCCGTGCGTAACGTTGGAGAACAGGTGGCTGTTCGCGGGTTCATTGAACATTTTTCGCATCCCCTCAAGATAGTTCCTGTTTGATGGTAAGATGCGACCAAAACAAAGAGTTTGAATCAAACCACAACCACACAGCATTCGATTATTTGGTTTAGAGACTTTTTTACAGTGAAAAAACATCATATTGGTTAAAAGCATTAAGTATTACAGTATCACTACAATGTTTTACCTTGTTTCAATGATTTTTGACCAATGTTGCACCTGGTTTGTTTCAGGAAGCAACTGTTTAGCCATGTTTTCATAATCTACATACTGCAGCGCAAAGTCCTTCATGTCTTTGCAAAGGGCCGCTGTGTCACCTGAAAGAAATCACACGATTCACCATGAAATCTCACGTAAAATTATTTCGCTAAACACTAGAGTTTGCATTTTCAAGGCTTACCTTCGGTTAGTTTAGAAAAGGAGCTGGACACAGCCGTGTTGGTGCTCGGTGACAGACCAAAAACGTTGAGGGACTCCAGCAGGGTCTTCTTACTAGCCGGACCTCGGCTAACTCTCGTGTAGGCGGCCAGAGACCGGAGCGACATCTTCTCAGGTGCTTCCAATCTCCTTTTCACCTCCTCATAATTGATCTGGTACTTACGGGCCTTTGAGCTTTTCATGTTTGGGTCCAGCAGAGAGGCTACTTCTGCAAAAGGGACCTGCACCGAGTTCACTGCACAGTCCTGAGATGTTTGTGCACTATGGCCTTCTGATGGATCCTGTGTTGTTATATGGCCTTGTGTTGAAATGTGGCCTTGAGGTTGCTGATGCTGTAGATGTGTCACTGGCTGGATGTGAGACTGAGTCTGGATGTGTGACGGCGCTTGGATGTGCGATGGAATAGCGTGTTGTATGGCCTGACAGGAGACTTCTTGAGATACCAGGTGCTGTGCGATGATCTGAGTGATGTTTGGAGGTTGCGGTTGAGGCTGATACATGGATATCATGGGGTTACTGACAGTGACATGGACGAGATCAGCGTTCTGGGGAACACCCGACATGTGCATACCCGTAGTCGGATCCATTTTTCCTTTCCACAGGTACAATGACGATCAGCTTTTTAAAGTAACTTTATATCTAGGAAATAAGACACAATTTAAAAATACAGTTAAAATGTATATACAATGTGGGTGTGTGTATTATACAGTATGTTGAATACATTTTATATCATATAAAACAATAACATGAAATAATATAAAACATCATTCAAACCAAATTTTACTTATAAAATGTGATTTTCCAGCTGAGGCAGGATATTCAGTTATAAAAAATAAAATATTTTCATGATGTAAACAACCATAACAAGTCTGAACATGAAAAGTGGGCGTTCCATACCAGAAAAGAGGCTGATGGGGAAGGGCTACGGAAATAAAAGTTTGATGTTGTCAGCCAAAATAGTTTCATTTTAATCCAAGTGTTTTTAATTCGTTTAATTGAATTAGGTTTTCTGTGTAGTGACGTGCACGTAAAAATTGTGCACCATGGGACCCGGAACATGTATTAAATAAATAAATAATCATATAAATACAGTTAATATAGTTAATTTTGACTTGCATCAGTCATTTATTATCAGTCACTTTCATATTGTCATATATTTAAAAAACAATGGAATACATAACCGTTATAAAAGAATTACTAAACTGTGATGCTGGCATCTTTAACATTTCATATAATTAAGGCGATGTCTCGTGACGTCACGGTCTGCAGCGCATCACGGACAGCGGCTGAACTTCAGAGCGCGTGCATGTGGGCGCGCGACGGTATGTCGCTTCCACACATTAAAACCAAGTATAGACAATAAACAGGATTTGAGAATATGCAAAAAAAGGGATAAAATGTGAGTATGTGACATAATGCTGCGTTGATTGCACGTATAGAGAAGCCTGTAACACAGAAATCCGAGTGCACAAGTAAGTGTTGACTTTGAGAGGAGATCATCTTGTTTTGATGTTTAGTAGGGAAGGCCAAAGCCACCATCATGTTTGAAACGTGATATTCCACCGTTTCATGTGCTCAAAACCGTCCAAACGTCAGTTTCATTCGAACTCTTCTGGCTACGAGCGCTAACCTCGATTCAGACAAAAGTTGCTGACAGTATTCTTACTTACCGCTCTACAGTTAGTCGTTTTTAAACCTCACTGATCCTAGAACAGTCCATGGCGAACCGATCGAAGGTCCCCTTCTTCACCGATCCCGTTTCAGCGGGTTGCAAATCAGCAGACGAGGCACAGACGCCATGGTTGCAGGAGCTCGTAAGTTTATTGGCCAATGTTGCTGTCTATCATGCTTCTGGACGGTTCTCATTCGGCGCGGCCTGTGCCAATCATGATACGTCGGCGTAAACAGGCGGAATATCCGGAGCTAAAATGGTTCTACGTGAAGGAAGATAAATCGCGCTCGATAGAACAGTTTATGCTGTCTCATTGTTATACCTTTCACATAATGTTTTGAATAAAAGTTGTGCGGTAAATTAGTTTGGGTTTGTTGTATTTAAAGTAGTCAAATAGCCTATTTAAAGTAGCCAAGTCATGCACGCGTATTTTATATTTTGGTTCATTTGTCACGGTATACACGTATTCAAATATAAGGTCGCCTCTCAGCATTTTTTTTAACAATATATATTTTTATCAGTCTTATCTGACGTTCCAAAAACGTAGAAACTGGGTTTTTAACCAGTTAATTACTGCATTTGGCCACTAGATGGCAGCGTTTCCCTTAAAAAGTCACTACGTTTGATGGTCTCATTATCATCACAGTGGCGCTTTCCACCCCAAAGCTATAATGTTCCTCGTTGAACAATTTGACTTAAGTGCCGGTTATTAAATCCAAAATGATTATCTAAACAATCTTGTCAGTAGACGTGATCGTTAAAAGAAACCAGTGAGTTATTAATGTTAGCCATTGTTTATGGATGTTTCCATGGTGAAGGAGGCGGGTGCTATCCTTTGTTCTCTTCTCCTGACACATAACATTCATATTTCTGCCCATTATCTATGGGTCAGGAATGAAGTGTCTGCACATGAGACTCGAGGGGACTGTAGTGTAGAGTCAAATGTAATTTGTGCTGGAAAAGCATAAATATTTCCTTCTTCAGCAACCTCCAAATCAGACTTGTCAGGTCAGATTGACAGAAAAACCCAAGCTCTGCCAGGATTCTATTTAAATCGCCCAAGCCAGATGTCTTACTCATTTCACATGAATCAAATTAAAGCCTTTGCAATTTTGAAGAATAGGGGTTTTTGTATTTTTTCAGGTCATTGTTTGATCTGCAGACAGGGCGCTTGAGTGAATGAATGCAAAGAATAGATTCTAAGTGCGCTGCAAGAATTACAGCAATTGAACAGCACAGCAGAATACCTGTTACGTATTCGACCTGAATAAAGGACAATTATACCTCAACAGAGGCTTTTTAACTGGTATAGATTTAAAGCCCTAGAGAAGCAAATTAGTTTCGTTTTTATTTATCAAATTCTGTACAGCAGAACAAGACTGACGTCTGGTACATTATAATGTTGTTGATGAGAACCGCCATTAACATAAAAATGACTCTTGATGAGGCTGTGCGTGTCTTCGGCAACATGCTCCACTTCAAACGCTATCTTACACCAGCATCCAGAGTGCCCGTGGCAGCCGATGCTAAACGCTCTGCTGTTGTCCCGTTGCCAAGCTCCGGGAGAGATACAGATAGCGGAAGGTCTCAAAGATTTGTATTCAACTATATTTAAGGGAGTCTAAATCATTAACAGTCAGAAATGCAATTTATAATTAAGGTCACCTGCAATACGCGTATATGAATATGATAGCCCATTGTGTATGTGTGACCGTTCAATTAACATGCTAAATGTGATAGACGCAAAACATAGGTTGTTTATAGACTATTTCCAAAAATAGCTCCAGAACAGACGATTGGCAAGCCGTATTGTTAATGTGTCTAAGAGCGTGTTCACATATGCCATGTTTGGTTCGATTGAAACGAACTCTGGTGCGATTGCTCTGTTAGTGCGGTTTATTTGTGTAAGTGTGAACGCTGCCACCCGAACCCTGGTGCGCACCAAACAAGCGGGCCGAGGCCGCTGAAAAGATGGGTCTCGGTCCGCTTTCAAATGAACTCTGGCGCGGTTCGATTGAAATATGAACGCAACACGGACCAAAGGCATCGAACTGAACCAAAACCAGGAAGTGATAACAATATACGACCCGAAAATCAAGTGATTTATTCATATAAAAGGAGTGTTTATTAGATATGTTCTTGCGCACGTAACAGAGGAAACCTGGCGTTTTGACTGTTTTAAACACTTCATGAGGTCTTGCTAAAAATACCCTCATATTCGCAGTCATACACTGAGCATGTATAACCCAGCACACAGCATTGTTTTGGATATCAGGTAAGTTCCGTTTTAAAATAATATCATCATAAAAGCTGTCCAATCACGTTGCTACTTTACACGTAAGCTGTTAGGTTCGATATATTTAGGTTCGCTTTTAAAATGCCAGTCTGAACGCTATAAGCGAACCAGGACTAAATTTATTTTTGTATTTTGTGGTCCGGACCAAAACAACCAAAAGAACCGAACTACAAATATGAACGCACCCTAACACTCATCCTCTGTGTGGCCTCCATACACATCGCCTTTAATGACGGCTATTCTTTAATATCTGTTAACAGCATGTGCAGTGGAAAAAAGAGTCTGGATCCTTTCTTCGTTCTTATCTGTTTCCATACCAACTGTCTTGGGTGGGGATAGGCTGCAGCTGAGGGGGTTAATGGAACCAAGAAGTGATGCCTGTAGGTAAAGGCAGTTATGATAGACAGCGCCTTCAGATCTGTGTGTGTTAAGAAAAAACGTCTTTAAGCCTGCTTTAAAACCAACGACTTTGTGACTCACTTATGTGTTTTCTGCTGAGATAAAACACACTTTTAAAATCGTGCTTTTTACTGTCATTTCTAGACACGAGCGCTTTCGGGTTATCGCCCCCTCCCACCTCCATCCCTTTAATGACCTAATTTTACAGAGAGCACAAAGACAATTGACTCTTAAAAATCCTTAAATGTGCTGTGAGAGTTGGTGGTACTGCTGGCAATTTAACCATTGTGTTGCCATGACAACGCTGCATCCATCAAAGCGGCGCACTAGTAAAATTCTTGTTTCTCCCATTAAAACTGCAGTTCATCATGAAGCGGCGCAGAGGCATAACGCGACCGTAAAACACATCGGTGCCGGTGATCAGGTCATGAATGTAGTGGGAGTTGGAGAGATGCGAGAGGCTAATGTATGCATGCTTGTGTGGGTTAGATGTCTCTGTGGGTGACTTTCCATGGCATCAACAGAAGGTCACTCATACTGGGCTCTCCAGCTGTAGCTTTATTATTATGAGCCTACGTGCTTGCACCAGTTAAACCTGTTATGGTCTGCTCAGTTTGTTTTTGAGGAAAGTAATTGAACTCACTTATATTGTCCCATAAACATTATGAAGTAGAAGATTGTTTCATAAAAAATATTGTGTAAATGCCTTTAGTGAATCAAGAACTTTTGATTTTTGGATCCAGTTTCTCAGTATTTTAAGTTTTAGATTTGATGTTGTTGTGAGAATACGGTATTTTAAGTTATGTTGTGTGGAAATGTTTTTTCAAAATATTTTTTTAAAATATCATGGTGTGTTGATCGAAATATTGTGTGAGCAAAAGATTTTCTTGTTCCTGTGAGAGACTCTTTTTCCCTCTAAACTCTTCTAGGAGTTTATAGTGTTGATTTCTCTCACAATCCCTCCAGGTCTTTTAGGATAACAGCGATCTCACATTTACCTCTCTGCACTGTTAAAACAAACCTTTCTAAAATGTTCTTTGTCTGCCTGAAAGGTTCCATAAAGAACCATGACAGATTATAAAAAGGTGAAAAATAAATGGTTCTGTTAATAAACGGTTCTGTCTATGCGAAGAACCCTTTATTTTGAAGAGTGTACTGTTGTGTTCTAAACAAATATGTGTTAAGAGCAATCACAGTTGTAATTTAAAAAGCACAGCGACAATACAAAAAACTCATTATTTTTATATTAAATACTCATCAAAATGTCATTAATTCAATAATGTGACTGGAGGTTACTAATTAAAATAAATTAAAAATTAATACCATTGAATTCAGTTCAGATTTATTTAGATAGCACTTTAAATGGTCTCAGAGTAGTGAGGACTAAAACATTAGTCAGAAGTATCCATGCATGAGTTATTCTTTGTATATTATAACTGTCAAACAATTAATTCGTCCAGAAAAAAAGTTTGTGTTTACATAATATTTGTCTGTGTACTGTGCATATACATTTTGTTTTTATAAACGCATGCATATATGTAAGAAAAATATAAAGTATAAAAATGAATGAACGTTTATATACAATTTCAATTATTGGTAAATGTAAATAATAAATGCATCAAAATATTTCCTAAATATATAAACATGTATGTGTATGTTTTTGTGTTTATAAATACAAAATGAATAAGTAAAGTAGACATATATTATGCAAACACCTAACTTTTATTCTGGATGCGAATAATCACGTTTAATTCACAGCCCTTATGCGTATGATGAAGAACAGTTATCAACTATGCAGAGGAGATGTCCTGAGAAATCCCATCTGTCTCATTAGGCCTAGACTCTTTAAACAGCATTAAAGAGTCAGAGTCCTGTGTTTTTTTAATTAATCCGAAATCCCAGACGATCTGAGAACACTCTCAGCTTTCCCGCATAAAGAACTATTCCCGTATCCTTCAATACCAGCCTGCAAAACATGCATTACATCCGATGTTACCAACCAGGCCTAAATGAAGCTGATGATACTGAAACTATTTAAGCTAAAAATAAACTCCTCCCATTTCATTATTTTTTTGATTAATAAAGAATGGCTGTTGCTTTGAATCTGGGACATTTGTGTAATTTTACCTAAATACTCATATACTATTATGTCTTCTGCTGTTTGTATCTGGTAACACGATGTGTCTTATCATCCAATAGGCTCCTTTGAATGGTCATGTGCTCCTGCATTCACCAGTAAGACACCACAAAGCTGCATTTTCTTTCAATTTAGCATGTAAAAATGCTCAATTTAAAATCTGTAAATAAACCCAGAACACTATGGCCCGGTTTCTCAGACAAGGCTTAAGGCTAGTCTCAGACTAAAAGGAATGTGTGACCTGTCTTAACTGAATATAACTTGCCCAGAAACATCTTAAAATATATTAGTGTCATTGTTTCGTCTCAAGATGCACACCAGTAATGTATTCTAAGGCATTTTCATAAAAGCGACAAATATCTTAATTCAACTAAGGCATAGTCCTGGCTTAAACTAAGCCGTGTCTGTGAAACCGGGCCTATATGTGACTCCACACATCTAAGATAATGTCATTTAAACTATAGCTATTAAATAGTTAATGTTTATAACATTACATTACATTTTAAATAAATGATACTCTGATGGTGATATGTGTTTGTGTGTATGGTACTGTTTAAGTATTGCCATTGATTTATGGAAATGACCTCCCATTTAACCTTCTGTATTATGGTGTTTATCTATACATTGCGTGGTACATTAGCATTATATAAATTAAAGAAATTTAGAAGCACTAAACTGTCTCCAAGTTTGGCCTTAAACTTGATTTTTCAGTCATGTTCCAGCCGATTACAAAGGCACATCAAACACAATACAACCACTGAGCGTCTTTTTTTAACTTAAACACTTCTATTGCATATTGTGTATTTATATTAAAGGCTATATATTATACACACATAGTATATATACACAGTATATATATATACACTCACCTAAAGGATTATTAGGAACACCTGTTCAATTTCTCATTAATGCAATTATCTAATCAACCAATCACATGGCAGTTGCTTCAATGTATTTAGGGGTGTGGTCCTGGTCAAGACAATCTCCTGAACTCCAAACTGAATGTCAGAATGGGAAAGAAAGGTGATTTAAGCAATTTTGAGCGTGGCATGGTTGTTGGTGCCAGACGGGCCGGTCTGAGTATTTCACAATCTGCTCAGTTACTGGGATTTTCACGCACAACCATTTCTAGGGTTTACAAAGAATGGTGTGAAAAGGGAAAAACATCCAGTATGCGGCAGTCCTGTGGGCAAAAATGCCTTGTTGATGCTAGAGGTCAGAGGAGAATGGGCCGACTGATTCAAGCTGATAGAAGAGCAACTTTGACTGAAATAACCACTCGTTACAACCGAGGTATGCAGCAAAGCATTTGTGAAGCCACAACACGCACAACCTTGAGGCAGATGGGCTACAACAGCAGAAGACCCCACCGGGTACCACTCATCTCCACTACAAATAGGAAAAAGAGGCTACAATTTGCACGAGCTCACCAAAATTGGACAGTTGAAGACTGGAAAAATGTTGCCTGGTCTGATGAGTCTCGATTTCTGTTGAGACATTCAAATGGTAGAGTCAGAATTTGGCGTAAACAGAATGAGAACATGGATCCATCATGCCTTGTTACCACTGTGCAGGCTGGTGGTGGTGGTGTAATGGTGTGGGGGATGTTTTCTTGGCACACTTTAGGCCCCTTAGTGCCAATTGGGCATCGTTTAAATGCCACGGCCTACCTGAGCATTGTTTCTGACCATGTCCATCCCTTTATGACCACCATGTACCCATCCTCTAATGGCTACTTCCAGCAGGATAATGCACCATGTCACAAAGCTCGAATCATTTCAAATTGGTTTCTTGAACATGACAATGAGTTCACTGTACTAGAATGGCCCCCACAGTCACCAGATCTCAACCCGATAGAACATCTTTGGGATGTGGTGGAACGGGAGCTTCGTGCCCTGGATGTGCATCCCACAAATCTCCATCAACTGCAAGATGCTATCCTATCAATATGGGCCAACATTTCTAAAGAATGCTTTCAGCACCTTGTTGAATCAATGCCACGTAGAATTAAGGCAGTTCTGAAGGCGAAAGGGGGTCAAACACCGTATTAGTATGGTGTTCCTAATAATCCTTTAGGTGAGTGTATATATATATATGTACATATATACATTTTAACTTACATTTTTACACTTTACATTTTATAGGAAAAACGTAATATACTACATTCTCATTATTGTTGTTGCAATTGTTCGTAGATATATATCTACAATATTGTTTTCGTTTGTTAATTCACTTATTGTTGTTGGTTTGTATTGTCAGATCTGCACTAAGGCAGCAGTGACGCCCAGTCTGTTGGCTGGTGGTTCACGAGCGCGCGAACGCTTGGAGACGCGCGTGGGTCTCTTCTAGGGGTGTGTGCATCACATCACATCATACACTACAACACCGATCAGACATCACACATCAACCCACGGCAGGTCACGGAGGAGCAGTACATCACTCGCCTTCAAAACCGACGCGTTAAAGCAACATTCTCACGATCGCGCCATTCAAAGCGTTCAAAGGCGCGTTCGTTCCCAAACACAACCCCGTCCGGAGTCCTGCATGACAGAAGTGGCTTTTAACACCGGACAATGACAGTGAGCCAGAGCAGGAGATAGGGATGGATGCGAGAGTGTGCAGGATGCTCGTCCTGGTCGGTGTGTTCGCGCTGTGGCTGCGGGTGATCGCGGAGGTAAGACGCGCCTTTGGGGCAAACACACGCGCCCTTCTCCCGTGAGAAAATAGGTGTATGATGTTCACAAAAGGACATTGCATTGCGTTATCTTATTTCGATGCTTTGAATAGGTAAGAAATGCCGCATGATTGTAATGTGTGCCTTTTCAGGTAGTGTTAGTGCAGTATCTTAGCTATACAGTATATCTGTCATTGTACAATAAAACGCTCACTGTTAAGTGGATTCAGGCAAAGCCACCTCCCTCTATTAGAGGATGTGACATGCCCTGCTGTGCAAAGGAAATGTCGTTTAAATGATATTAGTTATATTAGGGTATAAATTCAATTATGATATTCATTTTTATTGTTATTGTTTCTCATCGAATCCAAATGACAGAACCTAAACACCTTTCGAAAGCCATTTCCAAAGAATAAAAGATTGACCCATATTTGCTGTAATGATTTTGCTAGAACAACACTGAAGCAGTGTTTCAAAGGTTGTAAAAAAATGTAAATTGTAGAAATATAAATAAATAAATGTGTAGGACTGTTCGAAAGAGCATATGGAGAGTTTGGTTCCAAAAAGAGATAACTCCGTTTTTAAAATGTTTCAAAAATCGTGTGTTTTATTGTGCATTCCAATGAATATCAATCAAACTGCAGTTGGTTTGTTTTGATTTAAGCCATAATAACTCAAAAATGACAGCTAACTAACACAATAAAAACATGATAACATAATGAAAAACATGATTTTTGAAAAATGTTAAAAACGGAGTTCTCTTATATTGGAACCAAACTCTTCATATAGACAGTACAGTGTGCAAAGAAGTAACAATAAACACAGCTCAAGGAAAACAAAGATAGTTTCAAACTGACATGAGTGTAGTTTTGTAATAATGTGAACTTAATAGCTTCCACATGGCTCAGATTTGTTCAAACTTAATGAAATAAAGGAAATAGACATCAGCGTTGTTCAACACATAATTGTACCTTCATCTTAGTTCACATCCACTTCTGATCTGGAGTACTTGAACATCTGTTAGGGCGGCGAAACAGCAGCATTATGGGACAGAATGAATTAGCAGTGTGCCCACTGTGCTCCATTCCCAATTTTATGCTTCTCATCATTACAGAATTGTATAATTTTATAGCACCAACAAATGTGTTGATGTGTTCAGCTCTTGATTGATTTGATCAATTCATTTTTAAATGTACAAAGATCCAGAGGTACAGAGTGGTGGTAAGCCATCACAACACATTGTGCGTTTAATCAAGAGCCACAGGCTCATCGACATCTCCAAGGTTGTCAGGCGCTGTCTTCTGTTCGCAGCTGCCAGTAAGACCCACCTGGTCATATGTTCGCTCATCTGTGCTATACAAGAGAGAGGAATTTCATTACCGGTTTGTTCTTAGTACAGAATTTAAAATGTGTCATCACAGATGATAATGGAAAGCCAACTTAAAGTCTTTTTCTTGAAAGTTTCTTCAAAGTTGTATTTTGCTATTTCACAGACAGTGTCAGTCCGTCCTCATATGGTGCTCTGGAATGAGAACGACAGATGCAATTATGGCTGAAACTGACCGGAGTGTGTTGATATGAGCACAAATATTAGAGAGAATAACTGGGGCTTGTTATCTGTAATGTGGTTAACCTGGAGGTGCTTTGCTTGTGGTGCTGTTCCCAGATTGTCAAATAATAAAGTCAGTGCTGTGGGATGTTTACATCGTGTAGTTCAATGTTTGAAAATCAAGACCCAGCTTTATGTTCAAGGTCAACTGTAAGGCATTTGTAGGTTTAGTTTCCTATCAAATATAAACTCTTGATAGTCATACATTGTTCGGTTTGACTGAGCGTCTCGATTAGACTGGTTCAGCCATAAGTTTGAGACAAAACACCACATAAATATATGGCAATGCTCAACAACATTATTCTTTTTTATTAAAGGTGCTGTGTGTAATTTTTTGGAGGATCTATTGACAGAAATGCATTATAATATCCATAGCTATGCCTTCAGAGGTGTATAAAGACCTTACATAATGAAGCATTATGTTTTTACTATCTTAGAATGAGCTATTTCTATCTACATACACCGCGGGTCCCCTTACGTGGAATTCGCCATGTTGTTTCTACAGTAGCCCTAAACGGACAAACTGCTCTACAGAGCACGCTTCGTAAATACGTTATCTCCTTCGGTAAAGAAGCGAAAACATGACGACATCTTAGTCCTATGTCAGCCACTGTAGTGCTTCTAAAGGGAGGGGGAGCGGTGGAGTAAGCCATTGGTTGCAATTCGCAACTTTACCACTAGATGCCGCTAAAATTTGCACACTGGACATTTAACGTTAGTATTACAAATACTGTTGTTTGATTTTTGTTTATGTTGGTTAATTTTACATTACCTAAAATTAACACATCTCTGCTGTCTTTCTGAAACCTCATATCTCCATAAATGTGGATTTAATTTAAACATTTTCCATAAATCATTATTATTACTAACTATTTGTTTGTCACTGGGTTGCAAATATCTTACCAACAAAAAGTATTAAAAAGTGCTTGTCAACTTTTCAATTTCCTGAAAAACAGCAAATTCGAACATCCGAGGATTTGGAAGGATAGCAAGGATACATAAAACTGGATATATACGTATAAATCATTTTCTTTATTTGTTCATGCTAACTAATAGCTATAAAATGAAACAAGTATAACTGAATATTTCTCACACTTTATAAAATGCTGGGTTATTTTTCAAGCCAGCTTTGGGTCAAAAAGGGACAAATCTAACATTTGGGTTGGTAACCTACCGTATATGGGTCGTTTCAACCCAAAATGCTTGTTTTTTTACCCGTTGTTGGGTCAAATATATATTATTTTCTGGGTTCATTTCATCCCTTTTTGACCTAACGCTGGGTTAAAATAACTCAGCATTTTTTAGAGTGCCGAGTACTCTGATACCAATACGTGAAATGTTTCAAAAGTCAGATGCATCAGTGATGAATGCCCAGTCACATAGTTTGAATTACATGCTTCACGGTTTTACCGTGATGCGCTGCGAGAAAGCACTAAATCACTTGGGAGAGTCCGATTGCTTCTGGAAAACTCAAACCTGAGTTACAGCAGCAGTCCTGCCTTCTAAAAGGCACTCTTTGCATTTCAAATCACAGGAACAGATTTCCTTTTATTCCCGACACAATAAAGCTTTATCAGCAACCTTCACATTTCTAAGGTGGGCTCAACCATGACAGTGTGACTGGGCATTCATCACTGATGCATCTGACTTTTGAAACATTTCACGTATTGGTATCCGAGTACTCGGCACTCTAAAAAATGCTGAGTTATTTTAACCCAGCGTTAGGTCAAAAAGGGATGAAATGAACCCAGAAAATGTTATATATTTGACCCAACAACGGGTAAAAAAACAAGCATTTTGGGTTGAAACGACCCATATACGGTAGGTTACCAACCCAAATGTTAGATTTGTCCCTTTTTGACCCAAAGCTGGCTTGAAAAATAACCCAGCATTTTATAAAGTGTGAGAAATATTCAGTTATACTTGTTTCATTTTATAGCTATTAGTTAGCATGAACAAATAAAGAAAATGATTTATACGTATATATCCAGTTTTATGTATCCTTGCTATCCTTCCAAATCCTCGGATGTTCGAATTTGCTGTTTTTCAGGAAATTGAAAAGTTGACAAGCACTTTTTAATACTTTTTGTTGGTAAGATATTTGCAACCCAGTGACAAACAAATAGTTAGTAATAATAATGATTTATGGAAAATGTTTAAATTAAATCCACATTTATGGAGATATGAGGTTTCAGAAAGACAGCAGAGATGTGTTAATTTTAGGTAATGTAAAATTAACCAACATAAACAAAAATCAAACAACAGAATTTGTAATACTAACATTAAATGTCCAGTGTGCAAATTTTAGCGGCATCTAGTGGTAAAGTTGCGAATTGCAACCAATGGCTTACTCCACCGCTCCCCCTCCCTTTAGAAGCACTACAGTGGCTGACATAGGACTAAGATGTCGTCATGTTTTCGCTTCTTTACCGAAGGAGATAACGTATTTACGAAGCGTGCTCTGTAGAGCAGTTTGTCCGTTTAGGGCTACTGTAGAAACAACATGGCGAATTCCACGTAAGGGGACCCGCGGTGTATGTAGATAGAAATAGCTCATTCTAAGATAGTAAAAACATAATGCTTCATTATGTAAGGTCTTTATACACCTCTGAAGGCATAGCTATGGATATTATAATGCATTTCTGTCAATAGATCCTCCAAAAAATTACACACAGCACCTTTAATAAAAAAGAATAATGTTGTTGAGCATTGCCATATATTTATGTGGTGTTTTGTCTCAAACTTATGGCTGAACCAGTCTAATCGAGACGCTCAGTCAAACCGAACAATGTATGACTATCAAGAGTTTATATTTGATAGGAAACTAAACCTACAAATGCCTTACAGTTGACCTTGAACATAAAGCTGGGTCTTGATTTTCAAACATTGAACTACACGATGTAAACATCCCACAGCACTGACTTTATTATTTGACAATCTGGGAACAGCACCACAAGCAAAGCACCTCCAGGTTAACCACATTACAGATAACAAGCCCCAGTTATTCTCTCTAATATTTGTGCTCATATCAACACACTCCGGTCAGTTTCAGCCATAATTGCATCTGTCGTTCTCATTCCAGAGCACCATATGAGGACGGACTGACACTGTCTGTGAAATAGCAAAATACAACTTTGAAGAAACTTTCAAGAAAAAGACTTTAAGTTGGCTTTCCATTATCATCTGTGATGACACATTTTAAATTCTGTACTAAGAACAAACCGGTAATGAAATTCCTCTCTCTTGTATAGCACAGATGAGCGAACATAAGACCAGGTGGGTCTTACTGGCAGCTGCGAACAGAAGACAGCGCCTGACAACCTTGGAGATGTCGATGAGCCTGTGGCTCTTGATTAAACGCACAATGTGTTGTGATGGCTTACCACCACTCTGTACCTCTGGATCTTTGTACATTTAAAAATGAATTGATCAAATCAATCAAGAGCTGAACACATCAACACATTTGTTGGTGCTATAAAATTATACAATTCTGTAATGATGAGAAGCATAAAATTGGGAATGGAGCACAGTGGGCACACTGCTAATTCATTCTGTCCCATAATGCTGCTGTTTCGCCGCCCTAACAGATGTTCAAGTACTCCAGATCAGAAGTGGATGTGAACTAAGATGAAGGTACAATTATGTGTTGAACAACGCTGATGTCTATTTCCTTTATTTCATTAAGTTTGAACAAATCTGAGCCATGTGGAAGCTATTAAGTTCACATTATTACAAAACTACACTCATGTCAGTTTGAAACTATCTTTGTTTTCCTTGAGCTGTGTTTATTGTTACTTCTTTGCACACTGTACTGTCTATATGAAGAGTTTGGTTCCAATATAAGAGAACTCCGTTTTTAACATTTTTCAAAAATCATGTTTTTCATTATGTTATCATGTTTTTATTGTGTTAGTTAGCTGTCATTTTTGAGTTATTATGGCTTAAATCAAAACAAACCAACTGCAGTTTGATTGATATTCATTGGAATGCACAATAAAACACACGATTTTTGAAACATTTTAAAAACGGAGTTATCTCTTTTTGGAACCAAACTCTCCATATGCTCTTTCGAACAGTCCTACACATTTATTTATTTATATTTCTACAATTTACATTTTTTTACAACCTTTGAAACACTGCTTCAGTGTTGTTCTAGCAAAATCATTACAGCAAATATGGGTCAATCTTTTATTCTTTGGAAATGGCTTTCGAAAGGTGTTTAGGTTCTGTCATTTGGATTCGATGAGAAACAATAACAATAAAAATGAATATCATAATTGAATTTATACCCTAATATAACTAATATCATTTAAACGACATTTCCTTTGCACAGCAGGGCATGTCACATCCTCTAATAGAGGGAGGTGGCTTTGCCTGAATCCACTTAACAGTGAGCGTTTTATTGTACAATGACAGATATACTGTATAGCTAAGATACTGCACTAACACTACCTGAAAAGGCACACATTACAATCATGCGGCATTTCTTACCTATTCAAAGCATCGAAATAAGATAACGCAATGCAATGTCCTTTTGTGAACATCATACACCTATTTTCTCACGGGAGAAGGGCGCGTGTGTTTGCCCCAAAGGCGCGTCTTACCTCCGCGATCACCCGCAGCCACAGCGCGAACACACCGACCAGGACGAGCATCCTGCACACTCTCGCATCCATCCCTATCTCCTGCTCTGGCTCACTGTCATTGTCCGGTGTTAAAAGCCACTTCTGTCATGCAGGACTCCGGACGGGGTTGTGTTTGGGAACGAACGCGCCATTGAACGCTTTGAATGGCGCGATCGTGAGAATGTTGCTTTAACGCGTCGGTTTTGAAGGCGAGTGATGTACTGCTCCTCCGTGACCTGCCGTGGGTTGATGTGTGATGTCTGATCGGTGTTGTAGTGTATGATGTGATGTGATGCACACACCCCTAGAAGAGACCCACGCGCGTCTCCAAGCGTTCGCGCGCTCGTGAACCACCAGCCAACAGACTGGGCGTCACTGCTGCCTTAGTGCAGATCTGACAATACAAACCAACAACAATAAGTGAATTAACAAACGAAAACAATATTGTAGATATATATCTACGAACAATTGCAACAACAATAATGAGAATGTAGTATATTACGTTTTTCCTATAAAATGTAAAGTGTAAAAATGTAAGTTAAAATGTATATATGTACATATATATATATATATATATATATAATATATATAATATATATAAATATATAAATGCTGTGTATATATACTATGTGTGTATAATATATAGCCTTTAATATAAATACACAATATGCAATAGAAGTGTTTACGTTAAAAAAAGACGCTCAGTGGTTGTATTGTGTTTGATGTGCCTTTGTAATCGGCTGGAACATGACTGAAAAATCAAGTTTAAGGCCAAACTTGGAGACAGTTTAGTGCTTCTAAATTTCTTTAATTTATATAATGCTAATGTACCACGCAATGTATAGATAAACACCATAATACAGAAGGTTAAATGGGAGGTCATTTCCATAAATCAATGGCAATACTTAAACAGTACCATACACACAAACACATATCACCATCAGAGTATCATTTATTTAAAATGTAATGTAATGTTATAAACATTAACTATTTAATAGCTATAGTTTAAATGACATTATCTTAGATGTGTGGAGTCACATATAGGCCCGGTTTCACAGACACGGCTTAGTTTAAGCCAGGACTATGCCTTAGTTGAATTAAGATATTTGTCGCTTTTATGAAAATGCCTTAGAATACATTACTGGTGTGCATCTTGAGACGAAACAATGACACTAATATATTTTAAGATGTTTCTGGGCAAGTTATATTCAGTTAAGACAGGTCACACATTCCTTTTAGTCTGAGACTAGCCTTAAGCCTTGTCTGAGAAACCGGGCCATAGTGTTCTGGGTTTATTTACAGATTTTAAATTGAGCATTTTTACATGCTAAATTGAAAGAAAATGCAGCTTTGTGGTGTCTTACTGGTGAATGCAGGAGCACATGACCATTCAAAGGAGCCTATTGGATGATAAGACACATCGTGTTACCAGATACAAACAGCAGAAGACATAATAGTATATGAGTATTTAGGTAAAATTACACAAATGTCCCAGATTCAAAGCAACAGCCATTCTTTATTAATCAAAAAAATAATGAAATGGGAGGAGTTTATTTTTAGCTTAAATAGTTTCAGTATCATCAGCTTCATTTAGGCCTGGTTGGTAACATCGGATGTAATGCATGTTTTGCAGGCTGGTATTGAAGGATATGGGAATAGTTCTTTTTGCGGGAAAGCTGAGAGTGTTCTCAGATCGTCTGGGATTTCGGCAGAGGTGTAAAGAGTACCTGAAAACCATACTTAGTAAAAGTACAGATACCTTGAGGAAAATTACTCCATTACAAGTTACAAGTCACCAATTCAAAAGACTTAGTAAAAGTCTTGAGTATCTGATTTAACAGTACTTGAGTATTTTACTCATACTGAATGTAGGCTCAAAGAGCACTATCCTCAACACTTAAGACACGTCAGTGAAAAACTAGAAACATGATTTGTGAGAGAGCAATCGCATTTAAATCATAAGACTGAACACCTCAAAATTGCAACAAATCATGGCATTCTTTATACAAACACCCAAGTCTCATTTAAGCTCAACTGCTCATAAGTAAACAAACTCCTTCAAAAGGTCTCTTCAATATAACGGATAAATAAATAATGTTAAGTAAAATCAAAAAGTCAAAGCCTTTTTGCACTGGACATGCTGGTTTGGGCCTCATGGCCAGCTGCAGTCATGTCCTCATTTCACATACACTGTTAGCCCTTACCTGCCATTTCTACAGTATATATTGGCAACACTGTTGCCTGCTAGTTACTGTAGGTGTTTTACAGTAAACTACTGCAATGGCTGTTTGAAGATTCATTATAAAGAATCTATTAACGCACTTAAGTCACACAGTCTTAGATGAACAGTGTAAATAACAGATGAACACAATAAATCTGTCAAGATTCACCAGAGGAAATTAAACACAAACATCAATAACATCTTCACATATTACAGACACCACTTTCACTTTATTTCTGTCATCTGTGTAAGATCTTATTGAGATTAACTCTAGTTCATAGTGGTTCAATTTGTTTTAAGTCACCATTATGGCGATCAGTGTTTGCTTTGGTTGGACTCTTTGACTTTCTTGTAGCTTTAAAATGTCACTTATACAATAACACTGAAAGGGACTTTACAGGAACCGCAACTTTATGTTTGCTTAGTAACTGAAGATACATCTGAAAGAATCAATCATTAAATAATAATAATATAGCATTTAAGATTATTAAGATATGTTTGGTAAAGTGATCACATGTTTAATGGAAAGATCTCTGTCAGAAAATCTTTCTTTGCAATTGAGACACATTTAGACACTTGACATACAAACCTCATCAATGGTGACAAACAATCATGAATGAGTTTTGTACTATGTACCCAGCATGCATTGCAGCATGAAGCTGTTCAGTTGATTGTCACCATTGTTGAGATTCATATGTGATTGTTCATTTCTCTGTGTCCGACTCATTCTATAGGTTAATATTTTGTCTATATAGTGTGAGAGCACTTTTGAAAATTGAAATACTATACATTCTTTTTACTGGTTTACATCACTTCATGGCAATAGTCCCACCACATGGTCAAATTTTGAGAAAATGTTTAGAGCACATTTAGGAAGAGTTAGTTTTAAAATAAGAGCTATAGATGTGTGACCTACAGTAACTAGCTGGCAAAGTGTTGCCAATATATTACTGTAGAAATAGCGGGTAAGGGCTAACCGTGTATAAACCGCCAGCGATTGACATCTACCTGATACTGCACTCATATTCATATAAGAAGCATGTTGACAAGTTTTTGTAAGTTAGGCAAAATCCACAAGATTGTAGTACCTTCATTGCCCTGTAAATGGCAATATTAATTATAAGATAGGTGCCATGCAAAATGTAATGTGTAACTGCATTAGTCATTACAAATGTAGTGGAGTAAAGAGTACATATACTTGTTCAAAAATGTAGTTAAGTAGAGAGTAAAAGTTGCTAATATCTTTAATACTCAGTACAACTACAAAGTAGCCAAAAAGATACTTAAGTAAAGTAACTAAGTACATTTACTCCAATACTTTACACACTGGATTTCGGATTAATTAAAAAAACACAGGACTCTGACTCTTTAATGCTGTTTAAAGAGTCTAGGCCTAATGAGACAGATGGGATTTCTCAGGACATCTCCTCTGCATAGTTGATAACTGTTCTTCATCATACGCATAAGGGCTGTGAATTAAACGTGATTATTCGCATCCAGAATAAAAGTTAGGTGTTTGCATAATATATGTCTACTTTACTTATTCATTTTGTATTTATAAACACAAAAACATACACATACATGTTTATATATTTAGGAAATATTTTGATGCATTTATTATTTACATTTACCAATAATTGAAATTGTATATAAACGTTCATTCATTTTTATACTTTATATTTTTCTTACATATATGCATGCGTTTATAAAAACAAAATGTATATGCACAGTACACAGACAAATATTATGTAAACACAAACTTTTTTTCTGGACGAATTAATTGTTTGACAGTTATAATATACAAAGAATAACTCATGCATGGATACTTCTGACTAATGTTTTAGTCCTCACTACTCTGAGACCATTTAAAGTGCTATCTAAATAAATCTGAACTGAATTCAATGGTATTAATTTTTAATTTATTTTAATTAGTAACCTCCAGTCACATTATTGAATTAATGACATTTTGATGAGTATTTAATATAAAAATAATGAGTTTTTTGTATTGTCGCTGTGCTTTTTAAATTACAACTGTGATTGCTCTTAACACATATTTGTTTAGAACACAACAGTACACTCTTCAAAATAAAGGGTTCTTCGCATAGACAGAACCGTTTATTAACAGAACCATTTATTTTTCACCTTTTTATAATCTGTCATGGTTCTTTATGGAACCATTCAGGCAGACAAAGAACATTTTAGAAAGGTTTGTTTTAACAGTGCAGAGAGGTAAATGTGAGATCGCTGTTATCCTAAAAGACCTGGAGGGATTGTGAGAGAAATCAACACTATAAACTCCTAGAAGAGTTTAGAGGGAAAAAGAGTCTCTCACAGGAACAAGAAAATCTTTTGCTCACAAAATATTTCAATCAACACACCAAGATATTTTAAAAAAATATTTTGAAAAAACATTTCCAAACAACATAAATTAAAATACCGTATTCTCACAACAACATCAAATCTAAAACTTAAAATACTGAGAAACTGGATCCAAAAATCAAAAGTTCTTGATTCACTAAAGGCATTTACACAATATTTTTTATGAAACAATCTTCTACTTCATAATGTTTATGGGACAATATAAGTGAGTTCAATTACTTTCCTCAAAAACAAACTGAGCAGACCATAACAGGTTTAACTGGTGCAAGCACGTAGGCTCATAATAATAAAGCTACAGCTGGAGAGCCCAGTATGAGTGACCTTCTGTTGATGCCATGGAAAGTCACCCACAGAGACATCTAACCCACACAAGCATGCATACATTAGCCTCTCGCATCTCTCCAACTCCCACTACATTCATGACCTGATCACCGGCACCGATGTGTTTTACGGTCGCGTTATGCCTCTGCGCCGCTTCATGATGAACTGCAGTTTTAATGGGAGAAACAAGAATTTTACTAGTGCGCCGCTTTGATGGATGCAGCGTTGTCATGGCAACACAATGGTTAAATTGCCAGCAGTACCACCAACTCTCACAGCACATTTAAGGATTTTTAAGAGTCAATTGTCTTTGTGCTCTCTGTAAAATTAGGTCATTAAAGGGATGGAGGTGGGAGGGGGCGATAACCCGAAAGCGCTCGTGTCTAGAAATGACAGTAAAAAGCACGATTTTAAAAGTGTGTTTTATCTCAGCAGAAAACACATAAGTGAGTCACAAAGTCGTTGGTTTTAAAGCAGGCTTAAAGACGTTTTTTCTTAACACACACAGATCTGAAGGCGCTGTCTATCATAACTGCCTTTACCTACAGGCATCACTTCTTGGTTCCATTAACCCCCTCAGCTGCAGCCTATCCCCACCCAAGACAGTTGGTATGGAAACAGATAAGAACGAAGAAAGGATCCAGACTCTTTTTTCCACTGCACATGCTGTTAACAGATATTAAAGAATAGCCGTCATTAAAGGCGATGTGTATGGAGGCCACACAGAGGATGAGTGTTAGGGTGCGTTCATATTTGTAGTTCGGTTCTTTTGGTTGTTTTGGTCCGGACCACAAAATACAAAAATAAATTTAGTCCTGGTTCGCTTATAGCGTTCAGACTGGCATTTTAAAAGCGAACCTAAATATATCGAACCTAACAGCTTACGTGTAAAGTAGCAACGTGATTGGACAGCTTTTATGATGATATTATTTTAAAACGGAACTTACCTGATATCCAAAACAATGCTGTGTGCTGGGTTATACATGCTCAGTGTATGACTGCGAATATGAGGGTATTTTTAGCAAGACCTCATGAAGTGTTTAAAACAGTCAAAACGCCAGGTTTCCTCTGTTACGTGCGCAAGAACATATCTAATAAACACTCCTTTTATATGAATAAATCACTTGATTTTCGGGTCGTATATTGTTATCACTTCCTGGTTTTGGTTCAGTTCGATGCCTTTGGTCCGTGTTGCGTTCATATTTCAATCGAACCGCGCCAGAGTTCATTTGAAAGCGGACCGAGACCCATCTTTTCAGCGGCCTCGGCCCGCTTGTTTGGTGCGCACCAGGGTTCGGGTGGCAGCGTTCACACTTACACAAATAAACCGCNTAGTTTGAATTACATGCTTCACGGTTTTACCGTGATGCGCTGCGAGAAAGCACTAAATCACTTGGGAGAGTCCGATTGCTTTTGGAAAACTCAAACCTGAGTTACAGCAGCAGTCCTGCCTTCTAAAAGGCACTCTTTGCATTTCAAATCACAGGAACAGATTTCCTTTTATTCCCGACACAATAAAGCTTTATCAGCAACCTTCACATTTCTAAGGTGGGCTCAACCATGACAGCAGCCAAAATGTTGCCTCGTTGCTTAAAAAACCCAGTGTCAGATCCGGTCAATATGCTATAAGCTTGATTTTCAACTAAACGGCTCGCGCTATTATGAATCGGAGCCAAGAACCTTGGAAAATTACGGTAGCAAAAGCGTTTGCTGAGTCATCTGGAGTCATGTCTTTTCTGTCAAATGACCTTTAGTAGAATTATTCTTTTGCCCATTTGTTTTCCTTTTTTATCTCATCTGCTAATTGCCCTTCAGTCGCAGCAGTGAAAGTAAGAATGTGAATAAAACGTCTGATGGTAAAATGTTGAAAGATATTATCTCTGTTCCATGTAGCGCTGTCAGGAATGACTCTCACAGTTTCCTCCGAGCCAGAAAGAAGCGCAGGCAGAAACAGAGCGTTTCGCTGTTCAAATGTGTGTCATGTCTAAGACGATAAAACTTTTCCATAAAAACAGACACTTTATTGCGCTGATCAATTCATTTCATAATTCTGTCAGCTTCTTACATTTGTACTCTGTTTTCTTTTGTCTCTGCAGGTGAATGGAGAAGACAGCTACCTGAATGCTGTGCAGAATACAGGTGAGTCAAAAAGAGTCCTTTCTCTGTAAAAATGAAAAGATACCTGAGGGACCATTCTGGGTTCCTCAGATTTCCCGAATAATGAGACCCTTCCGAGAAACTCAAGGTAAAGAAATACAGTATTTGAGGCAGTTTTCAACAATACCTAAATGTTCTCCTAAGGGTTCTTAAAGGATACTGCACCCAAAAAGTGAAAATTCTGTCATCATTTACTCACCCTCAAGTTGTTCCAAATCTGTATGAATTTCCTTGTTCTGATGATGACAAAGAAAGATATTTGTAAGAATGTTAGTAACTGACATTTCTGAGACATCGTTGACTACCATAGTAGGAAAAATTATTGTATCATTTTTTTGTGTTCTATTGAACACAAAATGAGATATTTTGAAGAATTTAGGAAAGCAAAAAGTTTTTTTTTTTTCCCACTATGGTAGTCAATGATGTTCCAGAAATCTCAGTTGCTAACCCTTTTATAAATATCTTTATTTGTGTTCTACAGAACAAAGAAATTTGTTTGGAACAACTTGAGGGGAAGTGATTCATGACAGAATTGTCTTTTTTGGGTGGAGCATCCCTTTAGGAGACTTTAAGAGATCTTCCTCGCATTTAAAAAGGTGCATGTGAAATTAAAAACCGCTGTTTATTTTGTTACATCCCACTATATCTCATTCAGCTCAGGCCGTGTTATTAATGAGCCTCGGAAGATGGATTTCTGATGGCTTGTTTTATATAAATCATTCATCAATTTTCCCCAGAGCTCCAAAATATGACATTTACTCTACAATCACTGCTGTGCGCCGCTCGCTCGATATCGCCAGTGTTGCTGGTTAATAAGGCCACACGCCCTGTGATGGTGTCCCGTCATTTTGCGGTCTGTCAGATTTTCTTCTCATCTCTCTCTCATACACTGCGACAGCGTGAAATTTTCCATTACCAATCCTAGAGTGCTAATGACTCGGAGCGCTTTGATGTCGCTGCATCAGGACAGATAAACAGCCCAGCACGACCCAGCCAATCGGACGGCTTTATGGGGCCAAGAATGAAATGAGTGTTGATTGAGTGATTTGTGCCTTGGTTTTCTCATCTCTGTGAGAATATGAACTGTGCCGGTAGCATCCCTCGTACATCAAAAGAAATGGGTCAAAGATTTCATTGTTGACTAGTTGTTGTGTGCTTTTGATGTGTTGTATAGATCTTGGTAACATCGGTTGTTTAAGATGCATTTTCTTAAAGGGATAGTTCACTCAGAATTGGAAAATCTGTCATCATTTACTCTACCCTCTTGTCATTTCAAACCAGTATGACTTCCGTTCTTCTGCAGAACACAAAGAAGATATTTTGAAGAATGTTTCTATTATTTTCTTCTAAATATCTTCTTTTGGTTTCTGTGAAAGATACAAAGTCATACAGGTTTGAAATGACAAGAGGGTGAGTAAATGAGGACAGAATTTTTTATTTTTGGGTGAACTATCCCTTTTAAAAGTGTTGCTTGAACAGAAAGGTATTGCGATATTTGCTCTGTCATTGTGAGCTCATACCCAGGTCTCTATGATATTCTGCTCCATAAATTAAGTCTTAGTCTCATCTCCAACATACAGTACAATACGTCTAAAAGAGTTTTTTTGCTATTTCATCATCTGCCAGACGAGAGAAAGCAGCCCGTCACAGAAAGGTAATAGTACCTCTTTGCAGCAAGCTCCTCTATGTGAGATATCATTCATGTCCGGAGTGCAAACGGTGCGTCACAAGATCCTTACTAAAGATTAATACTAATGATTAGGGGTTAATCTCCAGATTTTTAGGTTTTAAAATGTGCTGTAGGTGTATGAACAGTAGTTATAAAGATTGAAACATACAGCACTCCCTGTAGATTTTGTGGTGAAGCTTTGTACATTGTCAACACTCTAATAGATTGTCCTCAATTATTTTTATTTGTTTAAACTCCCATGCCAATATGAACGGCCTAATGCGATCATGTTGCCTCCTGTCACCTATTGGTGCCACACGGCGCATCTGCTCTCGCTCTCGCTCTCGCTTAACACGCCACAGCACGTTGTGTGAACCGTATCAAATATTCATTGTGGTGGTGAAATGGATTATACCGGGAGGGAGAATATGCTCTCCTATGGTGCAGAGCTGAGAGCGCGTGTGTCCAAGAACGGCATACGGGCGCTTTGCGTAAATGACTTGATTTCCACTTCCATTAGCTCGGATCAGCACAGAGTTTGCCAGCGGCTGAAGACGAATGAATCCAAAGAGCTATAAACTGGCTGGGATAAATTCTGTTTTAATTTCTATACACTCTAAAAGATGCTTGGTTATTTTTAAAGGTCCAGTGTATGAAATTTAGCGGCATCTAGTGGTGAGATCGCAAATTGCAACCAACTGCTCACTCCACCCTTCTTTTCGAAGCACTACAGTGGCTGACGCAGGACTAAGATGTTGTCATGTTTTCACTTTTTTCCCCAAGGAGATAACATATGCGTTCGCGCTCTGTAGAGCAGTTTGTCCGTTTAGGGCTACTGTAGAAACAGCTTGGCGAATTCCATGTAAATGGAACCCATGGTTGGGTCAAAAATGCACAAACCCAACTGTTGGGTTAAATTAACTTAGGACCTACTCACACTGTCCTAATCGAACCGCGCCTGGATGTGTTTGACACCTAAAGCCTGGTTTGATTGACTAGTGTGAGTGGTCTTCACTTACCGCTCCCCCTGGCCTGGTTGGAAGAGGTGGGCTGGAGCGAGGTTTGGAAAGGGGGCAGTATGAGTGCAAATCGCGCCGGAGCACGGAACTGAAAGCATGACGTAAATTATGCGACTGTTTCAATTCCTCTCTGAGATTCATCTGTCACCGTAAAACACTGATACACGGCGCACTACACATAGCCGCATGTTACCGCGGCCAAAACTACTCCAGATATTAGGTTTGTCAAACATAATGCAATGCTGAGTGTAACGATCTGCTTTATAATGATAAAGTATAAAAGCATAATGAGCCGTTTACTCTCATATCGCTCTCGTATGACAATGATATCATAGGCAGATCGGTCTGTGCAGCGCGCACATGAAGTTAAACACACCTAAGCCACAAACTTAACATTACGATAGATTCCGTTGTGCTTAGAGAGATCGCTTCGTTTATGTTTACTTCAAAGCAGTCACATCGTAATGATGAAAGTGTGCTCGGGTGCGGATGGTAAAGTACAATGTGAGCGCAGGCCAACGGGGGAGGCGGGTCAATCGCGCTCGGGCACGGCTGAGAGCAACCGGGCTAAATGTGAGTACGCCCTTAGAAAATGTCTATATTTAACCCAACCATGTCTTAAACTTGCCAAGTATTTCGGGATGAAACGACCCATAGGTTAATTTATAACCCAGTTTATAACCCAATGGTTGGGTTTGTCCCAACCATGTGTTGAAAATATCCCAGCATTTTTTAAGAGTGTGTATTCTGTGGCCGTTCAATTCAAATGTATTTTTGTAGCGCTTTTCACAATTCTACATTGTTGCAAAGCAGCTTTAATGTAAATACATTAGGACAGGCAGTATAAAAATCAGTATAGAAATATAGAAAGGCAACAAAGAAGTAATTGAAAACAATACCGTTGATATTTCATATTACAGAAAACGTGGCGTTTTTCTATTTTTTATTGCAAAAGATTTCTTATTTTCTGATTAATAAAACCAATATAATTTTGATAAAGTGTAATTTATATATATAGATTATGGCTTGTATTCAGCAAATAAATTCTATGACATCATTAAAGACCCATTATTAAAAAAGACCCATGACATTATGGTGGTCAATCATTTTTTATTATGTACGTCCTCCGATAGTTGACTCAGAAGGTTATATTTGACCATTCTTTATAGAATACAACATCAAATCACGGCAAAAAAGATCTCTCAGCCTCCCCTCCTCTCTCTTCTGTGCATCCCTGCCGGTCTTTGGTATCTCAAACAGCTTTGATGTTTCATCCCCCACCTTACACATCAAATCTGCATGTGTTTGCGTCAGAATCTTGCTGGAATAGTGACATTGTTGATGTTTCAAGAAATGCCTTGTTTTGAATTAGGAATACGTTAATTTGATCTGATTTGAGGGAAACGGATTTATTTGTTTTTCTGAGAATTGCCCCCAAATGTAGACGATTCAAAGACATTACATTATTGTGACATCATTTACTAGACATACAAAAAGACATTATATTATTTAGTTAATATCTTGCTTGTTGCAATCATTAAACATGAGCCTGTCATTGGCCTATGGATCACGGCGAATCACATCATTTGCTCATTATTATTGAGACGTGTCGTGTTAAAAAGGGAATCTCAGGACACCTGCGTTCTGTGTCATACTGTTCAGTTTTGTTTAGCTGTTGAACGCAGACGCCCTGTTCGGATGGCTCCTTTCCCATTCTCTGCTTCCTGCACTTGGTAACTGTTGTCTGGCAAGACCCATTTCGTGTATAGTATCATATGTGTCAGGGGTCCGATTAAATGCTGTGATTTTCTTTAGCTTACCACCCTTCCCCCTGCCGTGTCTTCCAGTCATTAACACCTGGGCATCAGCCGTTTTTCTTGCATCGTAATGGAATGGGATCGAAATCTCTAAAACATGCTGAGTAAGCACGGCTGACTCCCGGTGCAGGTCCTAATGCCCCTATGCTTCTGTTTTACATCCTTTTATTACCTGACCTTCTTTTCAGCTTCTCTGTGCTTACTTCTGTCTCCAGATTTTCAGTCACACAGGAGGTGCATGTTTGGTCTCTCATTTTGAAAACCAGAATTCAAATATCATTATTGTGCACTGTTTTGCTGCCACTGGTGGTATAAAATGGAAAGCAACAGATAAATGACAAAAATGTCATTATATTGTTTTGTAGAACAATGTGACTTGAGACTTGTTTTCCTTGTCTGCTGCAAACAATTCCTTACATACAAAAGTATTTATATACTTAAAGGGACAGTTTACTCAAAAATACAAATTCTGTCATCACTTACTCACCCTTGAGTTGTTTCAAATCTGTGTCAATTTCTTCGTTCTGATGAACACAGAGAAAGATATTTGGAAGAATGCTCTTAACCAAACTGTAAATGAAGACTTTGATTCAATTTTGGGTGAACTGTTCCTTTAAGAATTTCTTGGTCACATGATAGTGATGCACCAGGTTGATTCTGATATCAATATACACATACCACATTGTGCCTTTAGCTTTTCTTGGAGCTTATTGCATCACAATATTTTTTTCAATAGATCTATGACATACTATGTTTTCTACATATTTGATTTTGTTTTGCAAGTATTTATTATTTTTACCTAGAGAAAAAAGTTGAATTATGGAACAGACATTGTTCGACTTAGTGCCTCATAAACAATGAAATGTAACTAAATTGATCACAAATGGTCCGATACATTGATGCATTTTTGATTTATTGCTCTGTTGATTGGTTCAAAAACGCAAAGTTGGTCAAGTTAACCTCTAAATATTTTTACAGGTTTTTTTTATAACATAAAACACCCCAATTATAACCCACTCGTTATTTTTTAAAACCTTATTGTGTCTTAAAAACGGGGGTTGCTAACAAGTTGCTAAAAGCGACTACTTGGCAGGGACGTTAGACGTCATCGCATATATAAATCTTACAAATAATGCAACATGGGCACAAATCTCTAAAAACGTGAATTGGGATTCAGTCACACTTACCAGGAAACACGTTTTTAATAAAGTTTGAAAAAGTTGTCGGAGGCTTGGTGGTGGTGACGTTGATATCGAGCGACCATAGTGTAGTCTGTTTATAACATCATGTTAGCTTTTTACTTTTGCCGATTGTGTTTCTGCTTCAAAAGAAACAAATGTTGTGTTAATTTGTAAAGATTATCTTATATAGACAAAACGTGTAAACGTCATAAACCTTTGTTAATCACAGAGCTTATCTTCCAAAAGTCTATGGGAAAAATGCATAGGCTTTCGGTCGAGGGAACCACTGCAGCACTAACTTCCGGGTTGGCCTACAAAAATGTGGCTCCCTTTTGTTTTGTGAATTGACTTTTGTGAATTTGATGAATTGTTCGCCAAATCTAGTAATGTGAGCTAACAAAGTAAATCATCAATTCTGATTTCATGTGGACTTTAAAACACCCTTCTTTTTTCAAAGTCAAACTTTTTTATCTATATTTGACTTTTATTAAATATAAACCCACATAAATATATATTTAAAAGGAAGAACTTTATTCACTTTCGTTCTCAAGTGAAAAATATTTATGTTTTGTTCCAGACACTTCATCGACAGCATTATTGCCTTTCCCACCCACACATCATCATGCATCCAATTAAAGAGAAACGCTCTGAACGATTTCCCTGAGGTTGGCACAACTCTCTCTGAGAAAACTCTCAGTCATTCTGTTTAATATGTCTAATTCAGCTCTGCCCTCATTGCAGTGAGTCTGTTTAAGCCTGGAGATGGAGACATTAATCTCTTCTGCCTCTCTGTACACACACACACGCTGTTCCTCTTCAATATATATATTTTCTGATATCACTTGAATGCAGACGGCCTGGCCCAGAAATTGCAGCAGCATGTGTATGCAGACAAAGACGACTGCAGACGACATGATTAACAGTCTGTTCTTCCAACTGTCTGTGATGTATATTCAAATGGAAGGACCCTTGATTTCCAACGTGCGTTTTAGTAACAAGCCGCGTGAATGACTTCTCGCTGAGTCGCGTAGTTGTTGATTCTGGGATTGAGGGTTAGCGGAGGATTAGTGGAGGTGGAAGATCACAGTTTTCTCATCCATCACGAACCGTCTTGCCTGCCTGCCTCAACTCCAAATAAAGTTCCTCGGAAATTGCACACAAACATGGAAAATGTGCTGACATGTTTTGGAGACTTCTGGAAGGCTTTTTGTGCGGTGCCTGCAGTCTTTCACTGTCCATATGGACCTCACCATCTTAAGTCTTCGTGAGGGCTTCCAACAGTCGTACTTTCCATAGTTCTGCTCGCACCCCTGCAGTGTGTGCAGTCATCCGACGGGAGATGCATTTGTTTCCTGATTAGCACAGCACTAAACTCAAGTGCTCGAAGCCCCTGAGCAAAATAAAGTTATGTTCGAACTGAACTTTAGAACTGCACTACTGATAATCTATTGAAGCCATTATCTAGCCATACATGCATTTTGTTCCAATGTGAGAAATGCAATTTGATTCTGGTTGTCGCAGGGCCGCAAATCCAAAATTGAGTTAACATAATTGAGTTTAGGTTCTGGAGAAGGACCGGGCATGATTTTCGATCTGTCTAGTTTACCTACATGGCTCCCTTTGACAAAATGTAAATGCTCTCATTTGCTTTGGATAAAATAAAAATAATAATAATCCTTATTTATTAATTTGATTTCTTGAGTTATTTATTTATTTTTTATTTTCAGTTGAATCTTTGCATCATTTTGTCCCAATCGTATGCAGCGAGAATTGCTTGCTGTTTCTTTCAAGTCTGAGTTTTGCCTTGAAGAGATAGTTCAAAAATGACAATTCTCTCATCATTTACTCACCCTCTTTTCGTTTCAAACCTGTATGATTTTTTTATTTCATTTGAAGAATGTTGGTTCTCGAACAATGGTGGTACCCATTGACTTGCATTGGTTTTGTGTCCATACAATAGAAGTGAATGGGTACCGCCGTTGTTCGGTTATCAACGGTTATCATATCAAAGTATCCCTTTAAGTACCCATTGACATTTTGTGTCAGTTCTGTATTTCTGTTCTGTTTTCTCATAGATTTATTAACTAGATGCGGCATTAGCGTCTGTTTCTATAGGCCGTTATACGTAGGTCGTCCACCATATTGGAACGGTGCAAGCCAGTCGTGTTGCCAAGTCTACGGCTTTCCTGTGGAATTGGGTTACTTTTTAACTGCTGCTGCGGGTTGTTTTAACTGCAGGTTAGGAGTGGAATGATTTTGTTATTGAGCTGTCAATGTTAAAATGTTTTTTTTTTAGTTCTTGGACTTGAATTTAGGAATTGGGACGTTTGGCTCATTATGAATGATTTTGTTTCACAGATCTGGCAACCATGCCAAGCCTGATTGTCCGTTTGCAACTATAGTTATTAGCATGTTAGATTATGAAAACTGTTGTGTAGTCAAACATTATATTTGCTTCACTAACACATGACAACAACTAAAGGGTATTACATTTTTCAGGAATTTAAATCATCGTGGTTTTTACAGCCATGGTTGAGCAGTGTTGTGACAAAACCGTGAGTGATGTCAGTGGACTGTTCCAAGATGGCGGACACATCTACGTGCCTGTAGCGTTTGAATGAGGCATCCAGTTATATATATATATATATATATATATATATATATATACTGTATGTATATATGTGTTTTCTTGTCTCACACTGGGTTGCCAAACCCACACTGAAATGTTATTGGTCCATAATCCAGATCCACATGCATATTAAACAACAAATACGTTCTTTTTAGCTCTGACTGTGTTATGTGATACAACTTTTTTTAGTGAAGGAAGACATTCTTTTTTTTTCAATTGAAACTTTATAAATTCAGCTGGTTAGGACACGGTGTGAAACATAATTGACAGCCATATCTGATGTCTATTAATGAATAAAGCCATGATCATTTCAGTTTCACTAAGGTCTACTTTGCTGTGTTGGATGTTGTTGGTTATATTTAGGTTTAGGACAACACACTTAGAAGAAAGCTGCTTCTTAAAGGGATAGTTCATCCAAACAATTAAAATTTGGACCTCACTTACTCAACCTCATGTCATTCCAGACCTGTATGACTTTCTTTCTTCTGCTGAACACAAAAGAAGATATTTTGAAGAATGTTGGTAACCAAACCACATTGCACCCATTGACTTCCTTTGTATGAACACAACCATGTGTCATTTCTTAAAATACATTCTTTTGCATTCCACAGAAGAAAGAGTCACGTACAGGTTTTGAAGGTAAATAAATAATGACAGCATTTTTATTTTTGGGTGAACTTTGGTTTAACATGAGTTACAAGTTTACCACACTCTTTCTTGTCAGACTCAAGTAGGGCAGGTCAGCGAGAGTTCGGCTCCCTGCTGTCTTACTGGCTGCTCAACTTGGCTTTTCGTCACCTGCTTAGAAAAAAGGCATGTCTGATCCCTCTTCCTTTATGCTGGGAAATAAGGTTGGATAAGGGACCCAGATGTCCAACTTCCCCCTCTTTTCAGTTTCCGGAGCAGGGGCTGAGGAATCAGTGCCCTGCTCACAGCTTGGAGGAGATGTAAGGGCCAAGGTGGGTGTTCCTGGGAGATAAACAAAAGGGCTGCTGTTGGACTCGCATGATGCAGTCCTGAAAGGCTCTATTGAAAACCACATCCGCAGAGCAATACAGATTGGCACTTTATAAAACGAGGATTATTATTTTGGACTCTAATGACACAAGGATTATGGGAGATAGTGGGCTCTCTTGGAAGCAGACCTGAAAAATAATCATCGGTAAAGGGTTTTTTGTGCCCAGGCAAATAGTTTTATCATCGAGCCTTGGTGTCAGCCAAACTCATTGTCAAACGGCATTGTCAGCCAATCAGAAAATGAGTATATCAAAAACGCTTTCGGAGTGGCCAATTTTCTAATTGGCTAAAAAAGACAATTATGGGCCTGACACAAAAGAAGATATTTTGAAGAATGTTGGAAACCAAACTACGCTGGACCACAATGACTTCTATTGTATGGACACAAAAGACATTTCTCCAAATATCTTCTTAAGTGTTCCACTGAAGAAAGAAAACCATAAATGTTTTGGACAACATGAGGGTGAATGAATGGCGACACAATGGTTATTTTTGGGTGAACTATTTATGCATTAGAAATCATTCTAAAAATACGTTCTGTTGATGTCATGTGTGTCACATCGACACTTACATTTAATATTTTGCTTCGTCATCTCTGTTCTTCAGTTCCGCTGTCCTGCTCGGAAGGATTTACTGAGTTGGGTTACTACAATGGCACCGTATCTCAGACTGACTCCGGTTCGCCCTGTCTAAAGTGGACCGAGTTTCCGGATTACGTGCAGCAGTATCCGGGCAGGGGTTTTGGAGCGCACAATTTTTGTCGAAATCCTGACCGTGAGTCCAACCCATGGTGCTTTTTCAGACAGAGCTCAGGGGCCATTGGATGGGCCTACTGCGACTGCCACCAGGGTGAGTGCTAACACGCTTCATTAAAGCTTATACAGTTCACTACATTCTGCCTAAGACCATAAGATGAATGCCAAACATATTGTGAACAAACAGTACAAGTAGTTTTTAACATTTTTAGAGAATGGCCTTCTTCTGCTTCAAATACATTCTGTGAGTATTGTTTCTTCTTACAAAAAGAAGTTTTGATCAAATGTAGGCTATTATGTATTTCCTTATAAAACTTTCCTGAATAGCTTTATTGCTGGATTTGTATGAAGTTAAAAAAGTTTAAATAAAATAATTTGTACATCAAAATACAAACAGCACAGCGGGTTTACACAGATATAGAGTTTAGTTCTGTTTAATCCTGAGAATTACTGTTGTTTTCTGTTTGGGTTTTGTTTCTGTTCCTGTCAGAATCACTCAGACTTTGTTTCTCTCTCACCTGCTCAGGAGCGGTCAGATTAGCGGGGGGCTCGTCCTCTAAGAGCGGCCGTCTGGAGGTCTACCTGAATGGACAGTGGGGGTCAGTTTGTGACACACATTGGACGGACCGCGATGCCACCGTGGTTTGCCGACAGCTTGGACTGGGGTACACGTACTTTGCTTTGACTTTTAATGTTCAGTCTGTGTATGCAAAAGTTTTCCAGAAGTCCAACATTGTCATTCACAGAGACGCAAAAGCCAGTACAAGCTGACAGTAAATTAAACATGAGGAGATACTAGTCGTTTTCTATTGCTATCTTTCTATCTACCATGTTTCACTTCAGTAAAATTTGGCAATTGCACCAAAAGTTAAATTTGGACCCTGCTTATTGATCTCTCCATGTCAGAGAGCTGAGAGTGGGTGGATAGGCTCATATCCCAATATATCTTCTGAACCTGGTGTTTCTTTCTCTCTTTCTTTCCGTAGTGAGATTGGCACGGCTCTTCAGCACTCATATTTTGGCCCCGGCTCCGGGCTCTTTCACTACGCCCGCCTTGGCTGCCGTGGCGATGAGAAATCCCTGCTGGACTGCCGGAGTAGGAAATTTGTTACTAGCGATTGTAACCATGGAAACGAGGCTGGAGTGGTGTGCGAACCACCTGAAGGTCAGGGTTCTTTTTGAGGGAATAAAACAGATGACCTTTTGATTGACAAGTGATGTAAATACTCCCACGTCCAGGAGACCTTAGACATGTGAACAGAAATCAGCAGAAATCTGTCCAAAACTTCATAAGGATGATCGTGTTATCTTTCAAATTCCTCTTATTGCAGCTTCTTTGTTCATCCATTTTGAGTTATTAAGATGCCATTTACGGAGATCGGAAATTTTAATGGAGCGTTTTGGCGGGGGTTTAGATTTCCTTTGTGGAAATAAAATGGAACTCCTTATAAAAAGGAACAAAGGGAAAAAGGAGAAAAGAGGATGGGAAGCAAAATCAGTGGTGTCTGAATTTATGATTGCCTGCTGTGAGCTTTATTGAAGCCACAAGCGCAGACAGATAGACACAGCAAACAAATTCTATATTTTTATAATGGATATATTATGTTTATTAGTAAACTCATCAAAACTATGAAATAACACAAATATGACTATGACAATTACTGAATGTTGTGACAAAACAATCCAATAAAATAAACTGTTTAGTTCTTCTGAGTCATTCTTATACAGTAGTTCACCCAAAAATGACAATTCTGTCATCATTCACCCGTTTGTCATTTTAAACATGTATGACTTTCTTTCTTCTGCAGAACACAAAAGAACTTATTTTGAAGAATGTTGGTAACTGAACAACAACGGTACCCATTGACTTGCATTAGTTTTGTGTCTGTACAATAGAAGTGAATGGGTTATGTTGTTGTTTGGTTACCAACATTCTTTCTCAACATTGGTTCTCAATATTCAACACTCATTTTATGTTCTGCTGAAGAAAGAAAGTCATACAGGTTTGAAATGACAAGAGGGTAGGTAAATGATGACAGAATTTTCATTTTTGGGTGAATTATCACTTTAAGCCGGTGGAATGGATTTTTTGTCGGTTCTGAGCTGTAATTGGCCATGTTTTTCACATTATTTATTTTAAGTTGTTTATTTTAAAACACATACAGTACTGTGCAAAATTTTGTGCAGTACATTACAATATTGTATTCATACATTTTATTCAATTTGTACTGAGTGTCTTAATTTGTGGTTTTGCGTCATGGCTCTTTGGTTTGCTCGCTCAGGTAATGGACCATCGCTGCGGTTGGTAGGAGGAGAGGAAGACTTTGAGGGTCGTGTCGAGGTCTTCCATGATGGACGCTGGGGGACTATCTGCGATGATCAATGGGACGACATGGATGCTGCGGTGGTCTGCAGGCAGCTCGGACTGGGGTAAGGTTTCACTATACTGATAACATAAATATTGTGATAAAATAAATGCTCAAATATACTCAGCAGATGGTGTAAGAGTAATACTTTATGCTTCTAGCTGCTATCATTTCTAATGCCTTTTGCATTTTGTTTTACATTTGCTAGCAGGCTTCATAACATGAAAAACTTTCAAGATGTTTTCATCCCAGAGGGGAAAAGAGTTTCTCATCTCTATGAGAAGAAGATTAAATTATTTATTTTGCATCCTTGTATTTTTTGCTCTGTTACACCATCTCCATCATATTATGGCAGTTACAGAGAATGAAAACAGTGAGATGGCACACGAGTGTAGACTTACACTGCAGAGATGATACGCACGGGTTCACTTACTGCTACATTAAAGCTGTCGGTTAAAGTGGTGGTGTGATGGTAAAAAATATCTTATGTTTCAAATTTGATCTCTTGTAAGAATCATTTTAAAGAAGTGCTTTTGTTTTCGGTTTGTTTTGTTACGTTTATGGAAATTCTAGAAAGCAAAGTTAACAGACTCATGAATGACATGTTTCAAAAGAAAAACATGCACTTATGCAAGAGTTCAACTTCTTTTTTCATTTCATGCAACTTCTCTTTTTCGTCATTGAAGAGCTAACTGTGCTGTTTTTAAACAAGGGTGTTGCATAATTAAACACACCGTAATAAATAAATAAACACAAGTACACAAAAACGTTGTAGACTTAGAGTAAAATAGTAGAAAGTGGTGGATGGAAATGTCTGCGTTTCTGAATTGCAAAATGTTGCAAGCCTGACTAAAAATCTCTTCAACTGCATGGGAACCACAGCACATATTCAACCCACCATGCAATGGCTTTAAAGGTCCAATGTAAAAAATTTCGGAGGATCTATTGACAGAAATGCAGGATAATATACATAACTATGTCGTCAGAGATGTATAAAGGCCTTACATAATGAAGCGTTATGTTTTTATTACCTTAGAATGAGCTATTTCTATCTACATACACCACGGGTCCCCTTGCATGGATTTCTCCATGTTGTTTCTACAGTAGCCCTAAACAGACAAACTGCTCTACAGAGCGCGTTTCGTAAATACGTTATCTCCTTCGGCAAAGAAGCGAAAACGTGCCGACATCTTAGTTCGGTGTCAGCTACCATAGTACTTCGAAAGAGGGGGGAGGGGTGGAGTGAGCTGTTGGTTGCAATCCTCTAAATTTCATACACTGGACCTTTAACAAAGATATGTGTTTTTATTCTTTGTATGTCTTTATGTGTTTAGAGGCATTCCCAAGGCCTGGTCATGGGCTCATTTTGGGCAGGGCAGTGGGCCGATCCAGTTGGATGCAGTGCAGTGCACAGGCAATGAGCTTTCACTGGATGAGTGCCGTCACAGTGGATGGGAACAACACAACTGTGATCATATGGAAGACGCCGGGGTGTCATGCAACCCCTACACAGGTATTGACTTGATGCACAGACTTGCATACTGTTGCATGAAAACTAAATGTATAGCTTGAATGCACTGTATGTTGCTTTGGATAAAATCATTTGCTGAATGCATGTACACGTAAGCTATGGTACTGTGCAATTATACAAGTAGTATATTTTGTGATATTTATTGTATGTTTGCACATGTGTGTATGTATTATGTATTCAGATGGGGTGGTGAGACTGGTAGATGGAGATAACCCATGGGAGGGTCGACTGGAGGTCTATCACTCCGGGGACTGGGGCACAGTGTGTGATGACAGCTGGAATGAGCAGCATGCACAGGTGGTCTGTAGACAGCTTGGATTCAGGTGAAAATCTTTCATCATGACTGTATTATGTTATGCATCATCTCAGTGTGTTATTTGATCTAAAAGTCTGTGACCACTTGGAAAATCTGGTTTTATTTTATTGATTTCAGCATAAAAACGAATACAGTTTTGAGATGTTGAAAGCGGTTACACAAACAAAAGTGAAATTCATGGTATTTTTCCTATTAAACTTTTCACAGAAAATGTTGATAACACACTGTTGGTTTCAGATATTTGTGTTTCATTATTACTTTATTGCTTAATTTATTTTTCTTTATTTAACCTTTTTCAATGTAAGTTTTTCATTTCAGCTTAACCAAACACAATTTAAATTACAATTTGTAACTATTTTACGAGTCTCATTTGTACGTTTTAGTGCAATATGCATCTGCGCCAGTGACAGTTCAGATGGTGTTATATTATAGCTTTTTCATATTAATTGTATGTTTTGATTAAAATTACACAACTTCGTACAAATTAACCATTTCATAGAGTTCAGGCTGGTTAACCTTAAAACTCAAGAATGAGATATTATGAGATGAATTTGAAAACTATTTTGAAATTTAGTTTAATAGTAGTTAAGTGGTTAAATTTTTTTGGAAATGTTGTTATCTTACTCAGTAATAGTATATATGGTAAGTAACCTACACTAACCTTCCCTAGATTTGAAACCCTTTTTTTTAATAATAGTTAACTATGATGGTGTGACTAAAACCATCCAAAAGAAATCAAAACTCTTACATTCTAGCGTCTTCAAACTACACTCTTCATTATTTGGTCCAATAATTTAATATATAAATTAGTCATTTATATAATAATTAAATATAATAATTAAATAATTTATACAATAATTAAATAATAAAACTATTAAAAAAATTTTTTTTTTACCATTTTTATGAAAGAAATTACTGTTTTGGCACAATTATATTTTTGTCTACGATAGTAATATCAAACTTTTAAACATACACCTTTGTAAGTGTGTGATTGTTTCTACTTTATATGGAGTTTATGCACTGAGAGCATGTGTGTGTGTGTGTAGGGGCGGTGCAGAGGTCGTGCCCTCTGGAGTGTTTGGAGAAGGAACAGGACTGATTCTGTTGGATGATGTGGAGTGTGAGGGTAGCGAAGCCTCTCTGCTGGAGTGTAAACATGGCGTTTGGGGTCGGCACGACTGCTCACACAGCGAAGATGTTGGAATACGCTGCCACAGGGCGGAAAACAATGAGGTCCCACTAGCTCCAGAAACTACTGGTAAGTTATTTTTGCACACACAAAGATAAACAATGTTTGCGTGTACAGCTTTGAGTGAGGTCGAGATACATTTTGCTGATAGACTTTTCTGCACTGCGTTGACCCTTTGTGATATTCAGAGGGGATTTAAATGTCACCTGTTGACAGTGGTTTGGAATAAATAAGGTCAGCTATTGTCGCTTTCAAAGCACTGGCTTTTATTGATCAAAACTTCCATTTGAATTTCAATAAAGGTGTTGTGTAGACCACCTCGCTGCATTTGACATTTTACGGGTAACATTACACAATAGGATTTTTTCCCAACGCAAATACTGTTTCAATCTGTTTCAAAGTCTATTATCAAAAGAGATCGTACATTTTTGGTGTCAGTGACATTTAAGGTGACAAATGACAGATTCCACTTTTAAAGGGACAGTTCACCCAAAAAATTGTCATCATTTACTCACCCTCGATTTGTTCCAAATCTGTATAAATTTCTTTGTTCTGATGAACACAGGGAAAGATATTTGGAAGAATGCTTGTAACAAACAGTTCTTGGCCACCATTGACTACCATAGTAGGAAAAATTACAATGGTAGTCAAAAGTGCCCCAGAGCGGTTTGCTTTCCTACATTCTTCAAAATATTTTCTATTGTGTTCAAAATAAATGTATAAAGCAATTTTTCCACTATGGCAGTTAATAGTGGCCAAGAAATATGTGGTTATGAGCATTCTTCGAAATATCTTTCTGTGTGTTCATCAGAACAAATTTATACAGATTTGGATATATTTATATAACAAAGCATTTTTTAATTAAAATAAATAAATAAATAAAAAAAAAAATATATATATATACAGTATATATATATATTTTTTTTATTAAAAAATGTGTTTTTAATGCTTATATAAAATCAAAATGTCATTGTATATGCTATTATAAAATATGTATTTATATATATTTTACACATTATTTACTATAATTAAAAACAGAAAATGTGTTATCCATTGATAAACCATTGGTAAGTTTCAGATGTGAGGTAGCGTTCTGTTTATTGGTCAGAAATTTATTGGATGGCTTTGGTTATATATAAATCAATTTCAATCGGATGAGGTGTTGCTCCAGCACAAACCGCACCATCTCCGTAAACCATCCCACAATGAAGCAAGTGCAGCGCGCAGCTCGCGGCAACGCAGTGTGTAAAGCAGCGGATTGATGCCCGAGTTCACCAAACACAGCAGACTGCAGAAAGCAAACGCCCTTCTGTGCCATTTCGAAATCCTCCCTGAAACCACATCTAGCATCATGAAAGAAAGAATAGGCAGCCAACATACCAACAGAGTCAGTACAATAAAGCTAAAAGTCTTCGCCAAATGAATATCCACACGCATGCGTGCTTTTCCTGGATGTTCCGTGTCCATGTGGACATCGTGTTGGTGGGCCTTCCAGACTATGACCCCATAGGCAGCCAAAATAAGCACAAGCACCGCCAGAACCAGAACGGCCCAAAATGCCAGGTAGTACCGATCGACGTAAGGAAACAGTTTGGAACATGATTGACAGGTCACACATCTCCAGCCCATCAGAGGAAGGAAGGCAATGAAAATCGCCACAACCCATAATGCCACCGTCCCTACCAGAGCTTGTCTTCGTTTCAGCTGGACTTTATAGTTGAAAGCCTTGTAGATGATGTGATAGCGGTCTACTGCCATCAGAAGCAGACTCCCCACTGAGCTCGTGAACGCCACCGTCACGCCACCCAGTTGGAAGAGGTAGCTGTCCGAGGAGTTGTCCGGATTAAGGAGGTGGAAACTCAGGAAGATAGCGGTAAAAAAACAGCAAGCGATTGTGTCAGCCAGTGCCAAGTTGCCCATAAACAGGTATGATGGATGTTGCCGCAGGTTCGATGAACAAACTATCACCACCAGAACGAGAATATTTGCTAGGAGGATGAAGGGTACAGCGAGGAGACAGATTGTGCCGATGGCCACTTTTTCGGCTTGGTTCAGCACCATGTAGTCGGTCAGGTTACAGCTACGGTTTGTCATTTCTCAAGTTTGAGTATCTGGAGAAAAAAACAACATCCTTAACTTAGATTTGGACAGTTACTGATTTTCCTTAACAAACAGACTAGAAAAAAGAAAAACCGCCACATTTTGATGTTGTAAAATATGATGTATTTAACCGACCTGTACAAATGGTGAAAGTTCCTCTGTTGTTTGTTCCATTTAATCTTTGTGACACTCAAACTCTTTGAGTCATTTCCTTCCTTGATGGTTTTAAGAGTGCGAGACCAGGCATCTGTGGTGTGCTCTTTTAACTAACTGATCTGCCTAAATTCAACTGAAACCAACGTGAAGGATCTGTTTTTCTCTTTAGTGGAAACCATTCAGTCATCTTTACTAATGCTTAGATGCACGGATATATGTGTATCCAACAGCCTGAAGAGTCTTCTGGAGTGGAAACATATCACGCACTTCCACATTCATCACAGCTTACGAATGCTCTTGCGATATCTGTGCATCTTCTGTGAAATTGCAATTACCAAAGGGCAGATTTTACATCGATTTTTGGCTATTCAATGCTTTGCTTGACATTCGCGACCATAATTCACGTTTTCTTTTTCACATAGTTGATGGATTTTGTTTTTGTGTTTGCTTCCTCACAAGTTTTTTTTAACAAATGGCACAACTGTGGTAAGTGTGGTGGCTCATGCAGAAAACTTTCACAGGGTGAAAAGGGGGGTGTGTGCAACAAATATACAGTATTTGTTTGACTGTTTATTTTTATTACCCTGTGGTAAAATGCTCAGTTCTGATTCTTTTAACCCGTTCCTGTGGTTTTAGGGCCGCTGGTACGGTTGGCAGGCGGCGACAACAGGAAGGAGGGCAGGGTTGAGGTGTTTCTCAATGGAGAGTGGGGCGGAGTCTGCGATCGTGGCTGGAATGATGTCAACGCTGCCATCGTCTGCAGACAGCTCGGATTCACGTACGGAGCCATGTCTTAACTTCAAATACAAAGCATAATTGTAATTATGTCTAGCATGCTGAAAGATTACAGCTGCCTAATAGAGAAAAAGTTTTAAAAAAATGGTTTACTTTATGGCAGCGGGGTGGCCAAAGCCCACCCGATGGGTTATTTTGGAGCAGGGAAGGGGACCATCCATCTGACCAATGTGAGGTGCACTGGGAAGGAGTTGTTTCTCGGGGAGTGCCCTGCTAAGGGACAAGACAGCCACGTGTGTAAGCACGGGCAGGATGCGGGTGTAATGTGCGATTATTTGCCCGAGCCGGAAGCTGATATAGCTGTGGTGGGCACAAACACCTGCGGTTTGAGAGCTGGCGCTGAGAGACGCAGCAAGAGGATTGTGGGAGGATATAAATCGGTCAGGTATGCAGTCATGAAAATTTTACAGCTGTTGAGTCCTTTTAAAAAAACATTTGGATATTTCCCTAAAACATTTTTTTTTATATTAAATCATTTTTAAAGCGGCGATGTGCCATTTTTGCACCACTAACTTTACCAAAAAGAAATGTTTTCAAACACATGCTGCCCTTATTTTGTATTGTACTTACTGTATTTATTTATTGCAGCTTTTAGCTGATTGAAGGGATAGTTGATACAAAAATAAAAATTTCACCCTCATGTCATTCAAAACCTGTATGTGACTTTTAAATGTCTCAATGGTTTTATGTTGATTCAATAGAAGGGCCAATGCTGATGTTGTTTGGTTAGTTTCAAGATTCAAAGTGTTTATTGTCATATGTACAGTGAGGAAAACAAGTTTCCCTGTACAGTGAAATTCTTTGCTGTCCACAGTGAATGCCAGAACAAGTGCCACACACACAAACATAGTAAATAATCGAAGTAAAACTTGATAAACTAAATAAAACTGAGACTATGCTGCAGGAGTGAATAAAACTATGCTGCATGGGGTTGGAACATAAACTATGAAATATACACTATGGAATATAAAATATACACTATGTACATCTATAGTGCAAATGTTGTGGTTAGCAATGCTCTTCAAAATGATTTATTTTGTGTTCTGCAGAAGATAGAAAGTCATACAGGTTTGAAATAACATGAGAGAAGTAAATTATGTGTTCATCTTTTGCATTCCTTTAATATGCTCAAAAAGAGCAAGGTTTGGATTTCGCCATATAGTCTTATTTAGAAAAATGATTCTACAAATATATAGCTTCGTTTCTTTTGCGTATTTAGCTGGTATATGCTAAAGTATTTTGACGTCAAAATTACATTTTAATGGCTTTTCGTCTTTGCATGTTCCCTATCTAGGTCTAAAAATACTGATGACTCACACCAAGTGCTTTCTAAAATGGGAATGTACAGGACCCACTTCTCAATCTTCATCTTCTGTGTTTGTGTTTTCATGTGAATGTTTGTGTGTTTGTGTGTACGTGTGCACATATGTGTACCCCACAGGGGTGACTGGCCCTGGCAGGCGTCTCTATGGCTCAAATCTCAGTCTAAAGGGAATCAGCCTCTATGTGGAGCTACTCTGATAAACTCCTGCTGGCTGCTCACCGCAGCTCACTGCTTTAAACGGTAAGAGAGACACCTGCTGGTGGCTCAGCAGTATCTCATTTGACACGCATACATTTAAAAAACATACATTTATGCAAATTACAAACTATTCACAAATACATTTAAAGATATGTTTATAATTGAAAACTAATGTTAAATATTTTATCAAAAGTTTTATAATGCAGACAGAATACCATTCAATCAATTATACATATACTTCTAAACATGACTTGGTAAACTACACTTACTGTTAGCCTTTTTTATAAAATGATCCCTCGTTTGTACATCGCTTTGAATATATATGTGAACATTTAGTATAAACATACTTTATACAGTATGTATATAATGCACACAAGTGTATGTATGTACATATATATAATGTAAACATACAAATAAATAGCTATATTATAAATATTTACATACAAGAGTGATTAACCTTGAATAAACATGAGTTGTATATTATGTGCATTAGCTACTGTATAGACGGTTTCAAAGCAACAACATAAACAACAACATTTATGGCGCACATGGGCGCTTTTGTGGTCCAAACTTAGCTTCTGGTACTCTTCCGCAAAGAAGAATAGAGTCCCTGTAGGTTATTTTTGATAATAACCTAAATAAACAATAAGTAAATTACACTAGCTAGCAAGTTAAAAGTATGTCTAGCCAGTATTATTTTGGGTTACCAGTAGAAGAACCGTTACTTGGCTAAACTCGACAAAATGCGACAAATTTACACAAACCATTCAACTGTTTCTTTTTAAAAAATGAGATACAATAAAATTTAACTAAATGTTTATTTAATACAGTTATTATACAATAAATTATTAATATAAATGAATATGAATATAAATGAAATAAAATATAAATAGTTATATTATTAGCCACTAGCCAGACCGATAAACAAACACAGACCGGAAGTTAACTTTGGGCGCATGTTTCCAAAGAAAACCTTCTATATATGACTATATATAATGTATATACTGTACTGTAAGTTAAAAGTATAGTTAACAAAAGCACTATATTTTCTCATCTCAGTTTTGGAAGTGATGCCTCTCGGTACATGGTGAAGCTCGGGGATTACCACACGCAGGAGCAGGACGACTTTGAGCGCGTGCTGTCTCCAGAGCGCATCCAGGTTCACAAGAAGTATCGCACAGAGAGCTGGGAGCATGACGTGGCTCTGATCCGGCTGAAGGGGATGGAGGGAAAGTGTGTGGCCTTTAATCCCCACACGAACGCTGCCTGTCTACCTGCACCTGGCAGCAAGTGGGGCAAGAGACCTGGGTCGTGTGTCATCACCGGCTGGGGAGTGACTGGTAACTGCTCTTATTGTGCATTAATTAAAAACATTGTTTTACACATTTAATACAAAATCTGACATCACTTAGTTGTGCTGCAAACAACAGTATAAAAACGTCTTCACCTGTTATGACGACAATGATGTTTTTTTCTTTTTTCAGACACAGACCATCCTAACACTCTCCTCCAGGCCTGGGTCCCTCTTTTGCCCTCGTGGCAATGTAAGAAGCGCTACGGTGAGCGCTTCACCAGCCACGACATGCTGTGTGCTGGCACCATGACCTCTGACCTCCGAAAGCATGGCGACAGCTGCCAAGGTGACAGCGGGGGTCCGTTAGTGTGTCAGGGTGAGGCAGGGCGCTGGGTACTCACAGGGGTCATTTCCTGGGGTCACGGCTGCGGTGACCCCTCGTACCCAGGTGTATATTCACGGGTCAGCCGTTACCTGCCGTGGATCGAACAGGTCACGCACAGCACCGCTCCTCTCCAGCACTAAATCTTTCTGAAACCGTCCGCCCGTGACACTTCTGAGCAACAGGACTCTTTGAAGGAGAAACAGGAGTTTGAAAATGTTTGACATCATTCTGCTCTACGCTTCGACCTCCCTGCCCTCTGCGAAAAGCGCTGGATCTAATCCCAATCTGTACAGTTCGGTTTTAGGTAGTCTTTAGCATTTAGAGATTAGAATCTTTTTCTCGCTCTCAGAAAGAGCGACATATAGAGTCTGTGAAGGGTTTCGTACATCTAGGACTATGTAGATAGAATGACCAGTGTTTTGTTAAAGGAGCAGTTCACCAAAAATCGAAAGTTCTGTCATCTCAGCTTTCTTTCATGGAGCACAACATGTGAAGGAATGTGCTGGCCATCATTCATTTGTCCCATTTTTGTATACTTATTCATTCAATTAAAACACATCAGCTATGACCAATTGTCATTGATGCTTTTGTCTGAGGTTACAAATTATGGCATGCACAGTTTGAATATATATAAATGAAATACGAAAAGAGAATATAGGTGAACACGTAGGTTAGCAAATGATGACAGACTTTTCAATTTTGGTTGAACTGTACCTTCAAAAGAAGTGGCCGATTTATATTGTGCATTTAAATCGTAGTGCTGTCCAGAGGCTGCAGTGCATGTTTATGTATTTATCGTATTCAAAAGCCATTCAGTGCAGCTGCCCAAGCCTTCTGCATGGTAGAGAAAGGTAGCATAAGCTCTGCTCAAGCAGGTTTAGTTCTTATCTTGTGGTTTTGCCGCAGAAGAAAACTGAATGGATTCCTCTGGAGGTTCAGCGTCTTTTATTTAACAGAATGCTTGAACTCAGTGTTGTGAAATAGACAAGCAGAAACAGTCCCCACAAATCGCACAGGATTTTTTTTTACTTGCCGTGATCTTTAAAGCCATAATTCTTCTATACACGTTGTGTGAAAGTGCAACATTATTTCGAAGCCTTGTTTTTATATCATGACAATAATATTAAGCTCTTCACGTTCATTTACATGCTACGCTCAAAAATCAAAGACTGTAAATGTTGTTTTCAATCTCAGTAGACGTTTAGGGCTTAGGTGGCATTTTAGAATCATAATAGCGAATAGCCTAACGTGACTTTTGTCTTTCGTTCAGTTTGGTTTAGTCTGTAATAGTGTTTTAATGCAATGTACATGTATTATTGCAATTAATAATGACAATTTTGCCTCTCCCAGGGGTGAAATCTACAGCGAGTGATGTGTGACGTGATCAATAATTAATTGCAAATTGCCTAGTGACTTTTATCTTATGGTCTATTTGAATCAGTTTGTAATGGTGATTTGATACGATGTGTCATTATGTAAATGAAGTATGATAATTGATAATGATGGTTTCACAAGGGTGTAAATCAAGAGGGTTTCTCAAGTTGCTCATTTCTAATATAGGACATTGTCTATAACTTAAATGTTAAATGTCTGTGTTATTTTATTTTGTAACATCTCTGTTCTTTTGTTGTGAACAGTGTGTTTTCATCCAGTGGGTGGCGATATTGTGTTTTTTTACTTAATATGAGATCCATGCTGTTTGTACTGTATATAGAAAATGCTCTTCAATCTGTTTCTCAATTTGATTCCTGATAATTCACTTGTCCAGAAATTACGTCAGCATTGTTACAATAATTTCACGATGCAAAGAATTTTACATTCTTGCGTCACAGACTAAATGTAGGTGACAAGGGCTGTTCAACATTGGTCATAGTGGCAGTAGGCAAAAGTAACTATGAAGTGACATCACAAATTGTGAAGTATGGCTAAGAAATTAGAGTCCTGTTTTCTTTAAAATTATTAAATTGGTGGAATTGGTGAAAATTTGGACTAGATACGAATCTGTGTAGTTATCTCATTGCAAAATATGACTTTGCCTGAGCTAAGGAAAATTACACTTTATTTTTGAATGGACATTACCCACCATTTTTATGTTCTTTAACCTGTAAATTATTCATTATCACAACAAACATCTGCACACCATGAAACACAGGCACAGTTTACTGTAAGATTTACTTCTAAAAGCATGCTCTTACTGTAACATTAAAAACGTATATTCTGCCTGCTTTATTATTAATGCATAATGTCATACAAATTATTTTAATAATCTGCCTGCTGAATTAGTTAACAGGCATATATTATTTATATGCTCTTAATGTAAGTGGAGCCATGCCTTCTGATAGGCCTGCAATATATTTTATTGCCATAAGAACCAGCAGGCCTATACATTCAATAATGGATTTTGAGGAAGAGCTCATATTTCAAAGTACTTCTTTTTTACTTCAGTGGGTCTAGTACGAATGATTGGAGATGTATTATATGGAAACAGGACTGTCTTTAGAATTACTTCCTTCTAAAGTCTAACTTCTCTTTGTGTTTTGTTTTTTGCCTGATCTTCAAAAGCCATTCTAAAATGTAAAGTACACTGGCCGTGAGACTGTATAAAGTGGCCAGTGACAGCATCTGAGCTTAAGGACTCTTTGTCATGGGTCTCTGTATACACTGGAAGTGTGTCTGTTGCATGTCATGCAAGCATCTATTTGTGTGTTTATGATGTTTTCAGTCATTACCAAGTCTTCGATTTTCTGTAAAAATGCTTTGAATATTTTCATGTGTGACAAGTGCCAAAATAAAGTGACCTCTTCTTGTGGCATTCTAATGTTTTACCCTAAGACCCAAGACCTTATTGCAAACCAATGCAAGTTGAACCACTGCAAGAAGTGCTTTGGATGTCTCCATTTGTTATTTTATTGAGTTAGGAAGACAGTGTACAAATTAACATAAAAAAGAATATTTGCCACGAACTAAGATATAAGTTAAACTATTAATACTTTCAGCAGTCTATCTGATGTAACCCAGACATGGTGCTTCAAAATTTCCCTTATAAAGATTTACTACTGCATGTAACCACAGTTTCTGCTAAAACACTATAAAATAGAGTATTCATTACTGTTGCTACTGTAGAACCTGGTGTATAATACCAAATAACCAGAGTTTTATTATAGTGACAAGTTTTGCAAAAATAGCAGTTACCATGGCAATTTTCGACAGTTTTTCTGCTTTATTGCACTGGCACATATAAACGTGATTCGAAACTGAGTTAATGATTGCTGATCAAATTCCTGTATAAACACGCGTTTTTTTTTTTAACACAAATCAATTCAAGAAATGGACAAGACGCAAAAGGTATTGCACATATTTTAAAGACGAAATTGTAATTAGGAGATTGTTTGTGTGACAACTTGTCCCAAACAAATGTTTGTAATATAATGTTTGAAATCAACATTAATTATATAGTTTTAATTAAACTATGATTACTGTTGTAAAACCATTGTCATTTGCAGCGCTCACAACTTCGAGATGTTCCTGAACAACCCTCCCCGCGCGCCCAAGAGCTCCGAGCGCGCGCCTATCAGCTGCTCGCGCTCATTCAGCTCTAGCTGAAGATGGCGGAGCGACGCGAGCGGCACGGGATGCGCTCGCCCGATATCGGAGCAAAGTTCTTTCTATGATGTGCGAATGATTTGGATCCACGTATGGGACAACCCTTCTTAAAGTGGACATTTGAAGGGGTACGTATGTGCGCGATTAATCGTGTGTTGCGTGCGTAATGCGCGTGAAACGTACACATATACATATGGCATTGACTTCGGTTGCAATGTGGCAGTGCGATAGATGCAGAAACATCGCGCCTGCTGCCTTGAGCAAAGCACGGAGACAAGATTGACAGGTTGCTCAGCTGGATTAACGATGTACTAGGCAATAGTTTCTGTTGATAGACTGTAAATGCATTAGTGACGGTACTATTGTTCGCGAAGTTTTGTGTTTACAGTTTTCTCGAGACCTTCAAAATCCCAGTCAGTGCAATAGGCGTTTGCGGGGCTTATCAAAATGTTCAAATGTCTTTTGAAATGATTTTGTTCTTTCATTATTAGTTTGTGTCAAGCCTTTGTAACTAATAAAAATTGAGGAGGTTGTTACACCTTTAGTCATATGAACAGAACACATAAGATGCATTGAGTCCCAGGTGACTTCAACCTGTTGTGTTTAAACTCGTTTGCTGTTGTCTTTTGGGTATTATCAGCATGTGGTTGGTGATATTATGCCAAGATGTTTGTGGGATGAATTCTTTGTGTGTTTTTAATCTAGTCACATCAGAAGTGTTTTTCAAAGAGTGGATATACAATTTGCAGATTATGTTGAGAGTGTCGAAGCTGCCTTTTTTAGCATAAGAATGACATATTTCAACACTCAAGCACCTGTATACTTTCCAGGTGCTCAGAAAATGATTTTTTTTTGGGGGGGGGCAATTAGACTTTAGTTAGGAAACCACCTGTTTCTCTTTCTGCTGATGCTTGTGGCAGAATAGTTTCACAGCATTAGATTTTGTGATTTTTGCCACATATCTTAAAAGACTTTCACAGAACAAAATTATGCCTCATTTTGTGTGGTATTGATAAGATGTCAGTTCTTCAAAAATGAATGTGGGCGACTCCAGGCACATTTGTAGTGAAATTGGGAAAGTCATTTTATTCTCGACGTTTCAACTTCGACTCTGTAATTACAGTCGGCGGCTATTGAAGCAGAATAAGGAAATAAAAGACCTTCCGCTTCCTTTGAAATGAACCTATTAATGCCTCTCATTGGAATGAGAAATCCAATGAGTGCTGGTCAGAGAGCTGAAGATAAACTCCAGTCATCGAGTGCCTCATTCATGTCCTTGATGAGTCAGATATAATTAAACATCTTTGCCCATTGGCTTTGTTCTCCAGGCTGCAATTTGTTTCATGAAGAGCTTAATCAGTGTTCAATAAAAGTGTCGGCGTACACGTTTACGTGCTTCTGGCTTAAGTAGGCATATCTTGTCTGCCCTGGACGGCAACAATCTCCAAGCTGTCATACACATGATGCATATTAAGCGCAGTCAAACGTACGCCTGTGTAAATTAGTACATTACTATTTCTGTGATGCACCGCCATGCATAGTCCAGCCAAAAATAACATATATAATGTTATTGTGTTCGTGGAACACGCAAGGAATATGTTTTTTTCATACAATGACAATTCCTCATGACCATGGTTGTCAAAATAGGCCTTAAACATTATAATTACTGTATATTAAATACATAATAAACTATAATCTAGTATGGACTATAACTTTTATATCATGTTCTTTATTGGAGCATGACAGGTGAGGTCATTATGAACTGTTAAAGATACCACCCCAGGATTAGTGGCCAAAAACACAATGTACCAAATTTGGTGGATTGAGTGAAGTCTGTTTGTACTGTACAGTATGTGCCTTGGCTTGTTTAATGAACTCCAATTCAGTGTAACACCCATGTTCTGGTGATAGTTTTTAATGAGGCATTGTCTTTTAAACTGGCAACATGGTTGAGGCTTCAGGCAATGCTTTTTCAAGTAATTACTGTTTTTGAGCTTGTTTTATTAGGGGTGGTTGGCGTGGTGGCGGTCTGTTTGTGATGTGGAATGCTGCAAGTTCGGTGAAGTCCTAACCAATTTCTATAAAACTCGCCTCAGTTCCCAACTCCCAAACACAGTTGCTCATGAGTCACTGAATTTTCAAAACACTTGTTTACTTCAATTTATTTTGCTATTATTATTAGATTTGTTTGGGATTTCTTGTGTTTATCTTTGCTTAATGGCATCACTTTAATTCATTATAGCTATAACTAAACTCTGGCTCTGATTTCAAATCCTAGTTTTTTTTGGCATCATCGGGCAAATGCCTCTAGGAGACTATTGGAGCAATTTTAAAGACTTATCTTATAATGTTTGTGGAAAAGACTCAATAAATTAGAGAAATGTCTATTATCAATAGCATACACTTACAATAGGGCTGTTAAGTGATTAGTCCCGACTAATAAATGCAAAATAAAAGTTTTTGTTTACATAATATGTGTGTACTATGTACAATAATAAAAAAATATATAATTATGTAATAATTATGTATATACACACATACAGTACGTGTATATATAGTTGTAGAAGAAGTATAAATGTGTATATAATTTGTTTTATTGATATATGATTTATGTATATTATATACATGTAAAATTTTAATACATAAATATCACATTTTCATTAAGATTATACATGCATCTGTATACACACACACACACACACACACACACACACACACACACACACACACACACACACACACACACACACACACACACACACACACACACACACACACATATATTATTATGTAAACAAAAACTTCTTATTATGCATGCAATTCGTCGCGACTCATCGTTTGATAGCCCTAAATGTAATGCCAAAAGTATTGATAAAAACAGATTAGTCTATTTAGAAATTCACCAATGTCTGTGTTTGCGGATTTTGGGGATAATCTCGTAGAAGATCGGCCCGGATTTACAGTAGCTGTGTGTTTCTCATATGGAACGTTTAGTGATGAACTTGTCTTAGTCTTTTAATAAAAGTTTGTTCTTTGTAATATAACATAACCTCTCTTAAATGATGAATTAAGTCAACTCTTCAGTTGTTCTTATAGTTCAAAGGTCATGACTGATATACCTTCTAAATAGAAGAAATCCAGAGCCACATATCCAGCATAATGGAGCAATCGTGAAGATTTCAGTAAGAAAAGATATAAACCAACAGGTGAGGTGTGAGTTTAACGTGAAGATCAACATGCTAACAATACAATACATGGGGTAAGACAGTGGTAGGGTCACTTCTAGACGAGTATTCTGTCCCCAGGCGATAGCCTCCAGGCCGAGAGTTCCAGCTTTCTCCAAGAGTGAAGTTAAGAATGGATGGTAGCAATGTTAAAAACCCCGGCAGGGGGGATGGTGGCAGGCAGCTCCACGGGGAGCCAAGAGCTGTCTGGTCAGGGATCAAATTCTCGCGCTGTTGGCTAGCTCGCATCCATAATTCATGTGCTTTTTTACTAGCAGAGGAAAATGGAAAATGTGCAGCGCTTTTTCCTTCAACGCTCTCTCTTTCTGTCTTGTTTTTGCTTGTGTCCTTTTATTTCATCAAGCCGAACCAGAGTTTCTCTTGACATGAAAGGGTCTGCTTGACAGCAGGCATTATTTACTGGGAAATCCATAGATTTTGGGTTGGCCGAATATGGCATCTACGCTCATTCCTGTGGCTCTCGACCGATTTCTTATTTTCCTCCGTTTGCACACTAACATATTTTCATATGGATGTTGCTTTACATACAGATTTTGTATAGTTTTTTTTCTTTTCGTTGGGCTTTTATATATTAAGTATGATGTATTTTGCATCATATAGGAAGATTCACTTTGTCAGATGTAGGATGTAGAGAGTAGAGACTATCAAGCCAAGCAGGGGATATTTTTTTCACTTAGGTAAATCCATTTTCATTCAGGTTGACCATTTTATGTTGGCGGAGAAATCGTTCTTCCCTGCCTTTAATCTGATCTAACGGTCATTCTGGACGGAAAAGCTCACATGTCCATTTGTTCATATCGCTTTTGTAAGGTTAACACCCACATACACACAAAATGTTTCATTGTCGTTTCTATGAGTGGTACAATCCCCACGTGGTTCCCCAACAGTGCTTCATAAGCTGAGATCAGGCTTTGTTTTGATTACTAATGGAGGCCGGGTGTTATTTACCCAATATGTATATCTCACAGTTTAATGAAATCAAAATGATCCTCTCTTTATTGGCCCTGTGAAGTAATCTGGATTGATCTAGTGTAGTCACACAATTTGGGTTTCCACTAATACAAATAAAATGATTGATCTCTCACCCCAGGCTACCTGAAAACATTCAGCTTTCAATACTCCTAAATCAGAAGGAGGTGAAACGTGTTTCAGTGTGCAGTTAGAGCAGTTTTATTTGTCACAAAAGCAAAACTTAGATTTAGAGAATTTAATTGAACAGATACATCAGTACAGCCAATAAATATAAACACTAAGTAACCCTTGTAAAGTGTTTTTGTTACTCATCCAAAGTGATATAGACAGCATATAAGGTTAATATTTGTCATATTTATTTGTTTTCAATTTTTACTAAAAAGATGAAAAACATGTTTATCTGGAATAAATATCTGGAATATTAGTTCCCTATAGATCTTTCTGTTGTTATTTTATGTTTGAGTTTTACATCTTTTGTCTTAATTTCCCATTAGTAAGTCCCATTTAGACTCGTGTGCCTTTCAGTTGTGTAGATGCTTTCTGCCTTCATCACGAGATGCTCCGCCATCGCCATAATAACTGTTGTTCGAAGCTAATGTTTCTGGTTATCAGTTTATTTGTTTAGTGTGTGTGTGTGTGTAAGAGATTCGTCTTTGCTCTCTTAAAATGTCTGGAATATAAATGACTGGAGGTTTTCCTCACGCTGGGCTGCTTTCGCATCAGATCTCCATTACGGTATGAGCTTTGGACTGAAGAAGCTTCAAAGCCTGTCATGTTACTGCTATAAATGGAAATGCCTCATTATGGCCTTTGATATTTCTTGGCTATCTTTTATCACACTTGGTTTCCTGTCAGAGGAATCTGTCTGTATAATTCAATATGTTAAGCAGTGTATTGCAATGTGCAATGTCTTTTTTTCACAGTGAAGCAAATCTGCTTTTGTAAACTAAAATAGATGTACCCAGCCTCATGGTGTGCAGTATTTCAGTGCTGGTCTCATTGCTATTTTTAAGTATTTTTAAGTTTTGTATTACTGCAATATGATTGTAATACTTGATCTTTGATATAGTTTCTATCATTTGGACACCCACTTAAACCGAAAAGTTTTTAAATGTTAAGAAAGTGCAGTCTCTTAATGTATAAAAAGCTTTCTCAATCTGTACCTGAACAATTGTAGTTCTGGAGAACCAGCCTATCTGTTAGGGTCATTTAGATGGTCCAGGTTAGCCAGGGTTTTTCCTGCATAGAGAAATTGGAGGCGGCCGCCTCCATCTAATGTCGTGCCGCCTCAGGCTCTCGCCAAAATTATGTTGTGAGTCTTCACAAGAAATGCTGCGTGCATTTAACAGACTGTCATTTGTAACTGCAGTTGTGACATTATGCCACAGTAGAGGCGCTGTTTCGTTATCAGCACACTGAGGCGCTAAAAAGAGTTTCAGAACAAGAGCTAGCCTGTGTTTCACGGCTGTTTGTTTTGCATCCAAGTACGTTTAATTTCTTGATATTTCTTAAATTAACATGACGTACATCATTGTAATGTCTTTAACTGTGCAATTGGATCGTTGAATCAGCGTATACTGTACACAGCGAGTTCGCCAGTATGAACACACATTGCATTTAGAACGACTCGCACACGATCATTTGAACCGATTCATTTAAACTATTGAACTTTAATATAAGAGATCTTTGAGTCATTTAAAGTGAACCACAGAGAATGCAAGATGTGAATGAGCTTTGCTCATTTAGAAAGACTGGTTAATTCAGTTGGCTATTGTGGGCTGAAGATTTAGTTGAAAATGATAAAAATGCTTTATTTGATTAAAAAAATTCTGTTTGGTTGAATAAAAGTAATGTTTTATATAACATAATAATTGTCATTTTTATCTAATTTTATTAGAACTTTTAATATGTCAAACTCAAAGTCACTTTGGTTAAGCCACTTAAAGGTACGGTAGGCCATACGTGTGTGTGTGTGTGTGTGTGTGTGTGTGTGTGTGTGTGTGTGTGTGTGTGTGTGTGTGTGTTGTGTGTGTGTGTGTGTGTGTGTGTAAAAGATCAGGATGGCACCACCTCCGCCTCATTTTGAGCCAGGAAAAACCCTGGTAGCCAAGCAAATCCCATTTTCTTTTGACCAACTGCATTCCTTGTTCCCAGAGCGCCATCCACTGTGACTCGATGATGTCATCGTCTGAAGTATCACGATCCACCTCTCAGCATTAATTCTTAGTCCCTCTTTGTATCTTTATTTGATGACTTAATGGATCTGTTTTATTCGAGCAAACAGATGAGATTTGCTCTCGCCTTTATCCTGATTGTGTATCTATGGGACTGACCTCTGTACAGAGAGCAAGCGAAGGATTGTGTTACACAATGCCGCTTTTACTCGTCGTAAAGCAGAACTAGTCATTAATTATGAAGATGGAGTGTACGAGAGCATACATTTGCATATATTTGCATTGTAAGTGTACGCTTTTTTAACTTAATTTGATTAAATGTTAAGCGGGCAAGCAGACCTAGCTTTTGCAAAAAGTTCATCGTACAGCGGGACAGCAGATTTGCATTTATCAGGGCTATAAAAACATGAGTGCATTTAATTGATTAAAATAGGTTTGACAGCAGTTTTTTAACACAGTTACGCATTTGTCATATTATTCTAACATAATTGCAGTGTAACACAGTTGTTTGTAAAACAGCAGGAAAAGCATTTCAAATATGATATAATTTTTATTTCTAATTCTTACAGATTTGCAAAAAAGTCTGTTTTTGCATTTCTTGTGTGTTTTGATGCAGTGACTGTAGATTTATACCACTGCTGCATAAAGCTTTCCTCAGCCTTCCGCAAAGATCTTGTATCGTCATGTGTTTTAGAATTCTGCCCGTCTCAGATCATCTCACAGATCATTTGAACTGAAAAAATGTCCTTTGTTCCAGTTATCGGGCAAAAAAAAAAAAATGAAACAAAGAGAAAGCCTCCATTTTCTCATTCAGAGGCTTATGCGTTTGTAATGGGATACTCTACTTCTCCTTAGTGTCTCTGAATCCACAATGAGGTTCCTCTCTCTCTCGCACTGCCTTTTGAGTACCGGCTTTAGCCGAGGGTTTTGTCTCTGCTGGATTGTGTGGAATATTTACTTTGAATTAGAAGCAGGTGATTTCGTTTCTTAATAACACGTAGAATGGTATATGTATTGAGGTCAACAGTGAGGTCAAAGGTTGTGGACGTAGATGATTGTATGTCGTGGCTGTATATTATTTTAATTCACCCATCGCAAAGCTTCCCTTATCATAATGGTTAAATTTCTGTGCTTTGAAGGGCTGCAGCTGCCAGGCGTCCCACGGGGCGTCTAAATCCCCCTGCCTGTATTTACTGAGCTGAGCATCTCACAGAATACCCCTAATGCTCTGCCCGTCTCCTGGGCCGCAATCAACTCCACACGTCCCATAATCTCATAAAGAAAGAGAGTGTGCTTCATTCCAAGTGGCACATAATGAAAATTCTCACCTGTGACACTTTTGGCACAGAGTGTTGCAGCCACGTTATGCAACTGTGTGTCAGTGGATGCTTGCTTTTCGCATCCTGAGATCAGCAGGTTCACTAAATAATTGATGCTTTATGAGTTACGAACATCCTCTGAGAGATAGTATTCGAGAAACGCAATGGCTTGATCGTGTACTCCTAAACATTAAAGATGTCATATAGGTGCTGTAGTTTTGTTCTGATTTTGACCCATCTGTTAGAGTTCTCAGTCTTTAGCTGCGTTCGCATGCTCCCTACCATAGTAATTACTCTTGCACGAGCTGTAGTCACTGTCAGTGGCAGGATGGAGTGCCTGCCAGCTTCAACCTCAGGCCTGGGTTTCAGGAGGTCGTCCAACAGACGTTTTCTATGGCTTGTTTCCATAGGACCTCCTCTGCGACACTGATTAAAACCTGAGGTGATCTTCTGCAGTTTAAGAGACTGCGCGCATGGCGGAGGCTATTGTCATCAGGTTTAATGAACTTCTTCAAGACACATGGATTATTTCCTTTGTTCTCTGGAATGTGATCTGTGCTCGTTTGATGCCTAATACAAGCATTGGTTTTTATTTTACAAAGATATTTGTATAGCCATTCATACATACATACAAAGAAATATATTTGTTTTGCTGAACACAAGAGAAGATATTTTGAAGAATGTAGGAAAGCAAACAGTTCTGGGGCACTTTTGACTACCATTGTCATTTTTCCTACTATGGTTGTCAATGGTGGCCAAGAACTGTTTGGTTACAAGCATTGTAACCAAGAGTAAATGACACAATTTACATTTTTGGGTGAACTGTCCCTTTAATTCAGTATTAGCCAAAACCATTTTCATGTTGCACATCATGACTTTAGTTAGTTGAATGGTTTGCAAAAATGGATTCACAAGTGTGTGGGTCTTGTAATTGTTGTTTTTACTTGACATTGCATGTTCACCTGAACATGTTTCAGTTACACCAAAACTCTTGTAGCAAACTAATTATGAAAATGAATTGCTTGTAATTCTCAAAGCCCAAATGTCTACAGGTAGCTGCAGTTTTTCAAGGACTGTCTACCCAGCATCCCTGAGGTTCCCTCCTCTCTATAATGACTTTTTGTCTAATTAAAACAATGTACATTATAATGTTGTAATGCCAAAAAACTATTGACTTTGTTTTTGGTGTGTTTTGAATTATTGCCTTTTTTGTTAAGTTTGGTTAGCAGTGATGACAAGAACAAAGTTTGTTATTGGCTAAATTTTTATGTTTGTGCTCGCTATTTATTGTGAAAGATGTATCGCGGATTATTAAAGATAAAAAGCATGCTAGCTATATATGACTTTTACAATCGTAGGTACTGGGTCTTTGTCCTCCCTCCAGCTGTATTTCTGTAGGAAAGCAACTGCATAATTTTTATTTTTTCATATTTCTAGGAGGGGATGTTTTAATATTTATTAAATGTGGTTCACCGACCTTATGATTGACCTGGTTAACTCCATTCAGTTCTTTGATAAAGGAACCTCTTATTGAGATTGCACTTCAGGTGCCACAATCTTTCGTATCTCTTCACATTTTAACAAATGTAACACCAGCACTATTTAATCTAAACACTTCCTTGCTTAGGTCTCTCGTGTGGATTATGCATCTTTTTCTTTCCTGCATCAGAATGCTAAATGCCAAGGTTTTGCTGTGGTGTGTCCTATAGGATTTCCTCTAGGCCGGTTGACCCTATTTAGGGTTTGTTTCTAATGCCTAAGTTCACGAGGGAACAATAGACACATTGATGCAAGCAGCGTGCATTGACTTAATGTCTCAGAGACTTCAGAGATTAACCTCTTGGTCCAACACGCCCATGACGGAGGTCTCATCTGAACCGTGAGAAATCTGGAAGCCATTGTTAGCTTCTCTTTAGTGATGCTTTGCCTGTGGTTAAATGTCTTTTTTCATCCTTTATTTTTCTGCACATGGCTCTGCCGCTGTAAAAACTGTCATGGGCAGGACTGCAATGTGCATTTCATTTATTAAATGTGAAGTTTCTCCAGACTCGCAGTGAATAATTAAATCATAGCGGTCTGTTGTCTGGAGATTGGGCTGATGTGAGACCTTGGTTACATGTTTGCTTCTAGTATAACATTCAATGTTAAGCTCTCGGCTTTAATTGAAATGAAGTTCATACACATAGTTGTTTACGGTGTGATTTAACCCAATGAAGATGTTTACGGTGTGATTTAACCCAATGAGTAGAATATTTTCTAGACCAAAACAGAGATCAATTTTATACAGATACTGTACCTGTCACGCAGTACCATTTAAAAGGAAACATTGCACTTTTTCCAGTCATTATTTAACAGAAATGTTGCCTAAATCTACAACAGAACTAATGATTTTCCATCACATCGTTGGATAGGAAATTAAGAATTATTCTGTATTTTTATTGTTTCAAAAACACATACACCTTGTGATTATCCCTAGTAATATCACAGAAAATGTGAGCCAGCCATTGTATTATTGCACTACTGTACTGCAATGTGACTTTTTGCCATTCATTTTTTCATAGTAGCCTACTTTCTCTGTATCTTCATAGTTGCGTTGCTAAAAAAACGACTGAATTGAGAATTGATGAGAGATGGTGTATGTGCACTCTTCATTATCAGAGGAATGTGTGTTCGAGTGATGAGCAGTAGACATATTCTTGCTCTAGACTGCCATGTATGGTCAGTGACACTAGCTCATTAATAATGGGTAAAAAAAAACACATTGCTGGGTTTGAACTTGAATATTGTATAAGATGTTGCTAGACGCTATTAAGCCCCACTGTCTTAAATCTCATCCCCCAAAACCATATGTAAATATCACTCTTTACATTTGCTGGTTCTTTTAAAGCATGATATTATTTTACACTGACTAGACTTTGAGTAGGCATCATCCATTAAGCAGTGAAACAAGCCACATATACATTTTTGGAACGTAGACATTGATCACAGTAACTTAATGTAAAACGCATTAACACAATCAAGTCAGAATAAGAATATATGCCTAATGCCTATGGTAATTGAAATTCTATCTGTGTGCTGTCTGCTATCCAAATGAAAGTCAAGCTATTGAAAAAACTTTCTTGAGTGAGGACGAAACAAAATGAGCATAAATCAATATACAGACAGATGAAAGCACCACTAGACTGACTCTCATGACCCACATTTTGTAATTCATTGTGTGTTGCCGTCAAGGATATGAATGAGAATGAATGAGTAAAGATGAATTGAAATAAATGGTCTTTGTTTATTAGGAATATTCCTATAGAAATATTTCTCTTTTTAATGGGAAAGACTTGAAATATTCAGAAAATGCTGTGCATGTAAATTTGGTCATTGTGTGGTCATTATTAGTTTTATAGTCTTTAGAGTTGAGCAGTAGCCATATTCTTGCTCTATACTGCCATAGTCTTTATAGTCTTTTTGATGTTGTGTTTTCTGTTGTCATTGCATGTTTTCCACTTCTTTACGAATGGCAGGACATCTGGAATTGAAATGTATCTTGCCAGCTGGCAAACTCTTAAATGCCCCCAAGGTCCAGACAGCTGCCTTTAACCCAAAGACTCTGCTGATGGCCTACCTCTTAAGCTCAAAGACTGTCTCTGTAATACCATATGAAACACACTGGAGTAGAGTATTATTAAATTTAAAGACTGCATCCGATGACAATCCACTTTAGTCTGAGCACTTTTGAATTGGGGAATATGTTTCCTGGAAAATATTATGTGGATTTTTACATTGACCTCAGCAGTCAGTCATGCCATTTAAAAAATACCATATAAAATACCAGACTTTGAGAGTATGTTTTCTGAATACTATGTAGAAAAACTGTCTGGCATCCCGGCTGAAAAAGTGTTGCTAAGCCCTCAGCCTAGTCAAAATTGTGTCTTTGGCTGTCTTTGCTGGTGAGCCACTTGACAAGGGCCTCAAACCCAGCAAAGAAGATCAAACTAGAAGGCCAGCTGAAATCTGGTTTAGGCTTTTTTCCATTTTCAGAAGGGGTTTAGAAGCACAAAGCATGCTCTCATATGTAGCAGCTATTATTCTATTGACCCATCATCTCCCCACAGAGTTCACAACAGTCACAGTCCCCCCCCCCTTATTTCTGTACATTAAAATGAAGTGTCCTGTGGTAAGATCTCAGACACGATAGCTTTGAGGTTCTTTTTCGTGAAATTTGGAATGATGGATGTTGTAAACTGGGCTTTGGGCCATCAGGGAGATGAGGAAGTTGTCAATAGAAGCTCTTCCCCGCTGTGGACCTGTCAGCGTGTTGACACTTTATTGCAATATTCAGACATCTGGCAATATAACAGTCTCTGTTCCGCCGCTGCCCGTGGATTGGATTTGCATGTCGACCCACATAAATAATATCATATTTTGTAAAAACAAATTCCATGGTAGTTGAAGTTTTTATTTACACAAGAGTTGAGCTCTGGATATAAGGCTTGGGACGGATGGAGTATGCTTGGATGTGTGTGTAGGGTGAATTTATTGCTGTATTAATAGCATAATCTTTTACTTTCTTGCAAAGTGTCTCAGTCTTAGATTTGTGATAGTGTAAAAGTGCAGTCTGACAGAAACTTTCTGAAGGGAGCAGAAATGTGACATGTGATAGCCAGTCTGCCAACTTTAGTGTTTTTCAGCAGTTTCATGAAAACAAAATCAATATTTGAACCACTTTGATTAGCATGAAACGATTCCCATTCATTCTTGGTTTGCTCCTCCAAAAAACATGCTTCTTGAACTTTAAAGTCTAGCTTTATAGAGAATTCCACCACACGAAAGGCATTACTGGTGTCTGCAACTATATTTCAAGTCTTTAGTGGCTCCATAACAGTCAACTGTATCATGTTAATATGAAATCCAGTCTTTCTCTGTCTGTCTTCCTCCAGTGTGTCTTCTTCGTCCAGCTGTTGAGTTAATTGGTTTTCCCTTTAGCCTATGAAGGAAAATAACGAGACTGCGGTGGGTACGACGGGACCCTCCGGCAGCAATCTGCTGGGAAAAAACGTAATTTTTCAGCGATGTTCCATCTCATCCCTCAGCTCACCGATTCCATCAAGAATCCAATTCGCACTGTTTCCCGTCCCCTCCCGACCTCATTACTCTCCCTTCTTCGCCCGCCGTGTTTTTCACATTTTGCGAATACGTTTTTCCTTTGTTGCTTTCGTTAGCAATCAGCGCTGGGCTTTAATTAGAAGTACACAGTGTCTGATTTCTTGAACACGCATGAAAGTGTTCGCAGAGCTATAATAATGACAGCTTGCCAGCACCTACAACAGATGTTATCAACCCCTCCTCTGGAGGTTTTTTCTTAAGCGTGAACTTAAAAGGAAACAAATGTAGACGAGCAGCTCTTAACCCGCCAGAGCACCTCAGGGTCTTGTTCCACAGCCTGTTATTTACCCCACCCTCCCTTCGGTTGACTGCGTCTGGGCATGTTGATGAAGTTAACGTCCCTCCCTAGGAAGTGAACAGGATTTACATGGCCGCCAGTGTCGACAGGTCTCACATCAGTGGTAAACCGTTTCATAATGAGACGCTAATTAAATCCAGATAAGGTCAAAGCTACAAGGTTTGTTTTAATTTAGCGGAATATTGAACGTTGCAGTTGTACATATATGTCGCTTTTCCACTGCATAGTACTGCACGGTACGAGTACAGCTCACTTTTGGGGGGTTTTCCACTGGGTACAGTACCTAGTACCTGATACTTTTTTTAGTACCACCTGGGTTGAGGTTCAAAGCGTACTGTACGGATACCAAAATGTGACGTGTTTACACACAGATCACTGATTGGGCAGAGAGAATCATTACCAGCGTCATTGGATTTGCAACACATGAATACGTTTTAATACGTAATATTGGCATTTCGTTATATGCTTCGTGACAGTAAAATTGTGATCGAGACCCTTAACGCAATGCTAAATGCTAAATTAGCTTACCCTTGTGCGCCGTCGAGCAAACCAAATGATCGTAGTCTGCTCTTTGCTGTAAGATTTCCCAAACTCTCTGGTATTTTAGCATTTGTTTTGCTGCCATTCGCCTTCGATATGCTCCATTACTCCTGTGTTGTGCGTGTGTTTGTCGCGTTCAAAATGATGCTACGGCAGTAGAGGCGGTGCAACCATGATGTTAAGTTTATAATCCCCACCCACTTTGAAGCGGTGCTAAACTGCTGTGGAAAAGCAAAGTGAGCTGAAGTGAAATGAGCTGTGCCGAGTCGTACTAAATCTGAAGGTACCATGCAGTGGAAAAGCGCCAATAGTTGAAGATAACTGGGAATTTTAATATGGTCATTGGAGGGTATGATTTGTTCAAGGTGAGATCAGCCTTTGAGAGGACCAGCATACAAAATCGCTCTGGAGTGAAATGTTCCGGTCTCATTTAGAACAACAGCTGTTGACAAGATGACAAATTGGGTTCTTACATTGTCGGCTTTGCTTTAATAAACTGTTTAGGGAGTCGTAAATCAGTATAATGTCCTTAAAATGTTCCACTTTCACAGTATGTTGGACTAACATTGTGTGAATGACAATGCACACTGTTTGTGTCCAGGACAACCAGAGAACTTTGTGTAGTTGCCAATGATTAAGCGTGTTGGTTTTAAATAAAGTATTTAAAGTCTGACATTTAAATGGTGCTGTAAAGAAAGCTAACTATTGAGGTTATGTGACAGATAAGGACAGGATGGCATCTGTTAACAATTGTACCCAATGTAGATGAATCCCCACTTTGACCCCTGCTGGTTGGTCCCACCAGAATTGGGGCATCAGTTGATAGCAATAAATCTACTTTGCTCTTTGAGTAAAACTCTCAGTGTGACTGTGGCCTTCATTTGTTACACTGATACTTCTTTTTAACCAACAGAGAGGCCATTTTATCCTACTATTATTGAACATGAAATCAGTAATATTAGAGGTATTGTTTAAGTTGTTTGATATTAAAGGAGCAATGTGGGATTTTTAGGAGGATCTATTGACAGAAATGCAATATAATATACACAACTATTACTTCAGAGGTGTATAAAGTCCTTACGTAATGAACCGTTATGTTTGTATTACCTTAGAATAAGCTATTTCTATCTACACACAGAGCTGGCCTACATACATTGAATTCGCCACCATGTTTTGTACAGTAGCCCTAAACTTAACTAAATTTATATTGTACATATCCATCAGTAAATTTCTGTTTTCAGTAAATAGCCATCTGTATATAATGGTCATAGTACATTCCCACTTGTAAATTCTTCATAATTTTGCTTTATCCTGTATTTATGTATTTATGCACAACTGTATATCCTGCACTTGCTTATTGCACTTCTGGTTAGACATAAACTACATTTCGTTGCCTTGTACTTGTACATGTGTAATGACAATAAAGTTGACTCTAATCTAATCTAATCTAAACGGACAAACAACTCTACAAAGCGTTTCCTCTTTCTATACCCGTAGTCCGGTTGTCCCTGACTTTACAAAGGGGGTAAAACGTCTACTAACTTACACCTAACTGCTATCTTACTGTCAAATCAAATGCCTTTAACTGTGTTGCTATTAACTGTTAGCTAGCTCTGCCCTCAAAGCATGCTTAGCTTTATCATAGCTTAGACCACGCAAAAAATAATGCAAATGAATAAAATAAGCAAAGACGACACAAGTATATACAAGAAGCACACTGTTTCCAGATAAACAATGATGTTCAAAACTGCTCCGTTACACAGCTAATATTACAACAATAACATATCTTGGTTCTAACAAACAGAAAAATCAATGTTACTCGCATACTGATCCGAATCAAAGCAACCTCCTCTGGGGTGATTTTTAGACGATCTTTCTCTTCAACGTCTCTCTGCTGGAAAGTATCTCCGTAGATATCTGTGAGTATCTCTGCTAAAAGCCTGCTCAAATTTTTGTACTTAAAATCCACAGCCCCTTTATTTTATGTAATAAATATAAGACATCGCTCTTTCTACAGTCTTTCTAATGCCCGTATGATCTCTTCCCTGCGTCAGTATGAGAAGACACGCTGTCTCAGCCGACGACATCTTTTTGTACTGTGGTGGTGGCCACCGTCGTGTTTGGACTGAGGGATTGGTTGCAATTCTCAAACTCAGCGCTAGTGGCAGCTATAAATCCCACTCTAGACCTTTAATAACTGATATACTGATTTATTTGACATCTTGTGATGTCATAACACTTAGGTGTTTGAATCAGCAGGGACCTAGCAGTACTGTGTTGTGTTTGGATATTATTTGTTGATTACTTTAAATTCAGTTTAACGGTAATATATAAGTCTCTCTGTATGTTTGTTTTGACATGAATACTTGCATGCGACAGCGATGATCGGTCATGAAAACGATGATCATTTGGGTCTAAAAATAAATGTTTGAAGAAAATTGTTTTCTTTCTTTCTGATTGAGCTTTAACTTTAAACTTTTTTAACTTTAACTATTCATGAACATTTCTTCTACAGCATTTATTTATCTTAGTTCATGTTCATTTTGGCATGTACTAACAGATTTTTTAAATCAAAAGTTGTAACATTTAACATTAGTTTATGGACAATGAACGGACATGAACAATTTGTTGGTATTAACTAGCATTACCAACATAAACAAAGATGAATAAATAAACTGTATTGTTTGTTGTTAGTTATTGTTTGCTAATCCACTTACTAATGTTAACAAATACAAGCTTGTAAAGTACACATTGTAAAGTGTAAGCGGTTTCATTTCTATAGCTGTATTCTCAAAGCTTAGTACATGAAGATAATGCAAAAATGTGTTCATACTGGTCGTAATACAATATTTACTTTTTTCGTTCCTAGTTAAAACATTTTCTTTAAAGCGGCAACGAGTAACTTTTGCTTACTGTTGCCCCACGTGGTTGTTTAGCGGAATTGTCTGTATGCAGTGTCGTAAAAACTGTCGCAAAGATTTCCCGCTGGCAGCTCAATACACGTGAGTTTGTTTACTAAACCGACGGACCCAGATACGTCGTTCAAACCATGTCCACCGATCAGGTAAAGTAGTCCGTGTTACCATATGTTCTTCGTATATCAGTACAAAGATTTATGTATCGTTTCTCCATAATTATAAACTGTAATGTCAACAAATAATGGTAAGTAAGCCTAGTTGTTTTTTTTTGCATAGTTCTCGTGTATGTAGCTCGCGTATGTAGCATTGTTTGCAAAGGGTGTCATTTGTATAATATAATGAAATATTGACCACCTATAGTACTTTTCTTTTGTTATTATATCGGAAGTCACTAAACACAATCGCGACCAGGCGTTGTGTTTTGTGTAATATATGTTATAACTACAGTCAAATCGGTATGAAAACAGCGCATAGCATGTACATACTGTATATATAACGACAACATTAGCCTAATCAACGATTGAACTGTTCAACATTTGCGTGGTTTACTGGTCTGAACAAAATAATCTGCTACTTTTTACCACAACACGTTTAGTGTGGTTTTTTAGTCTTTATTTACAAGCACTACACACATTCATGACGAGACACGACAACATGCTAGCTATCGACACCGGCAACCATATATTATCTCTCAGCTACCTTACGCTTATAAAGTGCGAACCGGTGTTGCGCCAGTGACACAGACTAATAACAAATACGTTCAAAAGTACAGGACAGTAACAAAAAATGTACAAATAACTCTTACAAATCCAGGAGCCGGACCGCTAGGTCTGCATCCGTTTTGCAACCCGTTGCCTCTTGCTGCTCGCGCCACATAGTGTAAGCCCGTCCGATATTGATTCGTGACTGGCCTCGTGTCCGATCACTCTCTCGCTTTCTTTTCTTTGCTTCCTCCGACAAAACCCTCTTTGGTTTTTTGGCTGTCTCTGCCATGGTGATGTTTTCGATAGTTTCGTCTTACTGTTAGCTCTGCTGTTGGCTAACTTCTCCCAGGCTACGACTAAAACGTGATGTATGCCGTAAAGCAGGGGATAGGCGGGGCTTGTACCGACCAGAACACCAAAGTTACAAGTGCAATTTCAGCCGATAGGAGGCTGCTTAGGTAGTAACGGCAGTAAAATTCGTCCAGTTAAAAGTTGTCCTACCACTAAAATAATTTTAGAGACATTATTTAGAGACATTTAGAGACAAGGTCAAAAAGTTACTCGTTGCCGCTTTAAGCTAAAAAAAAGTCATAAACAAATTTCGCAATGCACAATTTTTGTTTGTGTGCAGGTTATGTATTAAGAAAGTCTGTAATACCATTGTTTGGCTCTGTTCTGGTTCGCAGATCCCACAGCTGCGGACCAGCACTTTCAATGGAAAACTGAGTAATTGCGACTCCTACATAAAACATGTACATAAACATGTTTTCTTCTGCATTCTTAAGTCTGTGGTGTATTTGCCTGATACTGACTGATATCAAGATGCAGTTCCTGAATGTTTTAAATTACATTCCATCTTCAAAACGTTCACAGACAAGGAAACATCTCATTTCCTTTTGTCTGCACACTGCTGGAAAATGACATGCTGCTCAGCATCTCACCACCCTCCCCACCTTCTCTTTCTCACTTCCCCACCATCCCTCCTTCCTCTTTTCCTGTTGGCATAATGCGTTAAAAAGTGAGAGACTTTATCACCTTTTTGACAGGCCAACAAGTAAAATACTTTCAGTGGGGTAGATAAAAGGAGTTTGGTGTCCAGCGCATTAGGAGGCGCCGATGAGCTCCAGCTTGCATTCATGATGTGAGAGAAAAGGAGCGACATAGAGCTTCTTGTGTTGAGTTTCATGCCAAGCCTGGGAGGGTACCACCGTCTCTGGCATAACGTTATTTTCGCACCATTGCGTCCATGGTTGTGCGTGAGAGAGTTTGTAGGCATGAGTGTGCCAATGTTAAACTCAAATGGGATTCTGGACTTGGCTGTTTTTTCTACCGAGTTTGTCTCGACTTCTCGAGAAAAATTTGTTAAATGATTTATGGTGCTAGAAAGTCATGCTACTTTTTTCAAGATTTGAAGTGAAACAAGAAGGAAATGAAATGATTCCAAATGGCTTATTTCAAGAGCAGATAGCAGCCTGTTCTGTTTAGGCGGGGCTTTATGGATCTCTCTGGGATATGCAGTTTAACCTTCAGTAAAGTGAATGCTCTAATGACCTGTGAAGGACACTGGTCTAAAATGGGGATGCAAGAAAGTGTGAAACCGACTGGACAGCACATTCATCAAAAGCCCTAAACCTTGAATCTAAACGTAGCGTGCTGTAGAGCGCTTAAAGTCACCATGAAATCAAACAGGAAAATCCTACGTGTTTAACACAGTGTTGTGATTATTATAAATGATTTTTAATTAATTTGCACTTGTAATCTTTAATCAAAAACATTAAGCTCCTCTCCCCCTCTCAACAACTCTTCACCACATGACGTAAGAACAAAAAACAGGTAGGACTATAGTTGTCCAATGGCCAAGCATTTTTAGCCCTCCCCTCCAGGCCCAACTTACAACAAACCAATCAAAAAGGAAAAGGCAAAATAAAGCCCGCCCTACATTTTTTCTAATTTCAGAAGCCGTTTCACTCGGATATACGGCACGATACGGAAAAGAAGTCAATTGCAACTTCCGTTTCATGGTGACTTTAAGCCCAGAGGCCTGTCACTGCTTCTGCCATAACTGCTTGCAATAGATGAATAGGGAAGATCAATCTGATCTGTGATATAGAAAAATGTATTGGGTAATATATTAAAGGTTTTTGTCAACTGTTGTTTGATGTGTAAGTTGATTGCTTTGTATGAAAAAAGCTAAACGGTTTTGTAAACTACCCTATTTAGAGTATTCGAAATATTAATATCGCCGTAAGATTATTTACAATTACAATTTTTGCTAGTACAAATTAAAAGAACATTCCAAATTTTAATTTAACCAGCATTTCTAGATGTATTGTGGTCAGTTCAGGTCAGTGTCTATTGAATTCAACAAAATCAAACTGCAGAAGTGCCAAAGTCATCCAACAGCAATGTGAAAGACTGACAGCATGACAAGACACATGAAAACTGTGATAAAATCAAGGTTATCACATAAAAAATAATTTTGAACTTTTATTACTGATGTGAACAAATATTTTGAACAAATATTACTGTTGTATTGCTTAAAAGTAAATATGAACTTGTATTCTTTGCAGTATCTGAGGTCTGAAAAAATACAGAACATCTTTTCTGTTATTTTGACCTGTTTCTCCAGTTTTCATTTTCTGCAAATGCAAATAGAAACACAATTTTTAAGTGAAATTGGGAGAAATATTGTTAGTAATTCACAGAATGAAACAAAAATGATCATTTTACTCGAACTCATACATATAAATGGTAAATTCAGAAAAACTGAAAATAATTTTAAAACGGTTCCTAATTTTTTTCCGCGTCATTGTAGTTTTTCTTTTTGTGTGTTTGAGGAAGTTTTTCTGTATCACAATCTTAGTTTGAAACAAAATTGCAGGTTATTTTTCATGCTTATTTTAAATGGCATCAAACTAACATTTCCAGTGAAATCAAACCCGACAGCTCAAAATATGAATTATCATAAGCTTACAGTTGTGACAACAGGTACTGTAAGGAAAGGGTTTTAACTCTAATATCTATAAGAGATAGATTGCAGCTAATTTTTGCAAATTAATTTATTTGTTTCTATAATTTACGTGGTGCAGGCTTGTTGTGCATATAGAGCACTTTGCCTTCTAAAGGGTCTCCATTTTTACATTCACAAACCTTGCATGTGCGTAGAGAATATAAAGCTCTTATTCATGCAGTATTCAAAAGCATGCCAAGCGCTCTGTGATAATAATTGCACATTAAATTATTTAAAGGTCTCTGGAAAGTTTATTCGTGTCTGTGGGAAAACGGAGCCCTCTCTTTGTTCATCTCCATTAAAAGAATAGGTCTCATCAGCCTTCATCAAAGCCCGCCGCCGGTCAACATAATAAGACTGGTGATATTTGTTTTTTTCTTAAGACCAATTTATTTGAGAGTTGATTGAAATGCATAGAGCGAGAGACGGGCGAAGCCACTTTTCCAATTAAGAATAAAATCTGGTTTTGGGTGTCAAAGATGAGATCTGTGTGCTGTCTCCATATGGAAGCACCGTTTTGAAATCATTTTAGTCTTAGCCTCCATAAAGCAATATTACATTTATGCAATTTTATCGGTTGGCATGACAACCATTCGAGAACGAATTTGATCATATTTTTTCCTCACAGATTCAGTCTGCGTTTACTTTAATGTTGCTTTAGAAATGTGGTTTGTCCAAACACAGTAATAGCTAGTTAGGCTTTCGACAAGTTCTTCTCAATCCCATGATGTGACACAGGCCTGTACTTTTCACTCGTACAACCGACCTTTGATACCATTTAAGAGGCTACATCCATGCTCATAGTGTAACCACAGGCTGGTAAAAAGAAAATAAAAAGATTGGTGTGGTTGCACACACATTGGACCAGCGCTCTGTAATAAGGGCTCCATTCAGATGCCCGATGTCGATGTGCCTCTCTGCTCTCATTAAGCGACCTGTCAGTCACCACTCCGCTGGAACTCCACACGCCGGCGTGGGATCCCGCTTTCGGCCCTCTATCGCTGGGACGTAACGACACTCAACATCATGAAGTGGGAAGCGGAATAAATGAATCGCAAACGTCTTTGAATTATAATGTTTAAAGGGGGGTGGCCCTTTCTAATGAATCTCATGCTTCTGTGCAGGCAGGTAATTGAACAGCCCCTGGTCTCATTACCTGAGGTCACATGAATATAAGATCATGAATATGGATCATATTGAAGAAATGTTTGCAGCGTGCACCTGTCTGACTGACAGGCGGAACGGGTGTCTCGTGATGCCGTCCTTGACCTGAGTTTGTGCTCTATTTCGACGGAGCTCGAGGGACGATTGTGTTTGAGTGCTTTTGATTTCCGTCCATACTGCGATGATTGATGAGTGATTGATGATGATGAGTGAAATTGCTGAGTTGGTCGTGACGGATGACCTGAATAATTAATTTTGCTCTTACCAACTTTGGACAGCGCAGCATAGCTGAAATTGATTTAATTTCTAGTCAGATAGTCAACAATAAATCCAGAAAAGGAGCGTTTTGAATGAGACTCATTCATTAGCAGCAGAAGTGCTTTCTTGTTTTGGGGGCATCAGCAAGTGCTAGGACATATTTAGTGATTAAAACCATAAAACCTTTAAAGTATATATACTGTATATAGTTATAAATCTCAGCGCACCATGGTACAAAGCATCCAGGGCGTGCTGGTAAACCACATCCCCATAGACGAGAACCGATATAAATGTAGCAGACACTAATTTTTTTCTCACCTTAAATGGGAAACATAATTTGTTTCTAAAGTAAAACCCTAACTTCATCTTTAGTTTTTTACTCGGATACTTAATATGCAAACCAAAACGTAAGTTGTTATCAATGATAATACCCAGATATGTACTCTGATACTGAGGTTATTTGGCTCCCCTGAGAAGCTTGAAGGCCAAAGGATTTCTCTAAAGAAGTTCTAGAGTTTGAAAATAGCATACATTTAGTTTTTTCAACATTTAAAGCCAATTTCAAAGCACGAAACCTGTTTTGGATAATATCAAAGACAGACTGTAATGCAGCCACAGATTGTTGCTTAGAGGGAGCTGAACAATATACAATAGTTAGTAGACATACGGCCAACAATGAATGTACAATAGTAAGTAGACATACGGCCTTTTAAAAAAAGTCTAATTTCCCACTTTTCAGTAGAATAACAAAATAACAAGCATTAAAGTTTGATTTTAAAATACTATTTTCTGACATGACCTTACTCGGTATTAAAGATATCAAGGTTATTTTTTCACAAAATTCTCTTTACATTATCTAGCATGATTTTATGTAAAAAAAATTATGCGTTTTTACAGAGTGGGTCACAAATGTGAACTTGCGTCTTGCATCTGAACCTTCTAAACCCTTAAAGGTCCAGTATATGACCCCCCTTTCAAAGCACTACGGTGGCTGACACAAGGTTAAGTATACTATATTGCATTTCTGTCAATAGATCCTCCAAAAAATGACACACTGGATCTTTAAAGGCTGGTGGCAAATGTGTCTCAAACAAAAGATGCAATACTGTTAAGATCTCTCCAAGGAGAGAATGTAACAATAGACATGGGACCCTAGAAAATAAGCAGATTTCTTTGCTTTTGTTGTCTCTTTGGCTAACACCTTGTTTTGTCATATGCTCTGTTGGCGTCAGTGTGTTGGAATCAGTATGTGTTTCTCATCATTGAAGCTGAGAGATTCTCTAGGTCGTTCTCAAGGTGAATCTGCCGGAGACGCTCGTTGAGCAGAGGCGTCTGACTGACGTGATTTATAATATGTGCATGTAGCAGGCGGTTGATGTAATGACTGTGAGCGCGGGCATCTCGATGTACAGCTGGATCTTTACATTTTCGGAAGAAAATAAGAGTCGTGCCTGCCTGCGGAAAAAAAAACACTGCCACGATAATGTGGTGTTGGAGGCGTTGCCAGAATGTTGTTTTCGCTTAAGAGATCTGAAATATTCCTTGGTGCATTTATTTCGCCTTCATGTTGTTTTTTTAAGGATCAGGCATGGATTTGTCCTTCATGACTGCACATTTTACTGATAATGGAAGCTTTCTCTAGTGTAGAGATATCACAGAAGATAGAGCCGTCATCTGATGGAAATGTAATTAATTCCCCACCATTTAGCGCATCAGTAGACTCAGTATTAAGAGCCACTTGGCTTGAGTGTTTGCAAATAGTTATGCTAATTGTAGGTTTATGCATGCGGTATGGATATTACTGGATGAATCCAATGAGTGTGAGGTTTAGCCTGTCACCCATATGTTTCTCTTGCATCAGTTTCAGGCTTTCTGTTGTGGTCAAATTCTGTTTTTATATAGGCCTGCAGTTTATAGAAAACATATTTTTGCTTTATGACAGCCTGATGTTTGATGTAAAGTTACTTAACGAATGAATATATTCACCTTCAAACCCATATGATTTTATTTTAAGTTTTAATAGGGATCATGTTAATTTGAACAGTAAGAACTGCATCACTGTACTGAGTGAATTCTGTGTATAAATAATCATTTCATGCAGATTTTTCCTTCACCTAAGCAGTAGAACAGGTTTGAGCTCTAGCAGGTTATAAATAACTCTGTGTAAAAGTGCTTTTAGAAAGAACATATTCCCCGCCACCAGGAGACATGGCTAATGGAACACATGCTAAAGCCATCATGTTGGCATATTGGCGATAATGGACTCCGTGTGTTCTGTTTCCTTTGTTTTGAGCGTTCCATACTCTTTCATGACGTCAGAGATTTCACCTTCAACAAATCATTACAGGCCACCTGTGCAGATTGGTCGGTCAAGTTTCATCTTTATCCTATAACAATATTTAGAGCACACAGCACATGGTGTACTCTTGCCTTTACATTGTGTGTTTTTGTCTTTTCAAGGTGTTTTAATGCAGTATGCCGGAAGGATGTTGTCATTATAGAGAGCATTTGATTGGACAAAAGTGTGTAGTGGAGGATGACTCATCAACATTTTTGGTCTGGTTTCCAAGACAAAGATGCACAAAATTGACAAAATGTATTTGTGCACTACCATTTGCAAATTTGTTAGTCAGATTTGCAGATTATGTATTTATGCGATATTGAGGTTGCACAGAACATAATATTCTCCCGTGTGGAACTACTTTTTTATCTTGGTTGTTGAGAATACACAACTGAAATGTTTTTTGCAAGATCTCGCTCAAAGAGATGATATGATATTTCAGCACAGAGAGAAGGGCAGAAACAGACACAGTGAGATTGAGGGAGAAATATGAAATGACATAGAGCACTATCAAACTTTTTGTACTATTTCTAAGATATTTATACGGTATAAACTCGTATACATCTTGGCTCAAGTAAATTATTAAGGAATGTTTATTTTGGGGTGAAACATTTCCTTGGATAGGACAACCAAACTCTGTACTTTATGAGTCTGTGTGTCTGAAGCTCTAAATTTGGCCTGGTAGTGAGAGATGTGTTCAGCTGAATAGACTCCTTTTGCGCCGGCGTCACGCTTACGTCACGGCATTAGCTGGAGGCAAAACAAAGGGAAAACTGGAGGCGGCCAATACAAACCAGCACAGATTCGGCTACATAAGGAGTTTAAAATATCATCTTGTTGTGTTGTTTAGTGCCACAATCGACAGAACACAGTCTCCAGATTGATATTTTAACACATACCTGCTGCCATTGCCAAACAAAAACACAGACGACAACTGGAACACAACAAAACGAGCAGATTGAACAGAAACGATTATCAAAAATGCTCGCGTTTCACTTCATAACACTTAAGATAAAAACAACTTTCTTTTGTTGGTGTGGATTATGATTTGGGTATGTGTCTAAAAATATCTGACGAATGCCCAAATCAGAAACTGGGGAACAAGGTTATTTTTCACGTAGTGTTAACTTTTGAACGCATGGGGTATGCTAGCTAACTTTGTTAGTTATACAACTAGCAGTTAACTATTGGCCAGAAACTAAACATGAAGGAAACTGTTTGTCATCTCTTTTTCTTTAGCTGTCACGAGTGCATTACTATAAAGGGAGAGGGAACAGTGAGAAGGCTCAGGTTATGTGTTATGTGTCAGGTTTGTGTTCAAGTAAATGCATTTGCTAACGTTTGCCACTGTTAGTACACGGCACGCAGGCATGTATACATGTATACGCTCTCAGTTTATTTACTATACACACTTGGTTTCTCTGTCTGGCAGGTGTAGATGTCAGGCCACTTACCTGGAGGTAATCATGTCAGTTCGTCCCTGGATCCATTGAGTGAGCGCGTGTGTACAGGTTGGCCAGGTTCCTTGCGTTAAAGTTAACTTTTTCTAAAACATTCGCGGTCCTAGACAGTGAGTGACCTTACGTGTGAAAATTGAATCTGTTTTTTTTCTAGTCATTGTCAAAAAGCAAGCAAACAAAACATGCTACCTAGCATTAGTAATGCGGTCAGGGGGATCTTTCTGCCTCCACCTAAGCTCCGCCCACAAAAACGTGTCACAATATTTACTAACAGAAAAGGCGTCTATAGAGACAGCAGAGAGGCTTATTCAAGCTGATTGAATTTTTATTCAATTTTTATCCTCTCTGTCACAGTGTGTATAAGAACATACACACAAAAAGCATACTGGCTGACTGTGATTTTTCTTTATTGCTTTGGTTTGTCTTTGCTTTTGAATATTGCACATATAAGCTCTGTTCCAATGTCTTGTTTACTGCCTCCTGTCCACTGCCCAGATAGATATTTGTCTTCTTTAGTGAAGTGAGTGATTTGAATCTATGTGACCCTGGACCACAAAACCATTGGGTAAATTGAGATTGAGATTTATACATCATCTAAAAGCTGAATAAATAAACTTTCCATTGATGTATGATTTGTTAGGATAGGACAATATTTGGTCAAGACAACTATTTGAAAATCTGAGGGTGCAAAAACATCTAAATATTGAGAATTTCGCCTTTAAAGTTGTCCAACAGAGGCGGTGTAGCAGGCCGTTGCAGGTTCTCTATTGGTGTACCGCTGTAATGATGTTGTGGCGAGTAGATGAACCCGAAAGTGGAAGTTATACCAAACCTTAGTGGGTAATTACAATCTAGTAATGCTGAGAAATGTTAGGAATCCAGTTGTCCATTACTTATTCAAACTTATATTTGGTTCGCTCTGCTCTGCTGTTTCATAAATGGATTTCATAAATAGAAATTCAAACAGTCTGAATATGCCATTATGGATTTCATAATCAGATTCAGCCTGAGCTTTTCCCCAGATTCTGTTACCACAGTCTACCATAAGTAATGGACAACTGGATTCTTAACATTTCTCAGCATTACTAATACATTGTTTCCGACTGTATGTCCCTCAGGAAGCGTGCTCTCTATCCAAACTCTATATAACCTGGATTGGAAGTGAGACAGCTGTCCGCAAGGATCTGGAAAGACTGTCACATCTGTCAGTCTTGAGCTCTGACAGTCTCTCCTGTGACAGACTAAAGCTGTGCTCTTTTCCTCTTGGAGCATTTGCCCTAATTTGTAATACTTCTATAATTTATTATTTTTCCTAAAATGCAGAGTGTGTGATATATATATCTTTTTTTCTCTACAAAATGAATTATACATGCTTGGTGTTCTCCTGCAGCGTTTTGGGTTTAGAGCTAAAAGGAAGACTCTTTTTCTGTAGCTGAACTGCGTAGCTCTTTAGTCTAAAATAGGAACAGATACTTTGGATTTAAAAGACGAGCGGGGAATGCGTTACTTGTGAAACTGAGACTTGAAGGCAGCATTTTTGCATCAGTTGGCACAGTTGTTTCCCAGCCGCATACTTTATAAAAAATTTCTATTGCTACAGTTGGAGAGTGAATGTAAAGAAATAACGTCCTCTTGGGGCTTTTGGAAAGCCATATGTTCTCCTTCACTTGACACAGACAGCTCAGTTTGTGGTCCTCCACTCTCCTCATCTAATTGAGATGCTGTCTAGCTGATGGGATATAATAAAGATTTGTCCTGAAACTCAAATAATTTTAAGTGCATTGATGTGCGGTTTCTAAGGTGTTTTAAGTGGCACAGTGCCATGTGGTTTTTATACTGTTCTTTAAAAATGTTTTTTACGTCTATCTTTACGTTTATCTTTACATATAATATATTAATATTATGTTATGTATAATATGTTATGTAATATATATTATGCCTTCTTCTATTTATGATGTATACTTTTGTAAAAGAATACACTCCATAGGTCAACTTAGAATTATCATTATTAAAATTTAAACATTGTTTCAATCCCAATATTTTTTCATCTCTTCCTTGAGTAATTTCATAAATGACTTCAGTAAGGCTCTGTAATAGTCTTTAAAACTCACACTATGTCGTCTCACGTTCGTGTTGACGTTGAGCTGAATATAAGGCCCCTGTGCCAGTTTGTTATTTGTTCCATGTTTACAGATTTCAGAGGGCCATTAGATGTTTAGAGTTGTTAGTATAACGCAAAACCATTCACCTCAGCTAACATCACCACCCTGCTTACAAAGTCTGAGGTAAACCTGCGACCCTGTCCGCAGCACTTTTTACATCACCCTGTGGTCTACGAGCTAAATTTAGCCTCAATAATCCATTGATTTCACCTGCGAAAGCTTTCAAAACATTAGTGCAACTATCACTGGCGTTTTATAGTAACTGAGATGAGTGAAGACTGGAGAGGTGATCTCAGCTATGTAAAAGCTGTTTCTGGCTGCTGTTTCCTGATGGTAAAAGTTTGGTCATCTTGGTTAGGGCTGTGCGATTTGGAGAAAATATGTAATTGCGATTTTTTTTGACAGATATTGCGATTGCGATTTGATTTGCGATTTAACTTTGTAAAGTCAAGCTTCAGCTAAATTTTGTCAATAGTGTGTAACAGACTATAGGTATCATTACCCTGCTGAAAAAAACATTAAATCACAGAAATTCTAATGGTTTCCAATGAATACCATTATAAACCAGCAATTAGATTTTTCCTTTAAAACCATTGCAAAATTCCTTTTCGTAGTGTATTTTGGACATTATTCCAACAGGATTTAATGGTGTTCTATAAATTTCCATCCGCCAGATTACACCCCACCTGGCCACCAATAGAATCCATCACATACCAGTAGAGACCATTACCTCCACTACCTTGCAGTCTAGAACATGCAGTATGCCTTTCTATCCGATAGTTATCTCCTTGACTGCTAAAATACAGTCAGTGCTGCCTACAAAATGCATTCTGATTCAAGAAAAAGAAAAGATATTAACTTCCAACATTCCAGCAACATTTATTAAAATTTATTTATAAATAACAGGTAATTAACATTCACTTTTCTTTAGTGCAAACAATTTCCAATAAGAATAAATACAATTACGTAAAATTTTTGTAAACAAGGCAAGCTCTTCTAACTTGACAAACACAAAATAAATATAACAAAATGCTACATATTTCAATCGAAACTGATATGTAGCATTTAAAATATTGGACAGCACACATTCAAGTATAAAGAGCATAACATTTTCTTTACAGAGTAAAGGCTGCCAGTAAGTGGCATTACAAAATAAAGTGCAGAACAAATCCTGACCCCAACCGAAGTCTTACAAACCTTGCTGAAACTTCTTCTCCCAAAGGCAAGTACAGCATTTACAAATTTTTGGCCAAAAACACTAACATATCTACCTTTGCCGGTTTCAAACATGAGCGATCACATGTCACAACGTTTCCGTTAGCACTAAAGAGTCTCTCCGATGGGGAACTTGTGGCTGGTATACATAGGTATTTGCGAGCCAGTTTGCTCAGTCTTGGAAAGTTAACCCTATGTACTTTCCACCAAGCCAAGGGATCTTGCTCTGCATCAATAGCAGCAGTCATGAGGTAGCTGTTTAGCTCAGCTTCCATGGAGTCCTCCAACTGCACAGATGAAGCAGGGGGCACAGCAGTGCTCTTGAAGAAGCTGCCCAGTGACCGCTTGCCCTTCTTCACTTTGGATGTTGATGGTTCTGCCTCTGCTGCACTTTGATGAACGCCACATGTGGTGCTAAGACGAACCCTCTTCTCCTGAAAAACAAAGAACTGTCTTTTCAATCTAATACAATTTTGAGCAACTGGGCATTTTTATGTAGGCATTTAAAAATGGCATAGATTTAACATACTGTATAATAACAAGCTATTATAACAATGTAATTTAGAGGTATTATAATGTTGCTATCTGCTGCAATTTTATGCTATTAAAAATATATTTTTTATTTTTAGCATATTCTATTGCTTTTGCACATTGATGCACTTGGAATCAAAACAAGTTACCTTTTGTGCCTCCTGTTCCATTTCTAATTTGACTCTTGCTCTGATGTCTGGAATATTCTCTTGTTTTACATAGTCCATTTTGAATCGCGGATCAAGGAATGAAGCTACATCAAGAAGCTCCTGTGTGGCTGGGTCACTATATTTGTCTTCCATATAGCCAAGGGCCCTTGACTTTATGGCCTTTGTTAGATCGGTGTCATCGTCCTTTTCAGCCAAGGTTTCTGTTTTCAGGAGATGCAGGACTGGCTTCAGATAGGATACACTGACATATGATTCACCAGATAAGGCACCTGTAAAGTCTTGGAGAGGACGTAGGCCAGCATTGATAGATTCGAGTACCTCTGTGTCCTGCCAGGTGGGACCAAGTGACGTGTCTTCCTGTCTTCAGACAGAACTTGAGACAAGGCCTTGCTCTGCTCCAAGACCCTCTCTATCATCTTCTGCCTAGAGCCCCATCTTGTTGGACACTCTGTGATCAAGGAATGCCCTGGCAGATTCAAATGTTCTTGTGCCTCACTCAGTGCATTTTTCTTTTTCCAGCTGTGTGAGAAATGGCCAACCAGCTGCTTACAAAGTCCTGTTGCCCGATTTACCCTTGCATCATCCTTCAAAGCATTTTCTGGAAAAAAAACATGAAACCTAAATATTGTGCATGCTTGATTCTGATTTGCATTTGCCAGACTTAATGTAGTTTTCAAGTTTCAAGTTTATTTGTAATATGTACAGATTATCAGTGACAGTCTGACTCTGTACTGTACATTAAAATGTTTAATGTGAGACATTATTCTACAGCAGTGTTGACCATAGCTAAATTTAAGAAATGGGAACAAATAATAGTAGTAACATCAATAATAATAAATTATAATAATAAAATATACATTTAAGTTTATCTTATTTAATCATATTATTTTTTAATAATTAACAAGCATATTGCATCTAATTACACATAAATAGAGAGAGGCAAACTTACCAATGGCAAGATGCAGCCTGTGGCCAAAACACTGAAGTCTGGTCCATTCGTTTAATTCCATAGCTTTTACAACGTTTGCTGCATTATCAGTTGTAATGCACGTCTGTCCCTCTTCGTTCAGACCACACCAACTGGATAAATACTCCCTTAATCCATGGGCTATATTCTGTCCCGTGTGGTCTGCGGGAAAATATGCCGTTTGCAGACAGTCATTATTGATTAAGTGCACAGTGAGACTAAGATACGGTTCGGTCGTCCTGCTTGACCACAGGTCTGTTGTTGTGGCATAAAATTCCACGCTTGACTGTTCCGCCTCAACTTTATTCCTACATTCAATATACAGCTGTGGGATTGCAATTTGGCTAAAATATGTGCGAGAGGGAATTGTATATCTCCTATCCAACATTCGGATGAGGTTTTTACACCCCTCTTTGGTCACAACATTAAAAGGCACTATGTCTTTAGCGAGGTAGTGGGTTATGGCGTTAGTTATCTCCTGATGCCTTCGTGAGGTCTTTTCATATGGTGAAACAGCCGCAAACTACTCTGAAATTGTACTCTGTTGTTGCTTGCTACTAGATTGTGTCACTTGCAGCACTTTCAGTCGACTTCTTAGCAATACACTCCTCAAAAAGCCGCCTGTGGTGTTTTTTCAAGTGCTGGTAGAGGTTTGTTGTATTCCCACGCGATGTAGCAACAAGTCTACGACAGCTCTTACAAATTATCTTTTTTTGTTCTACATCTGTCTTTTCGAATCCGAAATAATCCCAGATCACAGACGTTCTGTTTATCTTGGGTATTAATTCGCCCGATGCGTGGTCTGATTCTGAAGACGCCATTATCACACTCCACCGCGCTTCTCCGTTTTTTTTTTAATGACGGGTGTCACGGCATTACGCAATTGGCTAGGGCAGTGCTGATTGGGGCAACACTCACTCAGTTGGAGGCTCAATTGGTCATTAAGACTGCCACACAAAGTCACACAGTCACGCGTTTGCTCTTGAACAGATTTGCAGGTGTTTTTTAATCGCATCCACATCGCAGCCCTTTGCGATTAGCAAATCGCAACGTTTCAAATTGTGATTCGATTTCGATTAATCGTTCATCCCTAATCTTGGTGGCCTTGAACTTTTTCATGTTTCCCAAAGTTGGCTTTTATTAGCCACAGGTATGGGCCATTGGTGGTACTGATGTGTTTTGCGGTGTCTGGTGGATTCTTGCAACAACCAGGTCTGTGTTAAATGTTCTTTTGAGTTAGAATTACAAGGATATTTACTTCTGATTGGTTGGAGACATAAAAGGTTATTTGTTGCTACAGTTAACCGTCCCTTCCTGAAGTAACACTAATGGCTCTTGATCTGAAAACATGATGTGTACAGAGGCCAATTGCTGGTGTTAGACTATAAAACACTTTTCCTACAACCACGCTGACCACTTTATTTGTATTCCCAATAGATGACAGTAATTATGGTGGTTCATTTCACTCGACCTCCACATGAAAAACAGTAGGATCTAGCGTGACATTCGCACAGATTTTGTTTTTTTTGGGGTAAGGCACGTGAGGGAGAAAGGAGAGAGAGTGTATTTCGAGCATATTTTCAAAAGCACCAGATAGTGTGGATCTGTCTCTTGAAGAAACACGTCAAAGAATGTAAGCAGACTGCAAAGATAATGTCCATGATGTTGGATCAAAAACGACAAAAGACATGATGAGATTTTGCTGTTTTCCTTGAAGCTGAATTCTTCATGGACTTGATTGTTGTAATATCATGCTGAAATCCTTCTGTCTACACTAGTGCGTTTTCATTTGAAAACTGAGTTTTCGTTTTCAAAATGTTGCCCATCCACACTGAAACGTCTGAAAACGCTTACATCCATGTACTGCGCATTAGAGCCCTGCGCGGGACTGATTTCGTAATCCCGCCCCCGGTGAATTTCTGACCAATCCCGCCCTCTCCCGCAACGTGTGTTTTTCACTCCCTCACGCACCCGCAATTTGTGCGTTCGCTCCCGCCCGCACCGCGAACAATTTAGCTTAAAGATTTAAACAATGGTGAGGTATGCTAACGTTCATAATAACAGACACAGAACATTTGCGCTCAATTAAACGCACATCTTATGGTCGATAAATACGTATGTTCATGTGAAGGTAAATTTCACGCCCGACACATAACTTAACAAATGACGACATGTGACAAAAACTTTTCACTTTTGAAAGGCTACAAACATAACACCGGAACTCTTAGCCTCGAATGTCTTTACAGCAAAGTTCAACGCATTTCTCTGTAGTATCTTGCTTAACACATGCGGGGAGAAGTACTTTAAAGTACTTTAAAAATTACTTTAAATTATCTTTGAAGCAGATCTTACTTTGACCAGGGATAATGGAGCAGGTATGTCGCCTCAACCCATAGGTGCCAGATTTGTGTCCGTTGTAAATAAATACTTTTGCACATTTCTTGCAACTTACGAAGTCTAATTCTTTATCACTTTTGTCTGTAACAATGGAGAAATTTGTCCAAATGTCGGACTTGCCTTGCTTTTGTTTTGTGCCGTAAAATCCCGCTTTAATCTTCTCAACTTCATTTACTGACTCCATCCTTGCTGGTGGCTATAAATCGCTGGACCCGCACTATTTGTTTTACCCGCCCAGTCCTGCCTGCGGCAAAGGTAAAACTGCCCGCTCCCGCGAGATTTGCATTGGGTCCCGCGGGATCCCAATCCCAATACAGTCCTCTACTGCGCATGAGTAAATCCTAAAACACGTCAGCATGTGTCATTTCTGTCAGGTGTTTATTTACTTTCTGCTTTATTATGTTGCGGCAATGTGGAGCAAAGACACCGTTTTTGAAATAGACGGAGTTACGAAGGTAACTTAGAGGTGTTGCTGCGGGTAACACAAGACTATAAAGCTGCTAAAGAGAAAGTGAAACTTAACTCGCTCTCCGCTGCCAAACAATAACTGCGAGTAGTTAAATATTCCGTCTCCTAAAATGCAATCTAAAGTATGCATGAACTGACATTAATGCTATCAAACAGGAGAGCAGCCGAAACAACTGCGTCATGACGAAAAACACGTCATCGTTTTTAGACCCCTCCATTTTCCTCATGCACACTACATTGCAAAAATGGCGTTTTCAAATGTATCCACTTTCGAGTGCGTTTTCCAAAAGCTCTGTTTTCGTTGACAAAAACGCCGTCTCAGTGTGGACGAAAGGCCCAAACAGAGAGAAAAAATGCATTTTCAAACGAAAACGCATTAGTGTGGACAGGGTCTTAAAGGAGAAGTTCCCCGGAATGAGTATTCTGTCAGTTACTTATCTTTATGTCATTCTAAACCAATGTCTTTCCTTCACAAAACACCAAATCATTTATTTTGTAGAATGTCATAGCTGTTTTTATATACAGTAAAAGCACATGTTGACTAGGGCCTCAACCTCCAAAATAAACCGACAAGTGACTTTAAAGTAATCTACACAACATCAGGATCAGGTTTAGGATTCACTTTCATTTTAAAGGAATAGTACCCAAAAATGGACCCCATTAACTTGACCATAGTTATATTTATTCCTACTATGGAAAGTCAATGGGAACCATTTTTTGGGGTGAACTATTCCTTTAAAGCTGCTCAGGTACATACTGTAAATGGATAGTTGAACCAAAAATAACAATTCTGTCATTATTTCACCCTTACATCTCTTAAAATTGAATATGACTCTTTCTACTGTGAAACAGAAAAGATACTTTGAGAAATGTCTCTGTGGTTTTGTGTCCGTAATGGAATCAGTGTGGACTAATGTTATTTGGTTACCAACATCCTTCGAAATATCTTCTTTTGTGTTCTGCAGAAGAAAGAAATTCATACAGGTTTGGAATGACATGAGAGTGAATAAATTATGAAAAAATGTCTATCCCTTTAATGCAAATTCGTAAACTTCATAATGTAAAAAGCAGGTCAACAGCTGCTTAAATGCCAGTCAGACATGACAGATCACCTTATATCTGTCACAACTGATGGTTAAATCCCTCCTGCCAATGCATATAATGTAGGAATGAAAGCTCGCACCTTAGATCAGAGTAAACTGGTGTGCTAGCCGCACCAGCTCGCTGTAGGTATTCACGCTTTGAATATGGAGATGCCTCACAGCCTTGGACGCTCCTCATTTACACACACGTCCCGTAAAATAATCTCACGGGAGAACTGGGCCTGTTTGATCTGATCCAACAAGGCACTGCAGGCAGGGGGTATAATCAACCAGCTCTGCTATCCCTCCGTTTCCAATGTCTCCCTCATATTCTCCTTTCATCACTCATCCTTTGTCAGTGCACGGTGATGGGTTGGGTGCTCACGTTTTTGGTTTTTCGATTAAGACTTGAAAATGCTGGAGATACAGTACATCAACCACAGAGAGATGTAATGTGGGATGATGCCAATGTAATTATATCAGCAGCCTAAAATCGTGTGGTATAGGTAAATAAAATGTTTGCGTGCTTGAGGTGTCTAGGCTTCAGGTTCTGCACATGATGGGGATTATGGAAATGGAGTTGCATCAACACTGAGATGACAGAAAGAGCGAAGGTAATGGTAATATGATGACATTTTGTGGACGATATTGATGCATAATGCATGGTTTTATTTTTGTCTTATTACTTGTTATTGTTGTGTCAAAAAGCATGATTAAAACAATTCAAAATCAATCAAATATTAGGGCACTTCAACATGAAAGCAAATAAAATAAAAATGTATTATGTCCATTTTTGTTTTGTTCATGACACTTTTATCCTCTGTGTCACAGATGACTTTCAGAGCTACTATTGCCTGAAACCTGTGAAATTTATAGCTTGCTCTTAAATATTTACTGATGTCTTTAAACAAGAAACCAGCCATTTTCAGGTCCATTTGCTCTCTCTGTAATATCCGCTAATGTTCTGTCAGCGGGTGAAAGCCTGGCTAAAACTACTGAATGCATCAAGTCTATCAGCCTGTCATGAATATTTCAGCGTTTCATCCAATTGGACAAACTTTCTAGCATGGCCTGATTGCGTTCAGGGGAGCAGTTTTCCGCTGCCTGCCATCTGAATTATGAAGTCAGTGAATATCGAAAGGACTGGTTACAGAAGGTGTTTTTTGGAAGTCAAAGAAGTCATTGTGAAATAAAGTTTTTATTAGAAGGATTATTTTGGGGTTACTGTTTCTTCAAGTTCCTTTTTCTGTTTCAAACCAGGAATTCACACTATGGTATATTTTCATTCTTAATTGCTGTGAAAGTTCTCAGTTAAAACGTATGTTAATATGTCACTGGTTCCTGTGCCAACTGTGTCATTCAGACAAATCTTTTTTGGATGTTTTTTTAAGGATGTGATGGCGTGAATTCCAATAAAAATGACGAAATTCCATTGAAAAGCATTGAGTATGAAATAGTATTTTATGAGTGCATTCCAGATGGGTCAAGCTGAAACAGCATCACTTTCCATGGAGCAAAATGTCAGATTTTGCCTTAGACATTGAATTCATTGAGCTGTGGTGCTCAAGTGCTATTTTCTGTATTGTCATGGTGACAGACTTAACACTTGTTCCCATGACTTCAGTAATGTGTCCCCCCCACAGATGGATTAAAATATAGGTTCCAAATTCCAAAAATCTATCATTTTCAAGCGTGCAGTAATTGTATAGCTTTATAATGACCCGTGTATTTGACATCATGTTTGTAACATGCAAGTTTGGCAATGCACGGCAAGATGGTCGTGGGTTTAATTCCCAAGGTACGCATATACTGATAAAAGATGTTATTTGAGGTGAAGGAAGAAGAGTCTTGTTTTATAGCCTTAATTTGTTAAATGATTTTTCTAAAATGTTATATGATATGAGTCAACATAGATCATAATTAGGGATGTAATGATTCACTCAGCTCACGATGCGAGTCACGATTCTGATCTCACGATGCGATTTATTCACGATTTACTCACGATTTATTTTTACAAAATGAGTTGAAACAAATTAGAAATGAACAACTTCCCTTGCATTATTTCTTAAATGCTTCACGTTTCTTTGTATAATAAAATAATGTTTTATTTCAAATAACTGCAATTTTATAACAAATTAATATTAGAAAAAGTCTCTTTAATATAAACAAACTAATACTGTCTGAGCTTTTCTTGGATTTTTTTGCATTTAAGAAATATCAGCATGTCCACGTTTAGATTTGCAGTGAAAATAGCGGCCCCTGCTGTTCAAAAAATGTATTGCGATTCAGTTCACACCTCAACCGATTTGAATCGTCACACATTATAACCGATTTTCAACCGGTTTCACGGTGAATCGTTACATCCCTAATCATAATAGATGAGTCATTACATTTGTTCAATTTTAGGGAAGACAATGTTAGGGAGTTGTGGTTGGTTGCCAAGGTGATGATGATTATAATGATTCTTTTACTAATTATTTTAATACGTTTCATTATTACTAGTCCACGTTCAAAGTGTGTTTGGATAGTAACCGGACAGTAGGGAGGAGAGATTTATGAGGTGTTTTACACAGTACTCTGTCACGGTCAACTGTTTATTGAGTTGTTTAATATCTAACTTGCTGCCGCTCACCAGATTTACACTACCCCACTCACTTTCAAATGCTTTTACGTGATGCTTGTGGGCGGGGCCCCGTTTTGTGGTTCTCCCTTCGAGATGCCACCGTCTGTTTTTATTTCAACAATACTACTGTAAATCACATGTTGAAGTCTGAGAATAGAACAGAGACTTTTTTGTTGATCTAGCAGAAGAAAGCAGCCTCTGAATCTTTTGCTGTCCACCTTCTTTACAGGAAGCTGTTGTGAGTGACCGCAGTGGAGTCTCCTCTGATTCAACATGACAGCAGTGGAAAGCGTCGGCTCTTTGTCCTGTCACCTCTCATGGCTGCTTCAAGAGCTCGCCTGTGTCTTTTTGTCATCCAGCGCTCTGATGTGAGTATACAGAAGTGTTGAGGCTGACATTTGTCAGAGGAATTATGTGAAAATGAAAGTGGTCACATGGCGTCTCACAGGAAGTGCAGGTGTCGGTGGAAGCGGGTCTGAAATCAGATTCTTACAGCGCTTGCAAAGCAGTGTGACTTAAATTGATCTGCAAGTTCTGTGTTTTCTGTGATTTTTTCTTTCTTTCTGTGGTTTGTTTGTATAGCCTGAGGACTATAGACGGTTTCAAAAAAGAAGCCTCAAAGAATAGAGTCCCTGTAGATTATTTCTGAAAACAACCAAAAGAAATTACAAGTAAATTACTTAAGATAGCAAGTTAAAAGTATGTCTAGCATAAAACTTAAACTTAAAAAATAAATGAATAAAAATGTGCGTTTTTGAAAATCCCCCTCTAGAATCACATTCAGTATTGACCAACATTACCATTTTTCAAAACGTGCATTATTATGCACATACTGTAGTACACAAACATAGCGTGACTTTGTTTGAAATGAAGTTTAATAGGGAGATAATTATGACTTTAGCACAAATACGTTTTTTCCCAGCATTTTATGCTCGTTATCAAGTCATCCAGGTTAGCTGTCATAAATGTGCTCAAAAATGATCACAGTTTGCAGGTAGATGCTATCGAGCAGATCTCTCCGGGAGGGTTGGCTATTGAAAAATACCCAAAGACAGGCACTGAAGTCCCCCGATGTTCCTTTGAGCATTCGTCAATTGCATATAGATCAGGCTGTCAAATTCCACACGAGTTTCGCTGTTGGCAAATCAATATTGTATAATGGAGCAGCCTGTTTGGGTAACAGCATGACACTCGAAACTCTTTCCGTTCACCTCGTAACATGTCTGCAGGAGAGATGTGTAAATCTAGTTGGTGGGTTTCCTGAATGACTAATCGGTGTTGAGGAACCTTGTACTGGTTTAGGATGAGACATGTTTCTTTAGGTACAAGAAATGTTGTTTTGTTCATAGGGCTGTCACGATTATTAAATAATCGTCTCATCGCGATTGTTTGACCTCATCGCGATGGTTTCAGATCATCGCAATTATTGCACATCTCTATAGAAGACATTAGGGTGAGCTGTAGTGCATCTGCATATTGCATATTTTATTGCGTATCACTTTAAAAAAAACTAAAGCGTATACCATAAAAATAACCTGTAGTACAATTTTATATTATTTCAGTGTGAAAACCAGTCTACCAAAATCTCATTAACATAGAAGTAAACTTTTATTGTAGTCTTGCAAGTGAGATAAAAAACATACTAGAAGCTTTTCTGATAGCATTTTAATGGTGGCTTCAATTCACTCCTGATCAATTTACTTTATTTACAGGTATTTGGCGGTTGTATTATTGACAGGTAAAAGCCTAAACCTTAAGTATGATGACCCATACTTTTTTCTTATGTATTTCCAAGAAAAAGAACATAGTCTTTATATTCAGAACAATATGGTCGTTTCAAAGCTGAATAAAAAATGTATGAGAATTAAAAGTCAAAGCTCTAAAACAGACAATTAATCATCATAATCGCAAGGATTTATTAGACAATTAATCGTCAGCCAAATTTCATAATCGTGACAGCCCTATTTGTTCAGAACAGTTACAGTGAGTATAGCATAACATAATGTGCCATTTATTTTCTATTTTTCAGGATATACTTTTATTAAAACTAATGGACTAGTCTACCAAGGTGACCCTTTTATAAATCATTCTTATTGTCACAGTTCCTTGATCCTCATTAAACTTTTAATCTGTTTGCTGAATGATATACACTTCCAAGTTGTCTAACTCAAATATTGTTATACTCAAACTCTTATAGTCCGTTGTCTAAGCTTTAGATTTGCTTCAGCATCTATGTGGTCCAAGTAGTCGGTTCAGTGCTCTTATAGTGGGCATGCAGAGAAAAAAGCTTAGTTTTTTCTGTCATGTTTTCTTTAAAATAAATAAATTACTCCAGACAAGGACCTTGATATTTGTAAGAAAAGTAAAAAAACAGCCCATGGCTGCACAATCTTCACATTAAATCCAGTCAACGTAGGGGGAAAAGTTGCGTTTTTGAAGCTCCAGAATCAATATTTTCTCTCATGCCTATGGTGGTTCTTTGCTACTTTTTGCTTCTTTTTTATAGCCTTTTCTTATCTTGTGTGCATTTAAAGGGACAAACATATTTAGTTCTTACCACCCCTAAAGGTTTAATCAAAGATAACATCTGAATTTCAATGGCTGGTAGAAAGATATTATTTTTCCCTCTCAGAGGTGCATCCTTTAACTGTGGGCTGTTAGAGGTGCTTCAGGGGTTTTCAAGGCTCTGAAGTAATCGAGGCTCTGAAGAATTGCGGTTTGATCGCACCAATGCCTTTTTGCTCTAGACGTCTCACATTACCACTAACGCTTGACATTTTCATTGTTAACTGCGACACTTCAAATGCGACCAAAAATAACGATCGGCCTCTCCAAATGCTTGTGTGGAGCTTCACGCAGTGTCACAGGCGCAGATGTTGCCATAAACTGCACTGTAGTGTGGTAGCAACTTATTTTTAGAAAATGGGTTGATTAAATAGTTTCTGTTGTTGTGGTGGTTCAGGGGGGATTTTTTTCTTTTGGGGATAGCATCATGTGTGGTGCGAGATATGACAAAATTTTTTCTGTTCATTTGTCCCCCCCCATAATTTGCATCCTGCAGGACTTGGATTAAAGAAATAGCTGTAAGTCTTTGATTTACAATACAAATTCACCAGCGGTCTATGCTTTATCTTTCCTAATAAGCACAAAAATGTATGAACTTCTGTACTGTGTACAGTTTCCTATTTTCTTTTCATCACGACGTCCAAGTCGTTTTGTCCCTTGACACAGTATTCATGGTATTTGACCAGAGAGAATTACTTTTGTGTGAGCGTTTGTTCTCATTGAGACAAAATCGGAGTGTTCAGTGTGTGTCATTGACAAACACAAAGACGCTTGCTCTGACATCATTCAGTACAAAATCTGAGGATCGTGTTGCTCTCCGCGAAGAAAAGGAAGAGACTTGTTACTGGAAACAAACTCTCTCATTGGTTTTCTATTTAATGTTTACTGTCGGATATTATTTGGAATGTTTAGATAACTATGCTTAATATTTTGTTATTTTAGTGAAGGGCTGTTTAACGAATAAACACAATCAATCGCATCCAGAATAAAAGTTTGTGTTTACATAATATATATGCATATTCATTTTGTATTTATATTTTTTTAAATATACAAATGAATAAATAATTATATACGAATAATCGCGATTAATCGCATCCAGAATAAAAGTTTGTGTTCACATAATATATATCTGTGTACTGTGCATATAAATTTTGTATTTATATTTGAAAAAATATATAAAAATATTTATATACGAATAATCGCGATTAATCGCACCCAGAATAAAAGTTTGTGTTCACATAATATATGTCTGTGTACTGTGCATATTAATTTTGTATTTATATTTTAAAAAAGGATAAATGAATAAATATTTATAGATCATTAAAGTGATCTATAAATATATACATGCAAATGTTTCCTAAATATATACATATATGTGTCCGTGTGTGTTTTTATATAAATACAAAATAAATATGAACAGTTCACAGACATATATTGTGTAAACACAAACTTTTATTCTGGATACGATTAATTGCGATTCATCATTGAACGGCCCTGTTTTTGTGTAATCGTTCATTTTCTTCTGGTCTTTTTTTGCTTTTTTTTTTTAAGTTTAGTGAGCTGCTTCCTGTTTACTGCTTACATAGAACTAACTTACAAGTCAATAAACCTCACAAGAATATGTGTAGTTAGGCAGCTCACTAGTTTTTAAAGCAGAGCCAATGCTCTTCTCTATGTCTCTTCTATGTTCTTCTTTTCCTCTGCTTCCATCATTTCTATCCTCTCTCTCCCTCTCTAAATCATTAAGTCTGATTACATTGAGCTGATGGCTTGTGTAGAATCAATTGGCTGTCGATTTCTAACAGTTCCCCCTGGCTGTGAAGTGGGAACATCACGGTATAAATAAAAAACATGGAGCCATTCTGGCTAATAGAATGTCCCAATTCAAAACCAGGCTATAAAGAGATTGCCATTCTTCAGCGTATCTCCACGTCCTCTTCCGAGCCTCTGCTGGCAGCCTGTTAGCATCCAACCTAGGCTAAATCTTAATACAATATCCCAGAGATGGAGGGCGGATGGATTGATTCATCACCATGGAGATTTTGTTATGGCGGAAGGGAAGCTAAAAGCAAGGAGATTGAAATTGATTTTGGTTCCTAATGCTGTTTGGCTGTTGATTTATATTCTCGTGATGGAATTATTACCTGCTATGCTTGTCTTTTGTTTGTCTGAATAAATGCGTTTATGAGGGACTGTTGGGAAGAGAGGAGAGATGCTGTCAGTTTCTGTCTTTGTGAATAAAAGCTGACAGCCCAAATAGCTGTTTATATTTTTGTGTCTGTCTGAAGGAGTGTTCTCCAAAATGGATTTGACAGCTGTTCGGTGTGTTTGTTCGCCACTATGGTCATCTTTTCTTTGACTGACAGCTGGATAAGGGCGGTAGAGATGTGCTAGAAGAAGCTTTGGGGGCTGTGTGGAACCATAAAATGCTCCATTGAAATCCTGTGACCTTGGCGAGGTGTCCACTAAAGGCTTGTTCTTGCATAGATACTGTAACTGCTGAAAGACCCCTGGGAAGCTGCCCTCCATCATGCCTGCGCTAGTATCGATTTTTATGCATCATTTCACACAGATATCAAGCAGGTCCCTTCAGCGTTTCGTTGGCCTCACAGTGAGATTGAACAAGACGAGGCTGGCCATGTGGAAAGAATTTGTTGTGCATGTTTTGTGCAGTGTAATGTTTTATAATAGTGTATCTATCCATCTTTCTTTCTCGCATAAAAAATTAATTAAAATGCCAAAAGCCGTGCCATGGGATCTGCCCACTTCAGTCAAAATACTGTATTGAGATTAAGATTGCGTTATATAATTAAAGGAGTAGTTCACCGTCAAAATGAAAATTCTGTCATTATTTAGATGACCTCTTGTTTTAAACCTGTATTACCTTCTCTCTTCTGCAGAACACAAAAGAAGATCATTTGGAAAAATGTTGGTAAAAGAAAACCGTCGGTCCCCATTGACTTGCATTGGTTGTGTGTCCATACAATAGAAGTCGATGGGGACCAACGGTTTTTGGTTACCAACATTTTTCCAAATATCTTCTTTTGTTTTGCAGAAGAAAGAAAATCACACAGGTTTAAAATGACCACAGGGTGAGTAAATGATGACAGAATTTTCATTTTGAAGGCGAACTGTTCCTTTAAGGTTGTTATGGTTGTGTCTGTGTTTCTTTTTATGAAGTGTCCTCAAAAGCCCGTCAAATGACCGCGGGGTAATCTGACAACATTCCTCTCTTATGTTAGAAGTCTTAGAACCAAGAACACAGCATGTACAAACCAGCTTTGATATTTCCCTGCGCTAACATGCTGACACACGTTCTTTCCTAAAAACCTAAATACTCACCAACTTCTCCCCCCACATCCACTGCATCATATACATCCGTCTCTTGGCTTTCTTCAGCTCATCATTTGAAAAGAAGCCCTTCATCATGTTAAGAGTGTGTGTATGGGCTGTGTATGGCAGACCCAGATGAAAAGACGCTTTTGACAGGAGATTGTTGAGTATCTGCTCTTGAGGTGCTGTGAGATTTTACGTAACGGTCAGATTACTGTGTGTGAAGAAAATCTGGATTACTTCTTCTTAAAATAGGGTACAGCCAACATGAAACGCATTCACACGTGTCGTGTCTTATAGTGAAACAAGATATTCGGCGAGAAAGAAATGTGGGAATGGGATTTAATTTAATCCATGGGGAGATGACTGGTTTGAGTTGCTCGAACTCTTTAAACCCGGATGAGAATTAGCATTTTTAAGCCATGTGTTCCCACTGGAATATACTTGTCTTGAGGACTCAAGTAATGATTTTTGTTGAGGTTTTCACATAGTCACACCTCTAAAATAAAAAAATGAGTAGGCCTACAGCTGTCGTATGGGTGTAAATTTGTGTGAAGAATCGGTCAAACTGAAGTTTTACTGTAACTTGATAGCAATCGTTTTAATAGAAAACCTTGAGAGTCTCTTTAATTTATGTTATCCACATACCTTATTTTACAAAAAAAACCCTACTATTCTATAAACTAAAATCTCATTAGAACGACAATATTAAAAATGGATGTTATGGCTGAACATCCCTGAACTTCTCCAGCATTAACTGCAGATTGAAAGCAGACATGGAAGTTTCATACACTGTTGCACACTCGCTGCTCTTCAGGAATCTGTTGATTTGAAGTGTGCTGCTCTATCCCATAAACACTTCAAAGCTGTCCAACTCCCTTGCCTTGCTCATCTCCGGGTTTCTTGTCTTAGACCAGCCAAATTAAAGTTTAACTTCCTCACTTTCACTGTAATATCTTCTTTGCTACTAAATCTTCTCTCTCGCTTTTTAAGTCGTTTGATGAATATCCTGGCTAATGGAGAACTATTTAACTCTAATCTTTCACTGTTAAATATTTATCATTGGGTAATGAGAACGATAATCTCTGTGTGGCTTTGCTTTTTCGAAGATGGAGAGAAGAAGTTACATGACGTCTGCCATCTTTTTTTTTGCTCACTCTCTTTCTCTTGGACTCTCTTATTATATAAATTATGATTTAGGTAGATTGGAGCTGTTCTGTACTTGTATGCCTGTTAAATTGATAGAAACATATTAGCTTTTCAGGAACAATAATAACAATATATATGAGTTGTATCAAATATATTAATATTAACAAGATGCGCCACTGCCGTTACAATGAATGGCGAGGAATATGGCCGCTCTAGTCAAGGCAGTCCCGCCTTCCAGTGAAGCGAGCCAATCGTTAATCAATAAAGACTGACGATTCCCTGGGGCGGGGCTCTCGTGGGGCGCTTGCGCAGTAGATGAGGCGACATCGAAAAATGTGTTTTTTAGCGCAATTTAAGCTTAGCAAAGCAAAGTTATGAAACAGTTCATGTCATGGTTTATTATTGATCGGAAATATGTTGTTCAATTGTGATTTTTGCAAGCGATTTTAGAAATATTTGCCTTCCCCCATTAAAGTAGATAGGACTGTGGTTTTGCTATGACGTAAATAGCTGCCCAGAGGCGTTGCGAACATGGCCGCAGAGTGGCACGACTTCGTTAACGGACTCAATTCACCACATCCTCCTGTTTTTCATTTTTTAAGCTTAACTTGCCTCAAACTTATATGAATGACTTTCTCTGACAAATGACTCGACTTATTAATACTCAGCCGCTAAACCTTCAGCACAATTGCTTGTCCTTATTTTACCTGTGGATCAAGTTTAAACCAGAATGCACCAGACACGATCAGTCTTTATATATATATATATATATATATATATATATATATAAGTTAAGCTTAAAAAAATGAAAAACAGGAGGATGTGGTGAATTGAGTCCGTTAACGAAGTCGTGCCACTCTGCGGCCATGTTTGCAACGCCCCTGGGCAGCTATTTACGTCATAGCAAATATATAATGTATATGCAAAGGAGACATTCCACCGAGCCGGTGGCTTCCAGAATTTACAACAGTCCCAAAGAGCATATCCTCTTAGCTAGACATACAATCCTGGCAGAACTGAACCCTATGGTTGGGATAATAACTTCATAGAACAGTACAAATCAAACGAAATACTTGTGCGGAATCATTTAAGGTTTTCTGAGTGCCGTGGGAAGAAACCGTCCTTGTGTGTCATGATGCCGTCACCCTTGAGGCACCTTCGGGCAGAACTGGTTCTGCCCTTCTGCGTTATTCTCTATGGAGCTGCGCTATAAAGCTCTGCGGTTTCAGGCTACACCGTTTACGTTCAAATTGAGTGATCTTGAAAAACATCTAACCATGTGCTCGAGCAAAGACTTATATGAGAGAGAAATGATATCAGATGAGAATATTTTGTTGCTTTCATACTGTTTCACAGTTAGCCCAGTTATTACTGGCAACTGGAACTATCCATTTATAAAGTGTAATGTAATATAAAATGGCTAAAGCCCTATTCGCACGGGATTAGTATTATCTGGGGACCTCGTGTGATTTAGAAATGACCTCCCCACATCTGTATAAGTGAAGCCTGTGATTTTACTCAAATTGACAGATTTATTTCCCGGATGTGATGGCAGGGCTTTGCATATAGTTTGTATAGCCTATAGTTGTATGGTGTTTAATGATATATGACTGTACCTGTCAGCATTTGAGACCAGTGATCGCGAACCGGACAGATCACCGCGATCACGGGTCTCACATCAACTCAACTCAACTTTATTTATATAGCACTTTTTACAATTTTCATTGTTACAAAGCAGCTGTACATGAGACATATTGACTATAAGCAAAACAATGTTGTACCTGTGAAAACAAGAAAAAGGTGAAAACACAGAAGACAGACACACCCACATACAAAACACTCCACACACAATATGCACACGTACTAACACACACACACGGACGCGCACGGACGCGCACGCACACACACGCACGCACACACGCACGCACAGTGAGAGCACACATTTAAGATAAGGAGAGAGAAGCACAGGTCAAATATAACAGACTATAAATTCCTATATGCAATATTAATTAAGTTAAACTTTAATGTATGTTATGTCGCAATTTAAGTAGCCTACAAGTTATAATTAGGGTAGGCCTATAGCATATCAACAAGATAGCCTACATTATATAATGTTTTTATTATTTATAAAGAAGAGTTTTATGTGTGTAAACAAAAAAGCGATTAAAAAGCAATGGACAAAAAGTACAGAACACATTTGATCGCGCGCAGAGCGAATGAAAAAGCCGCTAATAAAGCATACTGCCCAGATGAGCTAATTTATAGAACATACATAGGCTAAACACTCGAGTCCGCATGAGATTATGATGTTAATATTATTTTACATGTTCTTGTTGAGGAAATGCAAACGTTATGCTCGGATGAAAGTCGGCTCAATGTTTGTGAACAATAACTCCGTCTGAGGAATCTGCGCAAACTCTGCATGGGCACACACATAACAGTGCTAAGCGATCACGTTTATTCAAGTGCTTTTTTGTGATAAACATTATAATCAAAGAAATTTCAAAGTTCTGTGAATCTAGAAACTGAGACGTTCTTATCTCAGTTTTATTGAGTGTGCTCGAGATGCATTCACCGCATTTACAGCTCATTCTGCCATCAAATAACGTAAATCTGTCTTTCATGCATTTTAAATATGAACATATTGATAATTATTATTAAGTAATTGTTAACATAACTGTTTGTGGCTTTAGATCATTATCTACATTTTCGTTTTTGCCTGCATTCCGCGCTTCCGTCTGCATTTTCCGCATGGCGCCAAAAAGAACATGATACAGTATGGTTGTGCATGGCTCAGTGAAATTATTGTTTTGCCACTTTGATATGACATAGTTTGCGTAAAACCTACCCATTTTCCACCTTCAAAACAGCCCTACANAATGGAGAACTATTTAACTCTAATCTTTCACTGTTAAATATTTATCATTGGGTAATGAGAACGATAATCTCTGTGTGGCTTTGCTTTTTCGAAGATGGAGAGAAGAAGTTACATGACGTCTGCCATCTTTTTTTTTGCTCACTCTCTTTCTCTTGGACTCTCTTATTATATAAATTATGATTTAGGTAGATTGGAGCTGTTCTGTACTTGTATGCCTGTTAAATTGATAGAAACATATTAGCTTTTCAGGAACAATAATAACAATATATATGAGTTGTATCAAATATATTAATATTAACAAGATGCGCCACTGCCGTTACAATGAATGGCGAGGAATATGGCCGCTCTAGTCAAGGCAGTCCCGCCTTCCAGTGAAGCGAGCCAATCGTTAATCAATAAAGACTGACGATTCCCTGGGGCGGGGCTCTCGTGGGGCGCTTGCGCAGTAGATGAGGCGACATCGAAAAATGTGTTTTTTAGCGCAATTTAAGCTTAGCAAAGCAAAGTTATGAAACAGTTCATGTCATGGTTTATTATTGATCGGAAATATGTTGTTCAATTGTGATTTTTGCAAGCGATTTTAGAAATATTTGCCTTCCCCCATTAAAGTAGATAGGACTGTGGTTTTGCTATGACGTAAATAGCTGCCCAGAGGCGTTGCGAACATGGCCGCAGAGTGGCACGACTTCGTTAACGGACTCAATTCACCACATCCTCCTGTTTTTCATTTTTTAAGCTTAACTTGCCTCAAACTTATATGAATGACTTTCTCTGACAAATGACTCGACTTATTAATACTCAGCCGCTAAACCTTCAGCACAATTGCTTGTCCTTATTTTACCTGTGGATCAAGTTTAAACCAGAATGCACCAGACACGATCAGTCTTTATATATATATATATATATATATATATATATATATAAGTTAAGCTTAAAAAAATGAAAAACAGGAGGATGTGGTGAATTGAGTCCGTTAACGAAGTCGTGCCACTCTGCGGCCATGTTTGCAACGCCCCTGGGCAGCTATTTACGTCATAGCAAATATATAATGTATATGCAAAGGAGACATTCCACCGAGCCGGTGGCTTCCAGAATTTACAACAGTCCCAAAGAGCATATCCTCTTAGCTAGACATACAATTCTGGCAGAACTGAACCCTATGGTTGGGATAATAACTTCATAGAACAGTACAAATCAAACGAAATACTTGTGCGGAATCATTTAAGGTTTTCTGAGTGCCGTGGGAAGAAACCGTCCTTGTGTGTCATGATGCCGTCACCCTTGAGGCACCTTCGGGCAGAACTGGTTCTGCCCTTCTGCGTTATTCTCTATGGAGCTGCGCTATAAAGCTCTGCGGTTTCAGGCTACACCGTTTACGTTCAAATTGAGTGATCTTGAAAAACATCTAACCATGTGCTCGAGCAAAGACTTATATGAGAGAGAAATGATATCAGATGAGAATATTTTGTTGCTTTCATACTGTTTCACAGTTAGCCCAGTTATTACTGGCAACTGGAACTATCCATTTATAAAGTGTAATGTAATATAAAATGGCTAAAGCCCTATTCGCACGGGATTAGTATTATCTGGGGACCTCGTGTGATTTAGAAATGACCTCCCCACATCTGTATAAGTGAAGCCTGTGATTTTACTCAAATTGACAGATTTATTTCCCGGATGTGATGGCAGGGCTTTGCATATAGTTTGTATAGCCTATAGTTGTATGGTGTTTAATGATATATGACTGTACCTGTCAGCATTTGAGACCAGTGATCGCGAACCGGACAGATCACCGCGATCACGGGTCTCACATCAACTCAACTCAACTTTATTTATATAGCACTTTTTACAATTTTCATTGTTACAAAGCAGCTGTACATGAGACATATTGACTATAAGCAAAACAATGTTGTACCTGTGAAAACAAGAAAAAGGTGAAAACACAGAAGACAGACACACCCACATACAAAACACTCCACACACAATATGCACACGTACTAACACACACACACGGACGCGCACGGACGCGCACGCACACACACGCACGCACACACGCACGCACAGTGAGAGCACACATTTAAGATAAGGAGAGAGAAGCACAGGTCAAATATAACAGACTATAAATTCCTATATGCAATATTAATTAAGTTAAACTTTAATGTATGTTATGTCGCAATTTAAGTAGCCTACAAGTTATAATTAGGGTAGGCCTATAGCATATCAACAAGATAGCCTACATTATATAATGTTTTTATTATTTATAAAGAAGAGTTTTATGTGTGTAAACAAAAAAGCGATTAAAAAGCAATGGACAAAAAGTACAGAACACATTTGATCGCGCGCAGAGCGAATGAAAAAGCCGCTAATAAAGCATACTGCCCAGATGAGCTAATTTATAGAACATACATAGGCTAAACACTCGAGTCCGCATGAGATTATGATGTTAATATTATTTTACATGTTCTTGTTGAGGAAATGCAAACGTTATGCTCGGATGAAAGTCGGCTCAATGTTTGTGAACAATAACTCCGTCTGAGGAATCTGCGCAAACTCTGCATGGGCACACACATAACAGTGCTAAGCGATCATGTTTATTCAAGTGCTTTTTTGTGATAAACATTATAATCAAAGAAATTTTAAAGTTCTGTGAATCTAGAAACTGAGACGTTCTTATCTCAGTTTTATTGAGTGTGCTCAAGATGCATTCACCGCATTTACAGCTCATTCTGCCATCAAATAACGTAAATCTGTCTTTCATGCATTTTAAATATGAACATATTGATAATTATTATTAAGTAATTGTTAACATAACTGTTTGTTGCTTTAGATCATTATCTACATTTTCGTTTTTGCCTGCATTCCGCGCTTCCGTCTGCATTTTCCGCATGGCGCCAAAAAGAACATGATACAGTATGGTTGTGCATGGCTCAGTGAAATTATTGTTTTGCCACTTTGATATGACATAGTTTGCGTAAAACCTACCCATTTTCCACCTTCAAAACAGCCCTACAACTCGTCTTTCAAGTGGTCATTTTTGAGCGTGCTGCAATTGGCACAATGGAAACGCATGCTAGATCTGACCTAAAATTAAAACATTTCGATCCTGATACACTTTTAAAAACATATTGTTTTAGTAAGTGATTTAAACGTTTTTTAAACGAAACATTAAAATGGAAGTCATTTAAATTATAACATTTTGTGTAATTTTTTCACGTAATCGACTGTTGTTTTCAATGTCGACTAGTAGGAGCTTACCGATTAAATGTCTAGTTGATTAGTCTCGCACATCCCTAGTATGGATATGACCCAGCACCCGAAATGATATCAAAACACTTCAACACAGCCTCCATTATTCGCAACCGGTGGATAAAACCTTGAAAAATGATATATGAGCCCGCCAAATCACAGAGATTCCGATTCGCACGGGACTAATATTATCACAGGACCTCGGTGTTCCTCAAAATATGGTAGGTTATATATATGTTATATTATATTACAGACATGGCCGATTCGCACGGGATTAAGATCACAGACAACCTCTGCAATTATTACAAATGACTAGAGATCCCCAGGTAATACTAATCCCGTACGAATAGGCCTTAGTCAGTTTATATTTTATCTCTAAAATTCCTCACGCTTAGCCGTTCTGTTTTTTTCTTTTCAGAGATTAATCATTGAAATGTGCCACATTAATGGAACTATGGATCTGTGGTGCAGAAAGGTTTCACATCCAGTGCTTGTTCTGCACTTTTTGACTAATACAGGCAGGGAGGGAATTGTAAGCCATTACTTAATAAAAGCTTAATGCAGTGTGTCATACTTAATGATTTTCCCCCGTGCCTTTTGAATACAGAAGGCCTGAAATTATGTTTGTGTTCTTGGCTTGTGTGAATGAACTGAATGACTGCTGGTGAAGATTAACATTGTAGTGAAAAAGGAATAGTTCACCGGAATATGAAAAAATCTTTCATTCACTTACGGTTATCTCAATGGCGGCACATTTACAGCCGCTGAAAAAATTAAGAGACCATTTTAAAATGATTTTTGTTTTTTTCTGAATGTACTATTTATAGGGTTGTATTTAGGTAAAATGATCATTTTTCTTTCTTTCTGTGAACTACTAACAATATGTTTTCCCAAATTTCGTATATAATAAAGTTTCTATCTGCATTTATTTGCAGAAAATGAAAACTGGAGAATCAGGTCAAAAAAACAGAAAAGATGCTCTCTATTTTTTCAGACCTCAAATACTGCAAAGAAAGAAGGTTCATATTCACTTTTACGATATACAACAATGATATTTGTGCATGTATTTAGGAAAAGTTTTATTTATGTGATAATCTGGATTTTTATACAGTTTTCATGTGTCTTGTCATGCTGTCAGTTTTTCACATTGCTGTTGGATGACTTTGTCACTCCTGAAGTTTGATTTTGTTAAAAATTCAACAGACACTGGACTGGAATGGCCACAATACATCTAGAAATGCAGACTAAATGGTCATTTGGAATGGTCTCTTATTTTTTTTCTGTGGCTGTATGTTCGCATGAGTCACAACGTAAGCAAGAACCAATGAGATTCAGTGTTATCTATGTGTCGCCATTTTTAATTTTCAATGCTGGTCTATATTTTGTCATTGACACGCAACTTATCGACCACCAAATAAGCTCAATATATTAATCATTTTTTTCTTCACCAACAAGCCATTGGATGGCATGAGGGTGAATAAATTATTAGGGAATTTTATATTGTAGTAAACTATTCCTTCAAAGTTGATCATGACAGAGGTAGAGGTACATGTTACTTGTTGCTTGGCCTACTTAACTTGAACTCTCACGGCGTCAGATTTCTCTGCTGTATCTACATCCCAACCGGTGTGCATTGGCCCTATTAAACCTTTCTGCAGCTTTCAAAGTATCCAAACATGACGCATTGTCACATTGACAACATGTCTCATGACCAGCACACTGACGTTCATATTCGCACACACTGCATTTGTGCACTCGCACACATTTTCCAATCACACCTGAAAGCTTATATTAGCGGAGCGTGACTGAGAGATGGTTTTGGGTGGAGGTATTTCGGGATCCTTGGGAAAAGGTCTCGTATATTGATGATGGGTGGATTGAGTGTTAATGGGACAGGGGTGTGTGTTTGTGTGAGTGAGTGAGTGAGTGAGTGAGTGAGTGAGTGAGTGAGTGAGTGAGTGAGTGAGTGAGTGAGTGAGTGAGTGAGTGAGTGAGTGAGTGAGTGCGTGCGTGCGTGCGTGCGTGCGTGCGTGCGTGCGTGCGTGCGTGCGTGCGTGCGTGCGTGCGTGCGTGCGTGCGTGTTTATGCCTCTCATCTAATGGAGAAATCAGCTGATGGCTTGTCTGCATTACTCCGGAAACATGGAGTGGACGGCTTCTGAGATGGGTTTTTTTGTCTGATCGACTCTTTGACCTGGAGTGTATTGAGAGCGTAGTGCAGTTCAGATATGACCATGACATTTTTTATTAACTTTTCATTATTTTTTATATTTTAGTATTTTTTTATTAATTTTGAATATGTTTGATTGTCATTATTTATTATTGTTATTAATGATGTATCGTGATTTATATGATGTATTATGGTTTATAATGGTTTTATTTATATAATTTTATTTTGTGTATGACCCAGCATGACATTTTTATTATTTCTTATTATTGCTTAATATTATTATTAATAATTATTATTTTTTATCTTTTTATTTTTCATTATTTAATTTTTTTAAATATTGGTATTGTTATTATTTTTATTTATTTATTACAATTTTTATTATGATTTATATGATGTATTATGATTTATTGTGGTATTTACGTACTTATTTACTTATTTGTTATTTTATCATTTTTTATCATTTTTAATTTTATCTCTATGTGTGACTCAGTCTTTGATTATTTTTGTTAAAGATTTTGCACTCTTTTTACCGTCCAACTAAATGATTATTTACTTTAAGTGTAGTTGATTTTTATATACATGAAATGTATATGTCATTATATTCAGAAAAGAAATGCCACTATTATGGTATTACACATAAATGCAGTTTCTAGAACTACTAATCACATTATTTAAGTTTTATTTTTTGTTTTTATTAAGATCAAGTGGTAAAGGCATGTTATCAATAGTTAACAAATGTTATGTACGAAGTGTTATGGTCTACTTGGTGCAGAACAAGTAATTTGACGTTTACTCATGCAAATTCCTAATTTGTGAGGCAAATGTTCTGTTTATGCCGAGTCCACAAACATAGCTTGAGCTTTATCCAGAGTCTCGACGTTGTTAAATGTCTTCTCTTAATGTAAGGATATACAGGCTTAGTTCTGATATTTCTAATCTTTCCTCTTTTGTTTGTTTTTCTCTTTCAGAATGAACAGCTGCTAGAAAACTTTCCCCACACCTCCTCTGCTCAACCAAATTTATGAAGCACCGAAAGGTTCAACACCAAAGGAGTACCGTTCAAACACACAAGCCATCTTTTCCCGTGATGTCTTCAGTGGCTTATGCGTAGGGTTATTTTATGGACGTGCGGAACAAGATACGCAACAGGACAAGCGGCGAAACCGTCGCTGGCTATGGGGACCATGGTGACCTAGAATTAGCTGTCGTTTTATAGCAGGGCAACGTTATTCCTGTCTAATACACCCTCTTCTTTTCCGGAGCGGGCACTGCCCTCTCATTCCCTACCACTCACTTGGCCAACGCAGCCATGGCTGGAGTGAGAAAGTTGACACGAGCCCTCAGGCATCAGGGTCTTCACCGCCTGATCGTAGCGCTCATACTTTTCTGCCTGCTCTCCATGGTCTACCTAGCTTACCACGTCAGCGCTGGACCCAAAATCAAGGAAGCTCCCCTGCCACTCCCATTGGGGGACTGTGTTGCCACATCAGTCATTGGACAAAGAGCTCCGCTGTTTTCACCATCCCAGGTCAGACACTCGGGTAGGACTGCCGATAGCTCACGGACCGAGCCTGTGGTCCTGCTGTTTGTCGAGAGCATCTACTCTCAACTCGGACAGGAGATCGTCGCCATTTTAGAGTCGAGTCGCTTTCACTACCGCACCGAAATCGCACCCGGAAAGGGTGACATGCCTCCCCTGACGTGGCGAGGCCGGGGGCGATACACTCTCATCGTCTACGAGAATCTTCTCAAGTACGTCAACTTGGATTCTTGGAACCGTCAGTTGCTGGATAAGTACTGCCAGGACTATGGAGTTGGAATCATTGGGTTTTACCGCGCAAATGAAAACTCGCCATCCAGCGCTCAACTAAGAGGCTTTCCTCTCTTCCTGCGTTCAAACCTGCCACTTTGGGACTACAGAGTCAACCCCGCCGCACCGCTGCTCTACATCACCAAGCCCAATGAGCTAGAACCGGGCCCTTTGCCTGCAGATAACTGGACTATTTTCTTATCCAACCACAGCACCTATGAGCCGGTTCTGTTAGCAAGCCCCAGACCAACAGAACTGAATCAACTTCCAACACATTCTCACCAACAGAGGGCGCTGCTGGCTACGGTCATACAGGACCTGGGCCTTCATGATGGGATCCCACGGGTGTTCTTTGGTGGAAGCTTGTCTTTCTGGTTGCACAAGCTGCTGTTTGTGGATGCTGTTGGGTATTTAACCGGCAGGCGGCTGAGTTTGTCATTGGACAGATTTTTACTGGTGGATGTGGATGATATCTTTGTTGGGAAGGAGGGGACGCGCATGAAAGTGGCAGATGTGGAGGTAATTATATTAAGTCCTGAAAGAGCTATGTGAGAACATCCCAAGTGTGAGGCTAATTATACTGATGTTTCCATGTGGAAACATCACCGAAACCTACAATAATTAGCAGTTCTGGATAATTGCTATTGCTCAAACAGGGACTTTCATTAATGCGCCAAATTTTAATAAAGCTGCATATTAAAAATGTGCAGGCATCTCATTCCACACTGTTCTTATGAAATGAATCCCATAGTTGGGTGAAGTGAAAGGAATCCAAGAAACAAAAAAAAGTTGGAAGGACACCTAGCAACCACATAGCAACACTCTAAAAATGGCGACACGTTTGATAACATCCTAGCATCCCTTAAAGTTCACCCAAAAAGGAAAATTCTGTCTCCATTTACTCTTCTCTTTACAAACCTGTATGGCTTTCTTTCTTCAACAGAACACAAAAGAAGATATTTTGAAGAATGTTGGTAACCGAACAACGGCGGTACCCATTCACTTCTATTGTATGGACAGAAAACCAATGCAAGTCAAGTGGTACCGCCGTTGTTTGGGTACCAACATTCTTCAAAATATCTTCTTTTGTGTTCCGCAGAGGACAGAAAGATGATGACGGAATTTTCATTTTTGGGTGAACTATCACTTCAAAGTTTACTACAAATACCATGGTCAAGCTTTGATTCCTGTAGTAAAATCATGGTCAGTTTGTGGTTACTGTGGTTTTACTTCAAATACCATGGTTAAACTATGGTTACTGTAGTAAAACCAAGTTTCATTTTCATAAGCGATGACTGCTGAGGCCTTTGCTTCAACCACAGTAATTTACTGTTGTTTTAGTGGTTGGGAATCAGACCTGACCCAGTTCTTCCTTCATCAAATTATTCTGCTGTTGTTCATGTCTTTTGTGTTTTAATAATCCGAGCTCAGAGCAGCTCTCCGACCGGCGTCACAGTCCCAGCGCTTCTGCAGGACTCAAATGAAGCTAATGAATTAACAGGCTTGATACGGATAAGAGATGTTTTCTCTCCGCTGTTGTTTGTAGAGAGCTGTGATTATTGTGTGTGAAAGTGAGAGAGCTTATTTGTAATGCAGCTGAGCATGATTCTCTCTCTCTCTCTCTCTCTCTCTCTCTCTCTCTTTTCTTTGGAGTGAAAGAAGGCTCTGGCTGTAGGCTAGCATGGGGCTAATTAGACTGGCTCACTTTTTAATTTGAGCTGATAAGTTCTCATAAGGGGGTTCTGTGTGGCCCACCACACCAACAGCAATGACACGCCTGAGGTTTTCACTTTTCTTTCTCATTTTCTCTCTTTCTCATGCTTTTTATCCTGGTTAGAGGTGTCCTCTTTTTTCTTAAACTTTACCGTGATGTTAAACCGTATCCTGACCTTGTTGTTTTACAAGAACTGTCCTTATATTTTTCTCCTTTTCTCCACCTGTTTAAAGGGATAGTTCACCCAAAAATGAACATTCTGTCATCATTAGAAGAACACAATAGAAGATACCGATATCGAACATCACTGGCACCCATTTGCTTTTATTGTATGGACACAAAACCAATGCAAGTGAATGGGTGCCGTTGCTGTTTGGTTACCAACATTCTTCAAAATATCTTCTTTTGTGTTCTGCGGAAGAAAGAAAGTCATACAGGTTAGAAATGACAAGAGGGTGAGTAAATGTTGACAGACATTTCATTTTTGGGCGAACTGCCACTTTAACCTGCATCCCTTGTGTGATATCAAAATAAAATAGTTCATGTAACCAGGGTTTTGTGATATGATGGTGTATCAGTACTGAGTTGTAATGAGTTGAATTTAATTCAGAGAACTCAGAGAAAGATATTTGGAAGAATGCTTGTAACCAAAGAGAGGATTTAAAGGGACAGTTCACACAAAAATAAAAATGACGTCTTCGTTTACTCACCCTCAAGTTGTTCCAAATATGTATAAATTTCTTTGTTCCAATGAACACAGAGAAAGATATTTGGAAGAATGCTTGTAACCAAACAGTTCTTGACCACCATTGACTACCATAGTAGGAAAAATGTCTTTGTAAACTTCTTTGTTTAGGAAAACAAACAGTTCTGGGGCACTTTTGACTGCCATTGTCATTTTTCCTACTATGGTAGTCAATGGTGGTCAAGAACTGTTTGGTTACAAGCATTCTTCCAAATATCTTTCTCTGTGTTCATTGGAACAAAGAAATGTATACAGATTTGGAACAACTTGAGGGTGAGTAAACGAAGACGTCATTTTTATTTTTGTGTGAACTGTCCTTTTAAATCCTATAATATCTTACTGTTCACCCTAAAATAGGTATCCCCATGTGCTCATGTTATTTGTTTTTCTCTCTTCTTCCCGCCAGGCGCTACTTCACACACAGAACAAACTCCGTTCTCTGGTTCCTAATTTCACCTTCAACCTGGGATTCTCCGGAAAGTTTTTCCATACAGGTACTATTTGAGGCCCTCATTCAAGTGATGCGAGTCACAAAATTAAGGCCACAGACGTTGATTCTTTGTTTGCTGCTCAGGTACTGACGAGGAAGATGAAGGAGACGACACTCTGCTCAGACACAGGCAGGAGTTCTGGTGGTTTCCTCACATGTGGAGTCACATGCAGCCTCACCTCTTCCACAACGTCAGCGTGCTGGCAGAACAGATGAGACTCAACAAGCAGTTTGCACATGTCAGAATCTGTCCCGATTCACTTCAGATAACACTCCTTTAATCCTTGGTTGGATTCTTGATTCTGATTGGCTGATGCACATTAATGCACGTTGCCACTGGGATTGCCACATAATCATGAAAGCTTCTAGATTAAAACCTGCAACCTTTCAGTTACTAACTCGGATATTAAAAATGATGTTGTACCACACTGATCTCTATTTTTCTCCCTGTGTTGCAGGAACATGGGGTCCCCACCGACATGGGTTACGCTGTAGCCCCCCATCACTCGGGTGTTTATCCTGTGCATAGTCAGCTATATGAGGCTTGGAAGAGCGTGTGGGGCATCAAGGTGACCAGCACCGAAGAATATCCTCATCTCAGACCCGCTCGCTACCGCAGAGGCTTCATACACAATGGCATACAGGTAAACCTTGTCCCATTGCTCACCATTCAAAAAGTTAAGCAAACATAGATTCTTTTGTTGCATGTGTAATGGTGTGTGCATTTGCGTGTCAGGTTCTTCCTCGGCAGACGTGTGGGCTGTTCACGCACACCATCTTCTATAAAGATTACCCAGGAGGCCCTCAGGAGCTGGACAAAAGCATCCGGGGTGGAGAGCTGTTTCTTACTGTGCTTCTTAATCCGGTTAGTAACACAGACACTCGCTGTCCTAATTGTAAAGTTGCATACTTGGGTTAAGAGGTCAAAGTCATTTTTCTTTAGTGAGTTGGTTAAGCGGTGATTGCTGTTCAATTTCAGCCAAAATGACGCTTGGAAAAGCAAGAACAGACGGCGTGTTGTAATGAAACATCAAGCTGTGGTTTCGACAGTCAGGAGAAGGTTGCACATGAAATGACCTCATTAATAGAAAACATTTAGTCTATGCGTTACTTGGGAAACATTTTAAAATTACTTTAGGAAAGACATCTAATGCCAACTTCATCAAATAAAAATCCCAGAGGTTGTTTAATGCAACAAAGATTCTTGTTTTAACCTTTCAACCTGACTTTCTCCCATGGGCAGGTCAGCATATTCATGACTCACCTGTCAAACTACGGCAATGACCGGCTGGGCCTGTACACCTTTGAGTCATTGGTGAGGTTTGTGCAATGCTGGACTCACCTGCGCCTGCAGACGTTGCCTCCCGTCCGACTCGCTCAAAAATACTTCCAGATTTTCCCTGACGAGAGAGACCCCTTGTGGCAGGTGTGTGCTATTACATCCAGCAATTTTTATTCGGCTTCAGGAGCTTCTGCTTGAATTGATTTCACATCATTACATGAATATATAAATAATGAGCAGGAGAACCTGGATGTTACTGGTGATTTGTAATGTTCACAGTTCAATTTATGCTTGCTCTACTTGGAAATATTCCCCTCTGATAAACAGAATCCATGTCATGACAAGAGACACAAAGACATTTGGTCCAAGGAGAAGACCTGTGACAGACTGCCAAAGTTTTTAGTGATTGGCCCTCAGAAGACAGGTAATCACAAAATAACCTAGACTACTTAAATATAAAATACTATATAAAAAATAGGATGTTAGGATTAGGATGTAGCTAGTGATAAAGTGACAAATAGTGAAGTGTCACGAATTTAGACACAAGATCATGTTTGTCAGACTTTAACTTATTAATAATAACAAAACCACTATGGAATAATGTGACTGGCTTTATGATGTAGTGAATCTATAATGCAGATCAGGGAACACAGGATAGAATATTTAGAAGAAATATGAGTAATATTTGATTAAAAGAGTTTGATGATTCTTTATTCTGATGTCATACAGGAAGTACTGCACTCCACTCCTTTCTCACCCTCCACCCTGCCATTACCAGCAGTTTTCCCAGCACGGTTACCTTTGAAGAGGTGCAGTTCTTCAGCGGACCATACTACCAGCGTGGCATTGACTGGTAACCATGGAAACGCCGGCCATGCTTCATTTTCTTTGTTTCCAAATCAGCTAGCCATTTTGCACATTGCACTCTGCCAAATTACACATACAAAAAAAATGTTAAGATGATGCTTAATATTTAAAAAATGTACTTGTGCTTGCTTTACCCAGCAAGCATCACAATTATTATTGACCATACTGGGGGTTAGTGTTTAAATAAACCCCCGTTCATCCCCACTATCCCAGATTTCTGGTGCCAAAATATCCAGATACATGCGGAACACTGTCACTCTTAGTGAATTCTCTCTTTATCTTCTAGATTTGTCTTTTGTTCTCAGTGTGATCTGTCTCTTATCTGTCTTATAGGTATATGGATTTTTTCCCCGTCCCCTCGAATGCCAGTACAGACTTCCTGTTTGAGAAAAGCGCAAATTACTTTGACACTGAGACTGTCCCAAAGAGAGCAGCCGCCCTGTTGCCAAGAGCCAAAATCATCACTATACTCATAAACCCTGCTGACCGGGCACACTCATGGTACCAGGTGTGTTTGTGTGTACAGATATGGGCCGCACACCTGTTATTAACATCATCACAATGATATGTGATGTGATCATTAAAACCACATTAGGAAATAGAAACACGTGTGAAACAAGGGATTAGAACTCGAAATAAAAAGGAAATAACCAATACGTTTAAAAAATGTAGATACTCGACTCAAATACCATGTACAAGCAGTGATTAATGTGAGCAACTGTGATCAGATCACCAGAGACGGATGTTAATATGAGGTGTAAACAAGACCACGGGGACACATGAAAGGGAACAGTGTAAATGTTTGATTTCACTACTCTCTCTCTCTTTTTCTCGATCTGTAGCATCAGAGGGCTCATCAGGACCCTGTGGCTCTAAACTATACATTTCATGAGGTGATCACTGCAGGTCCCTCATCACCCGCCGCTCTGCTGTCGCTGCATCTCCGCTGTCTGCAGCCCGGGGCTTACAGCAGCCATCTGGAGCGCTGGCTGCACCATTACCAACCCAGTCAGGTGCATACACTAATACAAACACAAACACCATGCAGCTTTAAGCCCACGGCAGACTTAGTTACACTAATGTTAACCTCTGCAATAATGCACGTACACAAATGAGATCGTAATTATTTTTATTGTATGGATACGTAGTGGCGTGCTGTCGATTACCACAGGGAACAATTTGGTTTAAACAAATGGCAGAGGCGTTTATAATAACAGGCAAATGTATAACAAGCTCATTTTAAATGCGTCACTATCACACTTATCACAGCACGGATCTTAAAGGTATACTTCACCCAAAAATGAAAGTTCTGTCATCATTTACTCACCTTCTAGTTGTTCCAAATCTGTATACATTTCTTTGTTCTGATGAACACAGAGAAAGATTTTTAGAAGAATGCTTATAACCTTACAGATCTTGCCCCCCATTGACTCCCATAATAGGAAAAACTCACTTTATCATTTTTTTGTTCTGTTGAACACAAAAGAAGACATTTTGAAGAATGTAGGACATCAAATGGTTCTGGGGCACTTTTGACTACCATTGTCACTTTTCCTACTATGGGAGTCAATGGGGGGCAAAATCTGTTTGGTTACAAGCATTCTTCCTATTGACAGAAATGCAACATAATATACATAACTATGTCTTGAGAGGTGTATAAAGACCTTACATCATGTTTTTATTACCTTAGAATGAGCTATTTCTATCTACGTACGCCGTGGGACCCCTTACATGGAATTCGCCATGTTGTTTCTACAGTAGCCCTAAACTGACAAACTGCTCTACAGAGCGTGTATCATTAATACGTTATCTTCTTCAGCAAAGAAGCGAAAGCGTGATGACATCTTAGTCCTGTGTCAGCTACCGTAGTGCTTCAAAAGGGAGGGGTGAGCGGTGGAGTGAGCCATTGATTGCAATTCGCAACCTCACCACTAGATGCGTTACAATTGAAAATAACCTAGCAAAGGATTTTTCTGTTGGATGAGTCCTGTATGAGTGTGTGTGATTTATGTTTTCTCCTGTGAACAGCTGCTGATGGTGGACGGCGTGCAGTTACGCTCCAGTCCTGCTCACGTGATGGATGAGATCCAGAAGTTCCTGGGAGTTACACCTTATTACAACTACACTCAAGCTCTGATGTACGACTTCAAATTATTTCACATTCTTGGTTGGCATCCAAGAGCACTTTTATAAACTGTGAACAGTCTATTTACAGAATTACAGTATTGTTAAAAAGAGTTCAGCCAAAAGTGACCTACAGTACTTAATCTCAAGTTATTACTCTATAGTTTTGACTTCAAAACTGTGTCGTCAAGTGGACAAGCACTTTTTAATACTTTTTATTGCAAAACCCAGTAACAAACAAAGGGTGACTAATAATAATGATTTATGGCAAAAAAAATCACATAATACGGAGATACGAGGTTTCAGTAGGACAGCAGCGATATGCAGTATATACTATTTGTTTATATACATAGCCACTGAAAAAGTAGAGAACATTCCAAATTTTAATTTAACCTGCATTTCTAGATGTGTTGTGGCCATTCCACAGTGTCTGTTGAATTTCAACTAAATCAAACCTCAGGAGTGACATAAAGTCATTCAACAGCAATGTGAAATACTGACAGCATGACAAGACACATGAAAACTGTGAAAAAAGTCAAGGTTATCACACAAAAATAATGTTTTAACTTACTAAATACATGTATAAATATTACTGTTGTATAGCTTGAAAGTGAATATGAACTTGTTTTCTTTGCGGTATTTGAGGTCTGAAAAAATACAAAGCATCTTTTCTGTTATTTTGACCTGATTCTCCAGGTTTCATTTTCCGCAAATAGAAACAATATTTTGATTTGGGAGAAATATTGTTAGTAGTTCACAGAATGAAACAATATAAATAGTTTATCTTATACTGGTTTTGAAATGGTCTCTTCATTTTTTCCACGGCTATTTGTGTGTGTTTGTAGGTTTGATGAGGGTAAAGGTTTCTGGTGTCAGAAAGTGGAGGCGGGCCGCTCTCACTGTCTGGGAAAAAGTAAAGGAAGGAAATATCCAGAAATGAACCCTGAGGTAAAACTCATTTCTCAACATCAGAGCTTTTCATGCCAGATATGTAGATGAAAACTGAAGAAAAATGCACATCTCGTTTAAATCACACAAACTAGAGGTTTATTCTGTCCTGACAGAAGTTTCTCGATCATTGTATTTGAAGAGTTTGGTTCCAAAATGAGATCAAAAATCATGTTTTTTATTGTGTTATTATGTTTTTATTGTGTTAGTTAGCTGTATTTTTTTAGATATCATGGCTTAAATCAAAACAAACCAACTGCGGTTTGATTGATATTAATTGGAATGCACAATAAAAAAAACATGATTTTTGAGTTTTTTTAAAAACGTAGTTATCTCATTTTGGAACCAAACTCTTAATTTGCTCATATGTGTTTTTCTTTACTCTAGTCGAGGGTGTTTCTGTCCGAGTATTACCGCGAGCACAATGTGGAGTTGCTCAGGCTGTTGAAACATCTCGGGCAGCCGCTGCCCGTCTGGCTCAGAGACGAGCTGCACAATGCCAGCTGGAGCTGATGAGAAGCTACACGAGGAGAAGCACGCTGGGGAACTTAAGGCCTGTGAGTGCGGCAAGAGTGAGAACAGGATAACTGAACCTCTCGCCCTACATGCGCCGCACCGGCTCGGAAATACGGGCCAATCACGCTCAGTCCACAGAAGATCAAACCAAGCCCTCGGTGATGAGGTCGACCTCTTTATGGAAACTTGTAGTGTACATTCGTGGAATCATGGAAATAAATGAGAGCTTCCAGAGATGTTGACTGGCTGTTTTAAAACACAAATAGTCCTCTGAGACATGGCACAAACCTCCAGGACATTATGAACATTCAGTGGACATGTCTATGAATGAGGGTCTGGCAGAGATTTATTTAAATTTTATTCTTAAAAGTGTTCAATTCTGCCAAGCAGAAGTATTTAAATGTGTCTTATCATTTTTGCTGCCTTTATCTTTAAGAACCGTGCTGTTTAAATTATTTCTGTTTGAGACGTCAACATTGTACAGGCCAAGAAACACATGTAAAAATGTATTTTTAATGAACTAAGCCAATGTTTTTTTTTCAAAGAAATGTCAAATTTATTTAAGATGATTTATGATTTGCATATCGCTGACCACATTTTGTGATGCAACCATGCAAAGACTGGTAGGCAGTATCATTGGTATCTTTACACAAACATGTCATAAATTAAAGCAACGTCACAAAAGCTCATTTCAGATAGCATCCTGTCTAGAAGGTAACTCACTATCTTTTGAAACAGAACTAATATTTGTGCAGTCTCAAAACTGTTTATCTGTGCCAAACCAAACTGCACATTAAGAGAATCAAATGTTTCGATCAAAATCGCCATATGCCGCAGACTTTCATCTCCAATGAGTGAATGTGTTTTGTGTGTGTGTAACAGTTTGTTTAAAAAAGTCTCAACTTGATTTCACAATAATGTGATCTGAAGTATGGAGTTCATCTTGGGAAATAAAGGCACAAAATGAAGAACTGAACTCACGGTTCCTTATTTTAAAGTTTAAAGTAAGGTGAACTGGAATCTTATCTCTTCCTGCAGACTGTTTCATCAGATGGAAGGACGAGTAGAGCGTTGGGAGGGAGAGAGAGATGGAGAGAGTTTGATTAATCATCACACAGAAACAAGAGACTCGGCCTCCTTTCCAGAGCTCTGAGGGACCTGCCGGTCAGCTTCACGAAACAAAGCTCTTAAGACTTGCTGAGGTCCTCTGGGAGCCACTACAGACGGTACATTCTGTGCTGAAGGGTAGAGGGGAAAGAATAGAAATGATATCCGCAGTCAGAAGCATACCGTATACACATTACAGAAAATGCGGTTTATTATATAAACTAATGGGATCAGTATTAGCTTGTTTTCTTCACATTCTAGTTATAAAGGCTGTCTACATTTTAATGAAGGCACAACGTGTCCTGTTTAACACATTTTGTGTTGATTTTTTTTAACACATTTTGTGTCGATTTTTTAACACATTATGTGTTATCCTGTTTAACACGTGTTATGCTGTTTAACACATTATGTGTTGATTTTTAACACGTTGATTTTTAACACATGTGTTGATGTTGTAACACATTTTGTGTTGATTTTTTTTAACACATTATGTTTTGATTTTTTGTAACAAATTTTGTGTCGAATTTTTGAACACATTATGTGTTATCCTGTTTAACACGTGTTATGCTGTTTAACAAATTTTGTGCTGATTTTTTTTAACACATTATGTGTTGATTTTTAACACATTATGTGTTGATTTTTAACACATTATGTGTTGATTTTTAAAACATTATGTGTCGATTTTTAACACATTATGTGTCGATTTTTAACACATTATGTGTTGATGTTGTAACACATTTTGTGTTGATTTTTTTAACACATTTTGTGTCGATTTTTTAACACATTATGTTTTGATTTTTTTGTAACAAATTTTGTGTTGATTTTTTGAATACATTATGTGTTATCCTGTTTAACACGTGTTATGCTGTTTAACACATTATGTGTTGATTTTTAACACGTGTTGATTTTTTTGAACACATTTTGTGTTGATTTTTTTTAACACATTATGTTTTGATTTTTTGTAACAAATTTTGTGTTGATTTTTTGAACACATTATGTGTTATCCTGTTTAACACGTGTTATGCTGTTTAACACATTATGTGTTGTTTTTTTAACACACTATGTGTTGATTTTTAACACATTATGTGTTGATTTTTAACACATTATGTGTTGATGTTGTAACACATTTTGTGTTGATTTTTTTTTTAACACATTTTGTGTCGATTTTTTAACACATTATGTTTTATCCTGTTTAACACGTTATGCTGTTTAACACATTATGTGTTGATTTTTAACACGTGTTGATTTTTAACACATTATGTGTTGTAACACATTTTGTAACAAATTTTGTTGATTTTTTTTAACACATTTTGTGTTGATTTTTTAACACATTATGTTTTGATTTTTTGTAACAAATTTTGTGTTGATTTTTTGAACACATTATGTGTTATCCTGTTTAACACGTGTTATGCTGTTTAACACATTTTGTGTTTATTTTTTCAATACATTGTGTGTTGATTTTTTTATTACATTCTGTGTTGATTTTTTAACACATTATACGTTATCCTGTTGAACACATATTGTGTTGTTGTTTTAACACAGAGTACTATGTCAAAAAAATCTTTTTAAACATTCACACTAATGTCTTTATACTGCCTAAAGCTGACCCAAAGAAAACAAAGAACCAGCCGCAGAAATGCTCTTTTTATTAAATACTTTTCAGATCAAGTTTCAATAATAACAAAGCTATGATGAAGACCTACTAACATTCAGACAAACACTTGATAGTTGTCATTTCATGGTTTTATTAAATGTATGATCATGCAAAATCCAGCATCCATGTTTAAACTCCGAGTATATACGAAGCCCAATAGTATACCATTACAATGCAATAGAGTTACTTAGAATGAGGGGAGCATACCAAGCAGAGGCTTTTCTTTTATATATATATATTTTTTTCACTATTTTCAAATTTTTTCCGTTTTAAATATGGTATGTCACATAATTCCCAATGGATTGGTTTTCATGTCGAGATGCAAATACTATGACATATTTTTCTCTTTTTTTATTAAGTAAACACACAATAGTGGAAAAAAAAGATTTACCAAGAAAGTAGACATGCACATCCGCCGGTGTGTTTGATTTCTCCTGTGTTTGGACGGGTGGGCCAGAAGAATCTTTGTTCATTCTGGCCCAATATGTATACCAAGATTTCAAGGGGTGGACGTTTATTTCTCTAATTCTAGTGTCTTCTCGTTGCCATCATTCATTTTCGCTTTCATGGAGTTGAAGTCGTCGACCATGTACAGAAAAGGATGGATTAACAAAAAATTGTAAAGAGAGTGTAGTTGTAGTTTGGCCAGGCAAGGCAGCAGTCCCCCATAGCACAAAAACGAGGAAATCAAATAAACAATACAAGAAATAGAGCAAAAGACATAATCAAAGCGTCACAACCTGACGACATCACCACGTTGAAGGACGCTGTCGTAAAGGTAACAAACGCACGCGCGCACTTACACCCGTGCAGATATACAGATCTGATATGTCACGAAGCCCAGCACACGATGAGAGGTGTGTGAACACTACATGTATTTACAGACCGAAAACTTTGTCGATACAAAAGACTGATGTGTGCTCCGAGGGGATGAAGTCGTCTTTTGTTTTCACAATAAACTGCCTCTGAAACTAAAATCTAGCATCTAAAGACAAAAACAACGCATCTAGGAACATTCCTGCAACTACAAACGCTTCAAATGCATCACTCACAAAACTCAAACCCTCACTTCTAACAGTTAAGTAACAGTTATATTAAAACGCTGTTTAAATAGTCAGTGCCATAAAACGTAACATAGTTTGTGGTGAAAAGATTTCTGTGAATCTGAATCGTACAAACATTAAAATGGTGATTTTAAACAATGTAACTATGGCAAAGTGTTTCCAGAGCTCCCCACCCGCTCCTCGTGTATTTACAGCTTTGACACCCGTCACCAACATGAAGCACGACGACATTGAGGACAGGGTGATTTAGACACATCAAACGTTACTAAAACAACCGCACACTTTTACGGTAACAACTGTGTGTGTGTGTGTGTGTGTGTGTGATTCTACTGTACGTTTTAAGAAGATTCACGACACTGCTCAAAGCCCCATCCTCAACTACTAACATCAGCTATTTTTTAGTTATACTTGTTCTCTTTGAGATCAGATGGGGGGCATTGAAGATCAGATTTGATCCGTTTAGAGACAGTGGACGACTCTACTGTGACCATTTAAAACCGGAGGGCCGAATATTCTGGTCTGTATTTGGAATTGTGCTGTTAACCAGTTGGTCTGTTTCTGAGGGCTTTCATACTTTCTTCATATGCACTTGAAGCAGGAGTCAACTTATTAAACCTATATAAGATTACATTTCTATTACCTTCCATCTCACGCAAACATACACAGCGCGATCGGAAACTACATCTTACCCTTAACCTGGATGGCGAGTGTTTCATCTCCTCATCAATATATCAGGATATCTGTAGAGATCTACTATTATCTAGGTTAACTTAAAAAATACAAGTTTTAAAAATTCAAACTGAACACAGAAATACTTTGTTACACAGAAGAAAAATCAAGGAAAATAAAGAGCTCCACATAAACAGGAAAATACTATCACCGGAGCCGCACAAACCTTCTCAGACCCCGGTTACATAAAGAAAACCAACACCAAACAGAAACGTTCCTTAAAAAGACTAAAAACTACACTTTGGTTCTTTTCCTTTTTGATATGAAGAACTTCCGAACGATTTATCTGTCGCTCAGCGGACTCATTCTCGTCTTACGATTTTGGATGCAAAAACCTGCAAAGTGTACAAGATGAGGTGTTCGAGACCCTGTAAACTTGAGCAGTGTTTCCATTTTGTGACTTTCGAACCCCCGCGACACGCCCCCTCCCGTCATGTTTTACTTACATAAATGCTTTTCGAACTTGATTGTAGCTTCTGTTTCAGCTAGTGATTTTTTACAATATACAGTATATTCATGAATTCATAGATCAGTACGTACAACACCTTCTGAACATCTTTAACGGGCAAAAAAAGATGGTTCCATGGGAAAAGGACAAAACAGCACCCCCATGTGGGCGTCAGATACATGCACCGTCCCTCGGGCGCGGCCGCGGCCAGCTCCCGTTGGTCAAAGATTGGACAGGATAGGTGGTGTTGACAGTTGAACTGGATGTTGTTAAGAGTTCCTCACTGGTGTGTCTGTAACTTTAAGAGCCGTCATCCAGCTGGCCTTCATGTGCCCGTCCGGCCACAAAGAAGAAACGTTCCCATTGTCTTGAGAATCCAGGCAAGCTGAAGAGATACAAAACAAATGAAACTCAAATCAAGTTACGAAATGAAAACTTGTGGACAGGTGTGTTTTTACCTGCGTCCCATGCGGTTCACTGTAATGGGGCGGCTGGTGCCCCCGAGCAATGGAAATGGACGTTAAGCCACTTGCTGTCGCGGCGGTGCCAGACGCGGGTCTCCTCCGACTGGCAGCTGCTCGGGCGGCCCTGGCTGTCGATGTACTGCGTCAGCCGGATGTATGCGATGCAGGCGGCGTCTTCTCCGATGAGGTGAACGTGAGGGTTCAGGATAGTGGTGTGCACGGGTTTGTTGTTCTTACTTAGCACTGGAACCGTCACAAACACATTAGATCTCAATACAGATTATAAAGATACAAAGAGGTTCAAATAAACGTAACTCACAGTGCTCGAAATAAAACTTGTGGAAGTCCATCCCCTCCACCAGGTTCCCAAGAGCTTCAGGCTCGAAAGAGGTCAGGCCAGGATCACAGATTCTTCTAAAGGAGGCACGTGAGAAGAGGAGTATAGTGAAGCTCCACTCAACAACATATCTACAACTCATCAGAATTACAACGTCACATTTTTTTTGTTTTATAAGCGTCATAGTTGTGTGTGTACTCACGTATATGCTTCAAAGTCTCCATTGTTGACGGCTTCGATCAACTGCTCTGTGATCTTTATAATCTCTTGCTTACGAGCTATTAAAACCAGGAAGAATGAAGAGAATAAGAAGAGGAGGAAAAGGGAACAATAAAAAGCGAGTTATCAGGACGCACGTTTATGCCTACATTTCTACAGCTACAGTAAATATCTGAGAACTGTTATGGCTATTTAGACCAATTATAATGCAAACATTTGCACCAAAAAACCATTTCCATCGAGCATAATGTGAGTTTATGTGACAAAATATATGTTTTTGTATAGTGTTAATAAAAACCCTGTTAACGATGTAATACTTTTGTCTCATGTATTATATTCTAGAATGCAATGCATTTCACTTTTATGATTATGCATATGACTAATATGATAAGGTAAAATTATCATTTTTGTTCTATTCTGTGAACTGCTAACATTTGTTAAAGATTTCTAAAAAAAAAAAAAATTCTATTTGCATTTATTTGCAGAAAATGAAAACTGGAGAAACGGGTCAAAATAACAGAAAAGATGCTCTGTATTTTTTCAGATTTTTTCAAGTTCATATTCACTTTTACGCAATACAACAGGAATATTTGTACATGTGTTTAGGAAATATTCAAAGATATTTTTAATGGGATGTCTCAATTTTCATCACAGTTTTCATGCGTCTTGTCATGCTGTCAGTCTTTCACATTGCTGTTGAATGACTTCATGTCACTCCTGAGGTTTGATTTGGTTGAAATTCAACAGACACTGGACTGGAATGACCTCACCTCAGTACATCTAGAAATGCTGATGAAATGAACATTTGGAATGGTCTCTTCATTTTTTCTGTGTCTGTATGTTTTTCTGTTCAGCTGTTTTGCAAAACAAAAATTGACTTTCAAATGTTGCACATCAGGTTTTAATGTGAAGTGACCATTCACATAACATTGTGCTCGATGCAAGTACGGGTAGGTGTAAATATGCATTCACATGAATATTCGCTCCTACAAAGCTCTTAAAAATCAACTTAACCCTTAACTATCACAGTTACTCCCTGTAGGCTGCCTAATATGACCTGTGATGTGAGGTCACTACCTATTTCTACTCGCTAGCTTTTTTATAATTGTGTGTGTGTGTGTGTCCTGGTCAATCCCACACACTTCCACTAACCTGCTGCCCCATTGGCTGTAGGGATACCGCTGACCCCATGACCTCCAGCACAGGGGCTGGACTGTGTGCACTCTAACTCTGAACATGAGGCATGTCCTGAACTGTTCCATGCCAAGCGTTTACCATCATGCACGGGGACGGCTGTAACACACGCGGCAGAGTAACCAGCGGAGATGATGAAACATGCAGAAAAAGAGGTAGGAGCCACGAACACACTGATATGAAGCACAACGGCTTTAAAGAGGCTTGTGTTGTTTCCTGTATTTTTTGCAGCTTGAAGCAGTCATCATTTATTCATCATCTTGCTCTAATCCTGTATTAACATTTTTTGGTGTGAAAAGGAAATCTTTTTTTTATACAATGTGTATATGGCTGCTTTCCAAATTATAGAAATAAAAGTGTTCCTACAGTTAACCTCAATTGGTTAACTGTAGATGAGAAACGTTGTGGGTTCGATTCCTAGGGATATAATTTATATCAAAATAAAGAGCAAAACTAATTGTTCAGTCAAATTTGTGTTAGGAACGTGACACACTTGTGTTATTTACAGCTTCCCACTTGTATTGGTTTGTGACGTTTAAACAGAACAACAGCCATATTATACTTCAGTAAAAACAAAAACAAAGATAGTAAGTCATTTTAATCTATTCTTTTAGCTCTTTGAAGACGTATTGCTATGTTTATGTTGTACTTCATAAACAGTGTTACTGTGCGCAAGAAGAGATGAGTTAAAAAGAATGGAAAAGAAAAAACTGAAACAATGAAAATTTGAGATTCAATGCAAGTAAAACAATGAAAACAGTGAATCTGTCGATGACAAAGGGAGCAGGGAAAGATGGGAGGAGGATGGAAACTGTACTGAGGATGTTGACTGATGTTGGATGACATGGCCACATGTTGCAAACTGCAGCTTTGTTGTGTTGCGTTTCGTTCGTTTCCATAAAATAACCCGCTTAAAACTGCAATGTTATCGTTTGCCTCTCTATCGCCACCTCTGTTTGAAACATAAAACCGTTTCATCCTTATCTTCGTATATGAGTTGAACTCATATAACTCATTATTTTAAGCGTACCAATGTGAATAAAGCAACACTTTTAATCTACTTTCTCAGTTTTCTTTCATTTTAACAAAACAAGTGAAATATTGCAGCTTTTCAGATATATACACAAATTAGGGCTGTCAAACGATTAACCGCATCCAGAATAAAAGTTTGTGTTTAAATGTCTGTGCACTGTTCATATTATTTTGTATTTATAAAAATGCACATACATGCATATATGAAAGAAAAATCTATCATTTAAATACAGGTAAATACATGTAAGCATTTCCTAAATATATATACACAATTATATGTACGCGTTTATTAATACAAAATGAATATGCACAGTCCACAGACGTATATTATATAAACACAAACGTTTATTCTATATGCGATTAATCGTTTGACGGCCCTAAAATAAATCTTGGTCAACAAAGATACACATTACATTCAATACTTTTTGGTTTTCTGCTTGTTGATGTAACGTAAACTACAAATACGGCACAGAACTTGAGAAAAACGTGATGTGTGCATGTGTGTGTGCAAAAAGCTCCAGATCCAGAAAACCTCTGTCGTCTGAAAGCTGGAAAACAGGTGTACGTTTGGTCACAGGTTGTGGAGGACAGGGGATGAACTGTAGGGAAACCAGGAGGCTACAAAGAGGCTGTTTTTAAACACAATACAGATCTGTGCATGCAAAAAGACAAGACGTATCGGTGTGTGAGCTGTAGCCAGAAGATCAAAAACTGTGATGTACGGTTCTACACGAGACACAGGTGAGTCTAAATGACAGTACACTAGAGGGCAGAGTCGGGAGGGGACGATAAGGTCTCGACTTGGGGGTTAAAGGTGCCCGGGTGGTACGAGAGAATCTTGACTTACTGGCTGGAGAACCCTGCGGTGAAGCCACCAGAACGGGCGGCTCGTCCCCGGCACTGCACTGACTCATCACGGCACTGTCACAGCTCGCCCCCTGTGCGCTCTCGGCTGGCACAGCCCCAAAACCACACGCCACCAGAAGAAAAACACACACATCTCTCATGTCCTTCACTAAGACAAACACCACACCAACTTTGGCAGCATTTCATCTTACTAGGACGGAGACGCTAGATGAGATGTTTGGATGAACTGGTGGATTCACTTCGCACTAACACACGTGAAAGGAGTTTAGAGGAACAGAACTACACACTTTCCAGTTGGGTTATGGGTAATGACGTGACGCATGTCCGTATCTAAGAGTCCAGCCCGTGTTTGTTGTGTCTGCGAGATTGTTTCTCGAGGCGCCAAGCCAATTTCCTGTCCTCGTCTCCTAACCTCACATTTGACCACGGAGGTAATGACCAGACTCTTTAAGCTGCATTGTCTGTCCGGGCTGGAGTGAATAAGGAGAGGAAATTAATTGGAGTCGTGACCGAAAACGGCATCAGCTAGGGTCCCTCGGGAAAAACAGTCCCGTTCACAACATGCTAATGACTTTACAAGACACGACACAGCGACAAACATCCAAATAAGTGGGGTGAAAACACAGGACACACACTCACAAGTACGCACAAAATCTACAAGGAATCCTAGAAACACGCTGACACCGACACATCTTGAAATAAGTGTACTTCAATTTTATTTATTTGAATGTAGCCGGAAATAACAATATGTTAGCCCTATGTTTCTTAAAGGACAGTTCACCCAAAAATGAAAATTATGTCATCATTTATTCACCCCCATGTCATTCAAAGTCTTCTGCGGAACACAAAATAAATATTTAAAGAAATGTCTTCGTGGCTTTGTGTCCATACAATGGAAGTCAATGGGGGCCAATGTTTTTGGTTACCAACGTTCAAAATGTCTTCATTTGAAAAAAGAAAGCCATACAGGTTTTGAGCAACACAAGGGTGAGTGATCGATGAAATACATTTTATTTGAGTGAACTACTGTATAGCTTTAAAGCTTTGTATAAATAATGTTATGATTATATATTCGCTCCTAACTGAACGGATTTGGTGATGCATGTACCCTCTACCCACAAACCCCCGGGTGTCCCCACAAACCCGTGTTTGATTTCTCAAAAGGATGCCGGCTGTTGTGAGATCTTAACTGGTTTATCAAAAGCTTTCTGTTGTATTTTGACAGTTTTATGTTTGAGCAGTGGCAGAAGCGAGGAGAGGGACCACAGATGTGAGAGTTGGAATGTCACAGTGCTGCAAGCATGCAAAACAGAGAAAAGGTTTGTGTACCTCTCCTACCTTTCATATCCTCTTCCTCAGTGGTGTTGCAGCTCTCTGTGGAGCCCTGGAGACAGAGAAACACAGAGACAAACCAATGAAAAGTGGGGAGAAAGTAAATGCAGAGGTCATGACATCTGAAATTAGGTTCAGACTTAAGCGTGGGAGGTTTTCATTCCCTTAATCTGATTCACAACAATTCTCAGTCTTGTTTTTTACCAAAAGCGCATTTGCATGATTTTAATTCAATAAAGAAAGCTAAACTAATATATAAATACACACAGCAGTAAAATCATAGCTTTTATGTTTTCTTCTGGGTAAATGAAATGCATTACGTAGAATGTGTTTTAAATTTATAAATAATAATGTATGTGTAAACACTTTTCCGCATGCCTAATGAGTTAGGATTGAGTTTCTATTAATGTCTCTCAAGATGCTCACCTTGGGTCCATCAGCAGGGTTGTGCACAACTGTGGTTTGTGGCTCCTGTAAATGTAACAAGATTTCACATCGAGATTAAAGACACTTACACCCCACCACAAAACAAAAATATGATCAAACAACTTTTCACTGGGAATGCACACGAAACAATTTACACACACGCACGAGCTACGACTTCAAGAACAAATAAAGAACAACGATCTATGAGAATCTACCTTATCTGGAAATTAACACGCTGTAAAAAAATCCCGTGAAAAAAACTGAAAATTACATAACTCTGCGCCACAAATATACTGTAAAAATAACAGTTTACCCCCCGTAAAATTTCATGTTTTTTTGTAAATTTGCATACTTTTCTGTGATTTGACTGTTTTGGTATATGAAAAATAGTACAAAAAATTTTGGGGAAAAAATGTTAAATTCTGTAAAATTACATAGTTTTGGACATTATATATGAAAAATCTGTAAAGAACAGTAATATTCCGTAAAATTACATTTTTTGACATGTAAAAAATCTATAAAAAAAGAACTGTAAAATTATAGTTTTTGGACATTATATGTGAAAAATCTGTAAAGAACAGTAAAAGTCTGTAAAATTACAGTTTTTTGGACATAATACCTGAAAAGTTCTGTAAAAAAACTGTAATTTTACAGAATTACACTGTGTTGATTAGAAATCGATAAACATTTGCAATTCAAATAATACCATGCGTCATGAGGATTTAAAGATGCGGTTTCTTGAATTCAGTAAAAAAATGTGCAAGCCTACATGAATGCTGAATCATTAATCCTTAAGGCACGGCACTTACAATCCATCAGTATTACTCTAGTAATTGCTTGATTGAACTTTTTTCTTTGATAACCGTCTCTAAATGTCATTTTTTATTGAATCCTCAAACACATTTGAAGCAACTACACATTGTTCTGGTCCTTGTACAGTATGCTTTTGATAGAGCACAGCTGAAGTCATCTGTCTATCAGCACTGTGGAGACATTCAGAGGCCTCGGGAGAGGTCAGGGGTTGACTTGTGCTCTTAATGGATTGTTTTGGAGATCCCAGGGTGCTCTTTGTTCTGCTATTTGGGCAGCCAAACAAGCAAGACCCATCAGAAGTGTCAATCCACTTTGTCTCCTACTATCCACAGGGAACACTTCAACTTTAGTTCCCAATGTAGCCAATCAGCTGCCAGCTGTCTGAGTGCGTTTACTGTGATTGGACTGGACTTAAAGCCTCTTCAAAATGCATTTATGCAAACAAACAGAATGTTTTTTGCTGTGTTGTCATGTATGGTTTGATGGCTCAAATACTTGCATCTGCTTTATTTGGATTGACTGTTATTACACAACGATGTGAATAAACAAAACTTGAATTTGTTCAATGTCACAGACATGAAAACTATATACTAAGTTTGTACTAGTGGTTGAGAGGCAAACTGAGGAGCGTATGGGGTCAAGAACTGGCATCTTACAAAACACCACAATTACATAAACCAGACATGCTTCAAAGGACACAAGACCCGAATAAAACACGAGGATGGACTAACTAATGACAACCAATGCACAGTCAACTACATGTCAGATTTATTCATTAAAGAACACATGCAAACCGTGCTGAAAAATCATTTGGGATGCTCTGGCTGATCTCACAAAACCTATAAAACCAGCAAACAAAGGTTGGGAGACCAGATCAAAGTGATCTTTCAGCATGGAAACTGTTTGTGGCGAAACATGTTTGCATGCACCGATCACATGAAAACACTTTAACATGGAATATGGAATTTGGTCAAATGAACAAACGCGCTACAAGAAGTGTTGAATGTAAATGAGGTACCATTGGTGCAGAGGCGGCTGTGTTGCTTTCTTTCATGGCGTTCACTACAGCGCTCACTACACTGTTTTTAGTGTTGTTTGTCTGGGGCTGAAATAGAGAGGGCAGATACAATTTCCTTTTTAGAGAGATGACATCAATGGAGACGTGACTGGCATTTGGCACAGCAAATCATCCTTCGAATGGTTGAAAGTCAGTCAAGATTCATTTAAAGACAAAAAACTCATTCACAGGGCAAAGTAGAAATCACACACATGTGCCAGAAAGATGATGTTACAGTCCTCCATCATCTATACAGCACAGAGGCAGTTTAACATTTCCTGGAAAGCATCCGGTCCTAGAGCCCCAAACGCCAAGTGACCCTGATCGCTAATGGAAATCTTTTAGTACCTCAAAAGTTCCATCTGGAGTGCAGTTATCAAAATAATTGTAATACGGTTTGAAAATTAGATTCAGATGATCACAAAGGGAATCACAGGGTTTCTTATTTGATTCTGTGAAATAACATCATTCTATAAAACATGTGGCAATATATAAGGCACTTTATTTGAGTCATTTTATTTGAAAACTGAGAAATAAATCACAGGTAAGAGACAACTTTTGCGCAGGAGAAAAATACTTCTGTAAAAAGTGAACATTTGGAAATAATACCAGGAAACCATCTGTAATGATATCTCAAGTCTTACCTTGACTCCATCTGCCTTTTTGAGTAAACTTTTGCATGCTGTGGGGAACAGAAAGACATTGAATGAGTACCTGGAGAGTGAATGACAGAACCAATAGATGGCTAAAATAAACTGCCACATAAAACCATTACTTAATTGCCAGCTTGCCATTCCATCATTCATTACAATACAGGGATTGGGAGAAAATGCTGACTAGCATTTTTTTGGACCACAGAAGAAATGATTTATAGATTTTAATATCCATTTAATCCAAATAAATTATAAAGCTTTGAGAGATGACTTGACTATTTAAAGGTAGAGTAGGCAATATTTTTATAGACCGTTTCATCAGACGTGCTCGCCGGGACTGCAGTTAACTTCGGGTCTGTGATTGTTTATCGGTCTGGCTATATAACTATTTATATTTAATTTAATTTATGTTAATACTAATTTATTTTAAGATTTTTTTGTATAATAATTGTATTAAATAAACGATTTGTTGAATTTTGTTGCATGTTCATTTTATTACATAAACAGTTGTTGAATGGGTCCTGTACTTTTGTCGCATTTAAAGAAACTGTATGGGACATTGACATCTAGCGGTTGAGTTTGGTATCACAGTCGAAATTCAAAATATTGGAGAGGCAAGTTTAGTTTCTTTTGCTTGTTATCAAACAAGCATCATTATTATTTGCGAATGTGACCTGGAAGTTAAGGGCAGTCCACGAACGCGCGCATGCGCAATAATGTTTGTTTATGCTGTTGCTTTGAAACGTCTATAAATATTTGTTGTTATACTGGTTTCAAATATTTTTATATCCTGTAAGTAAAATGCTGTAAATATAATAGAAAAAAACAATAATAATCTTACTCGCCACTCAACCTAAGTTTGAGTGGCACATCAGCACAAAACGCTACAATATGACCCCTTTAAAATGAATGAACTGCTTTAAAATAAGCTGCACATTGTTGACCAACCCAAGAGTGGACAGAGAGAATAAAATTGTTCTCCATTTGCCACTGCAGGCGTAATGAGGGAAAATCATGCCTAATGTATGCAATTGATTTTCCTTTAAATGCAAGGCTTATTTCCCAGAGGCCGTGTTTCAGAGGTCTTGAATTAGTGTAGGGGAAGTGGTATACACTTCAGAAAACCTCTGAGAATAATGAAACTCTTTGGGCGAGACCAAAACAGATCTATAAAATGGTACCCTGTTTAAAAACAGAACTCAAGATTCACATTAGGTCCTCCACCTTACCTTCCAGAAACAAACAAAGACAAAAAGGATAAAAAATATATTCGGCAGCAAAGAGGAGCTGAAACATGGCAGGCCTGCTAACATGCGTCTCTATTCATGAGGCAAGAGGTGCTGATGGTGGATGCAATTCACCATACAGTCAGCCATGCAGTGCCAACAAGTTTAAACCACAAATCCCATAATGCAATGCACCGATGAAGCAGGAGTCCTAAAGGTAGACCTCGACTCATTACCATTCGAGCGTCTCACATATCTAACTGTCTCTGGAGATTTACAGAGTGTTGGGGAACGCTGAGGCAGCAGTCTCCTGTGATACTGCAGAGCTAACTGACAGATACTGGACCCCGGGGCAGCCATGCTGAATCACACTGCTATACATTCTGAATGAAAATGGAAGAAACTCATTATGAAACCAAGTGCAGAACACTGTAAGCTTATTTTTAAAGATCATTAGGATCTATCAGTCGATGGGTTTTAATCATATATACAAAAGCAAAAGGGTGGGTTGTCATGTGTGGTATCAAAACAGGTTAAAGGGATACTCCACCCAAAAACGAAAATTCTGACATCATTTACTCACCTTCAAGTTGTTCCAAACCTGTATAAATTTATTTGTTCTACTAAACACAAAGGAAGATATTTGGAAGAATGTCAGTAACCAAACCGATCTCATCCCCATAGACTTTCATAGTATTTATTTTCCCTACTATGGTAGTAAACGGCCATGAGATCAGTTTGGTTAGTGACATTCTTCCAAATATCTTCCTTTGTGTTCAACAGAACAAGGAAATTTATACAGATTTTGGAACAATCTGAGGGTGAGTAAATGATGACAGATTTTTTTATTTTTGGGTGACCGGTTTCTTTAATAGTCATTATACGAATTAACATTCAGAAAGTTAAGAAATATTAATTGAATTTTCAGAATCAGTATCGGCAGATATCACTCTGAATATGGCTATCGGTGAAGACATTTAGTATCGGTGCACCTCTACTTTACAGTAACTTTATGTGTATTCGGCATATTGTTTCAAATTATTCATTTAAAAAAATGATTGAGAGCAAATCTGATGATGCATCAAATTGTTTAGTGGATCAAATAATCGCAATCTTAACAAAGTCAGAATATATTACATTAAACAAAGCTTTTAGTCCTAAATACGGGGACAAAAAGAAGGTTTTAAAATAATAATAAAAACAGAAGCGTGCAAGCAACAAATGATATATTACAGATATATTAACATGCCTTATCATAATAAGAGATGAAATATTACAATTGGCATCTTAAATAACGGCAGGGTTTTTACAAGAAGAATGTAAAGAGAAATATGCACTTACTATGTATAGCCAAGAACTGATCGAGAGCATTAATTGGATATATTAATTGGATAAAAGAACACTGCAAAGAATTCTGGGTTAAAAACAACCTATGATTCAGTTTACAGCATTCATGTCCTGCTGTTGAGTAGCATAGGAAAAATCACGAAAATGCATATACAGCAAAGTAGGTTTCAGGAGGCTCTACCAAAAAAGATCTTAAAGGGATACTTCATCCAAAAATGAAATTTCTGTCATCATTTACTCACCTTCGAGTTGTTACAAATCTGCATCAATTTCTTTGTTCTGATTAACACAGAGAAAGATATTTGGAAGAATCCTTATAACCAGACTTTTTTTCTTGCCCCGTTGACTACCACAGTAGAAAAAAATACAATGGTAGCCAAAAGTGCCCCAGAATTGTTTGATGTCCTACATTCTTCAAAATATCTTCTTTTGTGTTCAACAGAACAAAAAAATGATAAAGTGATTTTTCCTACTATGGGAGTCAATGGGGGGCAAGATCTGTTTGGTTATAAGCATTCTTCTAAATATCTTTCTCTGTGTTCATCTGAACAAAGAAATGTATACAGATTTGGAACAACTCGAAGGTGAGTAAATGATGACAGAATTTTAATTTTTGGGTGAAGTATCCCTTTAACCTCCAAACATTTCTAACAATTATCATAAAAATAGTATACTGTACGTATATACACACTGTATGCAACAGAAAAAGCATCAGTAGTATGGTAACTTATTTCTAACTCAGCCTACAACTCCTAAAAAACATTTGAATTGATTTATTATAAGAGAAAGGAATATTTCTTGATGGTTGCCATAATCCTGAGGGATCCGAGCAGATGTTACACCTTCACTCAATTATTCTCCTTCGAACATAATAAAGCACTCTCAGATTCTAACAGCTGTCGAGACACAACGGCAGCTGGCTGATGTTCGCCCGTTCTGCCGTGACTGACAGCTGTCACTGCGTTTGATTAAAGCAGGACAGAACATTTGATCAACGTTACACCTACATCTACACCACAACTAGACCCTCGTGGGGGTCACCATCGCATCTCTTCATTTCTCCTGACTCATGGACGCTGTCAACAGCGTCGTCCATCTGCCCTCAAGGGGGCCTCATTCCCCGCAGACCACCTGGCGACCTCTGGACCCGCGCGCCAGTTTTGTCGGGTCTGACGACTGGCAGCAAGCCAACCCTGCTCCTGCCGGTCCATGTGGTTAAACCCCTGCGCTTCCAGCGACAGGGAAAGGAAAGTGGAAAGGAGAGTGGTAGGGCAATGGTAGCTTGGCTGGTCTGCTTTAGTTAATGACAAAGAACCAAGAAGCATCGGTCTCCGTCCCCAACAAACTGCATTACTAAACCGGAGAACAGTGAAGTGTGCCGAGGACGGACAAGTGACCAGGGTCCTATCTCTTCAGCTAAAGCAGACTTTTCTGTTCTTTAACCCGATAGCAAATAACTCCCGTAAGCTGATCAGCAGGGAAGGAGGAAGCCAAAAAGGGCTGAAGCAATTTAATCGAGAGGGAAAGAGCGAGAGAGAGAGAGAAATAAGAAATAAGTCTTATCAAAGGAGGGTGACATTTGCATTTGTCTACTCCATGCATGCCGGCTGATGGAGGGTCTCGCCATGAATGCAATGCGGCAGTATTGATCCGAATGTTTCAACTAGAGCCTCTGTGTGTAAACTGAAGACATTGGTTGTTGTCGCATATAAAAGGAAACTATCCCATGAGAATACAACATTTCACTACAACAATCCTGCATTAACATTTGTGCCGACTGGGGAAGCGAAGACGGCTAAACCTGCGTGTAGGGTTAAAAGATGAACGTTAAAAGTTACATGGCGGCGTAAAAGCAAAGCACCTATAAAAACATAAACGCATGCCGTTCCAAAACCTCTTACAGACACATCGTTTGAATGCATGACGTATATGTGAGAGATGGAAAGTCAGCAGGCCACGATTCTTATCAACGTATTCTCCGAGACGATATACTTGATGAAAGTGAACACAGAGGGTAAATCAAATCAGTTATGCAAGTGATGGCAAAACAGGCAGGCTTCCCATTGGCTGCATGCTGATTGGACAGAGCAGAGGAAGAGGGCGGGGTTTGGAGGCTAGGTGAATGGGGCTCGCTGGGTCCCCCTGGTGGTGAGGTGAGGAGATGCACTCTCACGTACCTTCCTGTGCAAGAGCGGCAGTGCTTGTGGTGGGAGCAGCAGGGCTGGTATGCTGCCGACCCACTATTGGACAGAGAGGCGTTGAGTTGGGAGAAGTTGAGCAATTGTTTTCAAACCCTACCTCTATTCTTTAAAGGGATAGTTCACACAAAAATGAAAATGCTGTCATGAATTACTCGACCTCAAGTTGTTCCAAATCTGGATGAATGTCTTTTTTCTGTTGAACACAGAGAAAGGTATCTAGAAGAATGTTAGCATCTGAGATTTTGGGGGAACCATTGACTACCATTAGAATGGTTGCCCCAGAACTGTTTGTTTTCCTAAATTCTTCAAAATATTTAGGAAACAAAAAATATTGAATTATTATTATTATTATTATTATATAATTACTTCTACTATGGTAGTCAATGGTGCCCCAGAAATCTCAGTTGCTAACATCCTTCCAAATACCTTTCTTTCTACCAAACAAAGACATTTATTCAGGTTCGGAACAACTTGAGGTTGAGTAATTTATGACAGAATTTTCGTTTTGGGTGAACTATCCCTTTAATACAGCGATGTCCAATTTTGCTTCTGGAAAGCGACTGTCCTGGAAAGTTTAGCTCCAAACTTACTTTTAAAACAATCTTGAAGTTGTTAAACAGCATTTTCAAGAGCTAAACACTCTAAAACGTAGCTGTCCAGAAACAGGGTTGGCTACTTCTGGTTTAGAACATCTAACCTAAAAGGCTATCTCTTTAACCTGATTAATCAAATATAAAACCGGTACAAAAACACATACATATTACTATTTTCATACAGTTTATCTTGTTCAGGCAGTACAAAAAGGCCCAACTGCTCAACAACATTATTAATATTCCTTTGCTGTTACCTCAAACTTAGTAAACCTTGGAGGAGCAAATAAACCTCAAGACAGAGACTCAAATACTTAGCAGGAAGTCCATAAACTTATATACTCAATTCTGTAATCCAAAGCTTTTCATCCCAAGTGGATTTTTGCTCGATTTAATTACAGATTCAGCCTTACAGACATCTTTTTACATACTGTAGTAAAAACTGGAGCAGAACTGCAAAAGACGGGCCAGGTTCGTCCATGACTTTGCGCTTTCCTAGGCAACTCACCTGAGAAGTTCCTAGAAACCAGCATAGTGGTCAGAATGGCTCCCTGCAAACACGGAGAACAACTTCATTCTTAGTCCACGTTAATAAAACATTAAGCACCTTTTACACAAGAGAGGAAGACACTTCAAACCCATTCTGTACCTTGAGTTTTCTGCGGGCGTTGAACTTGCGCAAGCACTCCACTGTCTCCTGACGGTGCATCATGGATGCCACTGTGGACCGTTGCTAAAAAGATAACCATTACAGAGAAAAATATTGCACATTAGCAGTATCCAAGTATATGAAAGCATTCAAAGTCATTAAGCATGAACAACAATGGGCTACAATGGCAGTTTATAAAGTATAATTCTTTTAAAGGGACATTTTGTGGCCCAAACCTAACTTCCGGTAGACCTCCACAAAGAATCAATAACTGTTTAGTAGCTTTCATTTTATTATATTTATAAAATATAAATTCATATTAATATAAATTAAATATAAATTAAATCGTTATATTATAACCAAACACAGACCGGAAGTTAACCGGGCCAGACACGTGCACCCGATGAAATCATCTATAGGTTATAGTAACATTTTTTGGGTCTCTTTCCAAATGAGAAGATTCCCAACGGATTGGGACTTGGCAGCACAGATAACTTACGCAGACCCATGGGTGCTTGAGGGCCTGTTCCGAGGTGATCCTCTTGGCAGGGTTGATGGTCAGCATTTGGTTAATGAGGTTCTTGGCCTCGGGGGTAACGGTATCCCACTCCGGAGATGGAAACTGTATGGGGCAACAACAGAAAACAGAGTTAGATATCCATTCTACATGCACGAGAAAGTCTAGGGTGCTTTCCCAACCCGAGATGTACTGGCACACATACAGATTAGTCTGGGCCACAGCCTAATGAAATTAAACGTATCACAAGGCAGCGTACAGCATTCAATGAGTCACAGCAGAGGATCTCTCCCGCTCTCGGCTTATTCGTACTACGCGTGTCGCTTCCACATTTCACACCTCACGGCTTCATTGCAGCCCATAACTGGAGAAGATTGCGGCTGTAATAAGCCAATAAAAAGTCATGTCTGTATCCATGTTGGATCCGTGTCGCACCACCTCTTTCATACCGGGAGATCTTAAACGTGGCCATGGCAAAGTGTTTGTCCGTTCCAAGAAAATCCTGGGTGGGTTCCAGGAAGCATCATTTGTTTGTGCGTCAAGCTGCGTTGCATCAGCTACAATGAGTGTGTGCATAGTACTTAGAAACACTGCAGGTGCTCATAAGCCCTTACATTGCACTCATTTAGCTGTGCTTTTGGCCTAGGGCACTGTTAGTGCATGTTGAGGGCAGCTTGGTTTGTATTGCTTCAGCAAAGGCGGCCAATCACAATTTCCAAGGTATAAAATCATATTATTAAGTAACATTTTGGTCGTATCGCTAAGATGACTAAAGTGGCCATCCATGTCTGTACTAGAAGCTTCCAACACCAAAGAAAATTCCTTGTGTGTGCAAGCACACTTGGCAATAAAGCTCTTCTGAATCTGAATCTGAATCGCTGTGTGCCCACCAAAACCCACTGCATTAAACAGCAAATAAGCATCTTTATTTAAATTTCACATGGCCATAGGAGAGACAAAATCTCTTCCCACATCAATGTAACACAAAATCTAAATGGATTGGAAACAGATTGTGGGACAGGGCAGAGGTTTCTTCTTCAGTGGTTCATCTCTCTGCAATGCGTCAGGGACAGTCTCACATAATCAATAATACCAGCAGAACCTCTAAACCTGCCCTGTCAGAAATGAACCAGACAGCCGGACCACAGCGAGCATCTCAGAAACACCATGCCATCTGTTGCAGATTTTATCCAACTCTGTTCAACCTTCTTCGATGACGTTCTTATTTATCTTATTCTACTCTTGGCCTGCAACTGAATTCGATAAAACAAAATAATCTTATTCCCCTCCTGGCCTGCATTCTTTAAAAAATATTAACCATCTACGGATCAAAATCAAATTGATTTCAAACAAAAAATTTTTTATTTTTAGTTCACTACAACTACACGAACGGTCAAAGGTCTTTGAGCACTTACTCAGTCACTTATTTATATTTTTCCACATTTTAGAAAAATTGTATCTGACTAAAAAAATCGAAACAAAAAATAAAACTTTAGCATCTTCAATGTACTCACATTTTGCCTAAAATTTACAGAAATGTTCTCTTGCCATTTTTCTGGCAACTTTTTGGGGTTTAATTTAGTCAAAGTCATCCATTTCAAAGACCTTTACTTAAATACAATTTCATTAGTTTATAATGAAAAAAAGTTTATATTTGCTGTTATATTTTTGTACATAAAACAAATTTCAGACATTTAAGCATACACCTACAGATGAAAACCTTTTTATGACAATATTACATTCTAGTCTTCAAAAACTTTTGACCGGTAGTGTAGGTAAAAAAAACGAACCCTTAAAGTCCCCGTGAACTGGAAGTTGCAATCTTTTTTACTTCCGTATTTTGACGCATTTCCGAGTGAAATGGAATTTCTAATGAGAAAAATAGTGGGCGTGTTTTTCGTCTTTCCCTGCGATTTGATTGGATGTATAAAAACAGCCATTGCATTTTGAAATGGAACTGGCAGCAGACTGAGAGTTAAAGGGGAGGAGTTAACGGATGCTCCGCCCAAGCCGTCTAACATACGTCATTTAAGATGGATTGTCATTACAGGAAGGAAGTGCATTTTCAGATTTTAACTGAAGATTATGAGGGCACACAAATTTTAAAAAGAAAATCACCCACATTGATAAACTATTTACAATAAACGCTGCAATATTTCATGGGGAAAAAAGGTATTGTCATTTTTAATTTCACTGGGACTTTAAAACTCCTCTGTACAAAGCTCTAGTTTCAGTGCATGCATTTTTGCACAAGGATGATGTGTCGAATAATAAAATAAATAAATGTTCATGCTTTTTACAATTGGAAGCATTTTGATCTTGCAACTTTTGACTGGAAATGCATTCCAAGTGATTTCACAAATGTTCACGGGAAGCATTTTACAGTATCCTGCTGGCAAATTCCACAGCTTTTCTGAAAGGATGCAGAGACCTTGTAATGTGCAGCCTAAAATTAAACAAGTCTCACTAGACTGATTTATGAACCAGCTTGATCTGCTAACAGAAACTGTACTAAAACATCTAAAAATATTTAAAGCAAAACATAGCTTTTAAAAATAAAGCAATTTTGAAAGGCTAACAGAGTTTCACACTCCTAGTGACTGACACCCAAGACACCCAAATATGCACAGAAGAGCAATCAGATTAAAGTAAGTTTGGAGAGGTGGACCGAACTCAAGACATGGCCAGTGATAGACAGTTGTACTTACATCATAAGCTCCTGCCTTGATCTGCTGGTATAACTTATGTTGATCTTCATCCCAAAATGGAGGGTAACCCACTAGTAGAATATACAGGATCACACCTGTAGAAGAAACCAAGGAAAAAAGAAGAGAGCGAAGTCTGTAACAAGTCTAGACATTTTGCTGTGACAACATGTAAAACTTTAAAAGCCTCACATAAGGCCTGTTTCACACATCATGGTTCTGCAGCATATTAGCGATAGAAATTGCAGAGCTGCAGCAGCGTGTCACATTTCCTAACAGCTTTTTGCAGAAAATAACATTAGGTGCTTTACTAAATTATACAATTATTTTTGTGAGTGGGCCATTAATCATTTTAGGTAACCAGATAGTCTTGAAATATTATATAAGGAGTGGTGCCACATCTAGATTCAAACTGCAAAGTGTACACTATACACTACCAGTCAAAGTTTTTGGACACAGTCAAAGTTTTTGGACACTTAAAGTCCCAGTGAAATTAAAAATGACAATTCCTATTTGTTTCATGAAATATTGCAGTGTTTAATATAAATATCTTATCAGTGTGGGTCATTCTCTGTTTAAAATTCAAGTGCTCTCATATTCTTCATAATCTTCAAATGCACTTCTGCTCTCTAGTGACTATCCATCTTAAATGACGTTTGGAGCTTCCGTTAACCCCTCTCCTTCAACTGTCAGTCTGCCGCCAGTTCCATTTCAAAATGCAATGGCTGTTTTTATACATCCAATCAATTCGCAATGAAAAACACACGCCATGCCCACTATTTGTCTCAGAATACGGAAGTCAAAACAATCGCAAGTTCTTGTTCACAGGACTTTAAAGTCCCCATGAACCGGAAGTTGCTTCCGTATTTTGACGCATTTCTGAGTGAAATGGAATTTCTAATGAGAAAAATAGTGGGTGTGGCTTTTGTCTTTCTCTGCGATTTGATTGGATGTATAAAAACAGCCGTTGCATTTTAAAATGGAACTGGTAGCAGACTGACTGTTGAAGGGGAGGAGTTAACGGATGCTCTGCCCAAGCCGTCAAACATAAGTCATTTAAGATGGATAGACATTACCAGAAGGAAGTGCATTTTCAGATCTTAACTAAAGATTAAAGAGGGGACAAAAGTTTTTAAAAGAAATTACCCACATTGAAAAACTATTTACAATAAACGCTGCAGTACTTCATGAAAAAATAGGCATTATCTTTTTAAAATCCATGTGGCCTCATGATCTTCAGTTAAAAATGCACTTCCGTCCTGTTGTGACTATCCATCTTAAATGACGTATGTTACATCTGTTAAGCCCTCCCCCCTCAACTGTCAGTCTGCTAACATTTGCATTTCAAAAATGTTTTTATACATCCAATCAAATCACAGAGAAAGAAAAAGCCCCGGCCACAATTTTTCTCATTCGAAATTCCATTTCACTCAGAAATGCGTCAAATACGGAAGTAAAAACGATCGCAACCTCCGGTTCAAGGGGACTTTAACATTGTTTAAAAAGCATCTCAGGGTGACAAGCTGCAAATTCTAGTCAAAGAATTTTGACTAGAACTACACTGAAGATGATAACATGATGATGTAACATGTTTGCATTTTTTTTTTCTAGTTACATTATTCCTAGTTTTATATCCTAGTTTAATTTCATCATTTTGATGAGTTTATTATTAATCTGTGGAGAAAATATATACACATAAGTGAGCAAGTGTCCAAAAACTTTTGACCGGTAGTGTAAACTGTGTAAAATAATTATCAGGTCTTGAATTTAGAATGTGGCATCTATGTGCATGTGTAACTGGCATCGAGCCCGTCAGACGTCCCCATTTCAAGCAATAGGCGAGTAGCAGTGCGCTTCAAATACTGCTTAGACAAGCATGTTTTGCAAAAGATAAATAAGTTTACGGTACATTTTCACCTCACTTTCAGTTCAGCATGCGACGAACAGCGAAAATAGCACTGGTACACTACAAACAGTGCTGCTTATACTAAACTTCTGTGAATACTGCAGCATGCTAATGTTGAACACCAACATAAAAATGTGCAGCTCATGTGCTGCAGAAAGGAGATGTGGTGAACAGGACTAATGTCTGACAGACTCACCACAGGCCCAGATGTCCACAGGTTTCCCGTAGGGATCTTTTCTCAAGACCTCTGGAGACAGGTAGCCAGGTGTGCCTGCAAAACCTGTGACGATAGCAAACGGAAAGTTAGCACTAGCAGTGCAATAAATTGGATGCAAAATGTAGAACCTTCCAAGAAACGTCTCTAACATACAGTAGTAGTTTCAGTAGTATGGGTTTTTTTACCAACCTTACAAAAAATATTGCAACACAAACTTAAAAAGTGCATTATATTCAATTCACAGGCATTTAGAAAAATGGTAAGAATTCCAAGAGTTTCCATACACCAGAGCCATCTAAAGCCAAAATGACAGCAGGGTGACATGGCTGCCTCTTTCCGATACAACACTGGCAACACTCGAGAGGTCTCCGTGCCGGAAATAGGCAGGTTGTTAACAGCTGCGGGATTTGAGAGACCACTGTGGTAACATAAATCTGCACCATCCATTCATGTACCACGTGCACATTTACCATAATGATTTCACTTCTTTACTAATCTCCATACGCAAAGCTCAGGATACTTCAGCATATGGATACAAGTCTGACACTAAAGCAGCAGCCAAGATTCACTTGAACGTCAGCAGAAATCACCGGCTGCCAGCAGGGGGCCACAGGGCTCTTGAGAATCCAGCGTGCTGCTCTCCCGAGTGAGTTTCATCCGGTTAAAGGGTGTTTCACGTACTGACAGGATAGATGTGTGAAGGCTAAACATGAAATGGGTTGAAATTGGCATTTAGCATGTCCAGCGGATAAGCCTTCTCAGTCATTCCAATCCATTTCAGAGCAGAGGTAAAGGAACAGAAAATGTGGGAACATCATTTTGAGATCAACTGGAAGAACATTAAGAAAGGGAACAGCACAGTTTTCTCTATGTGCGTGTGTGCAAATGTGTTTCTGAAATCGTGGAGGCAAATTTCAGGTACTTTTTAGGACTTTTTTCTCCGTTTTTTCTAAAATTAAAGGAATAAACAGAGACATCTAAAAAAACAGATTATGATACATAGCAAATGGGGTTTTATAACTTAGACCGGTAAGCAACCCCACAGCAATTACCCACAATTCTTCAGCAAATGTCCAGAACACCCTAGCAAAAAATATTGTTTGCATGTGAATGCATAAGATGAATTGAGTCATTTACCAAACCAGGCCTGTTGGTCACCCTGCACCTCGATGGCCAGCCCAAAATCAGCCAATTTGACTGCTGCACCCTTCATCTTGCTGGCCAACAGCAGGTTCTCAGGCTGTGGAGGAAACCAGAGAAGACTTTAACATCAAATTTAAAAAATGACATAAAACAGGTAGGATCATCCTTCAGGATGGACCCTGACCTCTGCCCTGTTGTTCTGTGATGCAATAAAAGATGTGACAGTTCACTAGTGATGAAGTCAAATCTAATGTGACATTTACAGTAAGAGGAGCAGTGATAAAGCATCTGGACGTCATTTACTTTCAAGACCAGCTTGCTTGTTTTCAATACAATATGGGCTTGTCTGGCCATACAATAAACATGAGAAGTGTCTCTTCATGCAAATTAGTAGACGCAACGGGGTAACTACTAAGAAGAATAAAGACATTAAAGCACACAGTCATATTTCACCCTAACACATGATCATTTTCTTAAAGACAATAAAGCACGCATTTATGATCATTAGGGTTCTATGTAACATTCAGTATTAGAACTATTCATTCTCATTAGGGGATAAAAAGTATTGGTGAGCATTACAGAATCATTTTTTTAAACTAATCTGCATAATTTAAATAACTTATGATCTTTTTACATTAAAGTAATGAGAATATGAAAATTAGAGCATGCATTTATGAGAACCGGGAACGAACAAATGCAGAATTTAATCTTAATGCTCTTATAAATAGGCGCAATTTTACATATGCGAAATATTATTCTATATATAATAATATATTTATAATAATAATAATAATATAATAATAATATATAATATTATATTATGTCTTCTTTATTTTGATTTCTGAGTGTTACAGCACATTATAAGAAGAACAATAAGCAAAATATAGAATAAATAATGGTCACTGTGATCAATGCATAGAGAACAGCTGTTGCATTCCTCCCTTATATAATATAAGGGAATTGACTGTCAAATGTAATGCAATATATGAAACAATACACTTCCATACATTGAAACCAAGTGCTTACATTTTTCAATATATGAAAAGAGCAATTCCTTATGTATTATTCAATTTATTGTAATATATTATCAGTGTATTATTCTATACTGTATATTTTCAAATATATACATTGAAAGATTTAATATATTGACAGTTAATATATAGGAAAATATATTTTCTTTGCGCAAGGGCTAATGACTTTAATTCGCTTTCACACCAAGTATTCATTTTGTTCATGTGATAAAACGTAATGTGATATGTGACATTCCCCTACAGAGCATTATAGTAGACATTTTTGGTCAAAATAAAATGACATTGTATTTTTAACCACCAACACAAGCCACTGGTGGTCTAACCAAATGACCAGTTGCGCAGCCCACCAATAACATTATGGCATCCAGCAGAACTGACTACAACCAACAATACAGCCACATGACGGTCTCCAGCCACACAATCCCTGTCAGTGTGCGCGACCGCGAAGGAAAAGCACTGTGAAAAGTGGTTTCAATACACTAGCAAAACCTGCTCTGTGGAATAAGATTTTGTGGGTCAAAGATCTTTCCGTGAGTAACTGAGTTTACACGTCAAACCATGACAATAACATTTTTATGTTATGCAGATATAGTGTGAAATGACTAATGGATGGGTAAGCACGGACGACTAATTCACTTATTTTTGATATTGCCCAGCAGTGACATACAGTACATACAAAAATCGGCTGAAAACAGAATTCAATATGCTTGATTTATTGCACATATCTTACCAAAGCTCAGAGTGCATCCCAAATTCAAGCATAACATTAAACTGTATTCTGTTATGAATGCAGGGAAATTTATGCCCATAGGTGTGAATCTCTCATTCTTTCTCATTAAACGCACAGACTGCAAATGAAAGACACAGAGACATGCGTTGGCCCCTCCCAAATCCCCTCAGTCTCTCTGGCAATACCAGCAACAGTTGTCATATCACGTTCTTCGCTATGGCAACCAGCCTGGGCACATTTCAGCTGCTTAGCATTGGGCTCACATACACATGGGGGTGGGCAGTGTGTGTGGCTTATACACAATCAGAGGACATGATAAATCTGTGTGCGTGTGTGTTTGTGTTATCACGGACATTGCTGTGACAACACATATACACACATTTACGCTGCATAAACCAACCTGTGTGTGTGTGTGTGTGTGTGTGTGCGTGCGTGCGTGCGTGCGTGCGTGTATTATGGCTGTGATATAGCGAAAATTATCAATATTGTTTAGAATATATCTGATTACATATAAAGAATTTTAACTGATTACAACTGATTATAATAAAATCTTAATTTTGATAGCTTGTGCAATTAAAGGTTAAAAAAATTCAAGATATGCACGTATGCCTGCGAGTTTGTTTCGGACAGGGCAGGGCATTCACATGGAAACCCTCGGAGGCAGTCTGGTTGCCGTGTGAGGGGTTGTCGTGGCGACAGGCTCTCTCTCTCACCTTAAGGTCTCTGTGCACAATGTCATGCTGGTGAATATGATTGACGCTCTCCAGGATCTGATTGATGCACTGGCTGAAAAAAGACAGAGAATATGAAATAAATAAAAGATTACATGAATCATTCAACTACGTCACTTCATCTACCCTACGACAGGAGTCAGTTCACCTATATTTTTCTTCATCCAAAAATGAAAACTCTGTCAATATTTACTCGTCCTCATGTCATTTAAAACCGGTGTGACATTCCTCTGTGCATATTGGTTTTGTAACGTCTTCCTTTGCATGCCAAACAAGAAACACACAAGTCATACAGGTTTAAAATGACATGAGAATGAGTAAATATTGAGATAATTTTCAATTTTGGCAAAACTATGCAATTAATAATACTGTATGCTAAATTAAAGCTGTGACGTGTTTAACCTAAGGTAACCAGATACAATACCTTAATAATATCTTTAATGTTTCTTTCTTCCAAAAGAAAACAATGCTTCCTTAAAACATTTCCCATACAGAAAGTAACCCCAAAATGTACAGACAGGTTCATTGGTTTTTATAACCATTCTTAAAGGAGTAGTTCACCTTCAAAATGAAAATTCTGTCATCATTTACACAAAAGACGATATTTTGAAAGATCTTCTGAAAGTCCCCCATTCCCTTGCATTGGTTACAATAGAAGTGAATGGGGGGGCTGTGCTGTTCTGTTACCAACATTGTTCAAAAATATCTTCTTTTGTGTTCTGCAGAAGAAAGAAAGTCATGCAGATTTGAAATGACAAGAGGGCGTGTAAATGATGACAGAATTTTTATTTTGAAGGTGAACTACTCCTTTAAGGAAAATAAACTGCAAGCGTTTCAAATTCAACCCCTTACCGAAAATAAACCCTTAAAATTGATTACAGTACAGTTTATCGAACAGCCTCCGGTGGACAATTCATTTAAACACTGTGTCAGTGATGTCATTAGAATCACGCTAGTGTTATTTAGGCAGACACAGATGGGTCACAGGATGTGTGTAAGGTGACATGACGTGAGCTGAGCAAGGGATTCTGGGATAGCTGGGGAGAGCATCACTGATGTTAAAAGACCTCACTCACAGACAGGTACACGCACACACACGTTATCTCATCCCTTCTAATGCTTTAATCCTATAACAGAATGTTGAGAGGCCTAACCAGGACAGCTGAAGCAGAGAGAGATAGGAAGAGAGAGTGTGTGCCCCTTGGTGTCGCACTGTCCTTTAGACATTCTGAAAGACTGTTTGGTGAAATTACACGTGACTTTCTTAGTCTCCTAAATCTTTATTGAGTTTGTTCTTGGTAAATGTCACAGATGGTGGTTAGCGAATGATTGTGTACAATTAAAGTTCAAGGCTTTGGGAAAACAGATAGATAACTTAATAATGGATGTATAGTAGATTCTATTAAATTGGAATTTGTGTATCTTTTTGAAGATATTTTTTCTAGACTAAGTGAAAAGGATCCAAAAGCTTAAGTCACTGCAACAATACAGCTTCATTAAATTATTAGAAGAATGATAAAAGGCAATAGAAGCCACAACACTGTGATCCATAAATTTGGCTCAAATTGAACTATGACCATTTATGTGTGAATGAGGCTCTTGACCGAAATGTGGAAAAAGTGGAGCAGTTTCCAGCTCAGATTAATGTTCATCTGTCAATTCCTCGTGTTGCACATGATGAGAATTAACAATCAACAGTGTGACGCATTGTTTCCTGCAAACGTGATTTGTATATGTGACGGACTTGCAAAAAAAATGAACAACGGCGGTACCCATTGACTTGCATTAGTTTTGTGCCTGTACAATAGAGGTGAATAGGTACTGCCGTTGCTTGGTTAACAACACTCTTCAAAATATCTTCTGTGTTCTGCGAAAGAAAAAACAATACAGGTTTGAAACGACAAGAGTGTGAGTAAATGATTTTTGGGTGAACTATCCTTTTAATGTTGAACCATGTGGAGACCCAGGAACCAGAGAGAGAGCGAGAGAGAGAAAAAGGAGATAAGAAACCAGAATAAAAAGAAAGAATGTTGATATATTACTGTTACGAAAAGACCACAGAAGCTCTTTGCCCAAATTTGGTAATATTTTAAGCACAGCATTCCATTTTCTGGGCAAAATAAATCCCACTAGACACAAAAGACCTGTCTCTCTCTCTCACAAACACAGACAGTTGATCTCTATCTAGAATTCCCCCTTGTCCTTCATGTTCCCACATACCCCAGTTTATCCGACTGTCTCTCTTTACCTCTAATAAGTTTGTCATGTCTGTGCCATTTTCATTAATAAATAAAACAAAGGCTAATTTAAAGTTCCAGTGTATAAAATTTAGCAGCATCTAGCGGTGAGGTTGCGAATTGCAACCAATGGCTCACTCCACCCCTTCCTTTTGAAGCACTATGGTGGCTGACACAGAACCAAGATGTCGTCACATTTTCACTTCTTTGCCGAAGGAGATAACGTATTTACAAAACGCGCTCTGTAGAGCAGTTTGTCCGTTTAGGGCTACTGTAGAAACAACATGGAGAATTCCATGCAGGGGGACCCGCGCTGTATGTAGATAGAAATAGCTCCTTCAAAGGTAATAAAAACATAACGCTTCATTACGTGAGCTCTTTATACACCTCTGAAGACAGTTATGTATACTATATTGCATTTCTGCCAATAGTTCCTCCAACAAATGACACACTGGACCTTTAACGACTGTTTTAAAACAGGTTTTCCATACACTTCCCACATCTTCCCTGAGACTTCATATTTGACAATATTGAACAATTCAGAATTTTAGAATATAGACACTTCAAAAAAAGCACAGAATTCAATCAAAGTAAGGAATAGGGTTAGTGGAGGAGGAGAGCGAGAGATGGTCACAGAGAAAGATAATGATAGACCGAGAGAGACAGAAAAAGAGAGAGCATGAAAGAAACCGAAAGATACAGAGAGATAAACAGAAATAGAGAGAGATAGAGAAACACAGAAAGAGAGAGAACAAATGTTTTGTGTGGCACCTGTTGATTGCCAGTTCTGCAAACTCCACCATCATTAAAGGCTCTCAGTTTTTCAACACAAAAGAGATTCACCATCCATCTCTGTGCTTTCGAACCAGTGTGCGTGTGTGTGTGTGTGTGTGCGTGTGTGTGTGTGTGTGACCTGCTCACTGCAGGCTGCAGCACAGTAACCACAGCAACAGTAAATTGGAGAGCCCACCTTGCGTCAGCTTCACTGTAATACTCTCTGGCGACGATATCCTCGAACAACTCCCCCCCAGTCACACTGCGGAAAGAGAGAGAAAAATCAGCTAAAGGAGGGATGAGAGAGCAGAGACTGTGCTGGGTTCTGGGCTAATTTGGACAACAGTGGGAGGCAAAGCCAACATTTTACACTCGCGTAAACACGATCGCAAAAGTACGACATGCTGCAGTCAAACATGCATGGTCACGTCTGCAGAATTTGGTTTTGAAGAATAGCCTAAATAATTTCCCTTTAAAACATACGACTATATCAGAAAGAAACTTGCATAACAAAATTTGCATTGGTTTACGAAATCAAACAATTACTAGAGGTTAAAATTGTAACAAAATTTTGTGTACTATTCTACATTTGAAGAGTTCTGTCTGATATTTTCTGGGACAAGAATTATTAACTCACATCATTGGTCTTGTAGTCTTTTAGGCCTCTCATGCAAACAGGTATCTCTCGCTGCTAAGCCCCACCCCCTTACTAACGCATTAATACTGTCGTTGAAATGTTGATAAAAAACAGATAAAAGATCAAAGAATTATGTTTTTTTATTGTAAATTCCAAGTAAAATCAAACAAACTGCAGTTGGGTTGTTTTGATTAAGTAATAATAACTCAAAAAATACAACTAACTAACATAATAAAAACAAGATAACACAATAAAGAACATTTTCGAATGTAATAAAAAACATAATTTTTGAATATTTTAAAACTGAGTTCTGTTTTTGCAAATAAACTCTTCATAAGGGTGGTGTGGCGGTAGTATGAGATGCGTCCGAGGTGCCTAAAAGATACATAACATTAATAATTCAGTCTTTATTCCTAATAAATTGAATTGATGCCTGGAAAAATCAGAGCGCAGTTCCTCTCGACACAATCACAAAAACAACAATCTTGACAGCACTAAATCGCATTTACAGCCACCCGGAAAGGTCTACTCATCAATTTTTCCCTGGCAGATCGCATCAAAGTGAAGGATATAATTTTGACACCTGAGACAGCGAACGAGGTGTTCTTGTCTAACGCATTTGAGCTGCGTTTATCTGCCTGCAGGAACAGGCATCTGAAATGATTCATTGAAATAAAATGTCTTGCGTTTTAAAACTTCTCCCGAAAAGCACAGACCAGCCCAGAGAGCAACTGTGCATTTCAAACCCACTGCAAGACACTGGCTCTGTGTCAAAACCTAGTGTGCTGCCTATGTAGACAGCATGCTGATCTCCCTAATGCGTAATTTTGAAATACGTTACTTACAAATTCTAAGAAAAAAGCATTGCAAAGCAATCCCACAATGCAGTGCAGCAAACTCAGTGAAAAAATTCACAGGGATCAAATGAGGTTTCTTTTCGGATAGGTTGCTGCTCATCTGGGCAGCAGACAGCATTCTAGCTCACTAGGTTTTGGAACACAGCCTACATCATTACAACGTCTAGTATCACAAGGTCTATACGTTTAGAGTCACAACGGTACTGATCATGTGTGTGTGTGTGTGTGTGTGTGTGTCAGTCATACTCACAGGTCAAACACCAGGTAATGGAAACCCTCTTCTGAGATACTGTCATGGAGCCGAACTGAAGGTTGGAAAGACACAACAACAGGCGAATCAGCATTAAACAATGACAACACCAAGATAACGTGTTATGAAAGCGCATGTTTTTTAATGATGTAGAACGAGGGAAATCTTCTGAGCATTGCTCGCCCCATCACACAGCATTCATAACAACATCTGACGAAAACACACAGCATACGTCCAATTAAGCGCTATTATTGTCATGTTGGGGTAGCGCTTACAATTACGGAGCAGATTTACAGAATTAAAATAACCATAATGAACATATGTCTGTAATGAAATAAAACGTGCATCTATTTCAGAGAAAGAGAGAGTGGGAGAAAAAGAGTGATAGCATAGATGACAAGTTCACTTATGTACACAAGCAGTGTGTCACGTACACAGTGATGGAGAAGGAGAGAGCGAGAGAGAGAGAGAGAGAGAAGGAGAGAGCGAGAGAAGGAGAGAGAGAAGGAGAGAGAGAGAGAGAGAGAGAGA